>NC_056735.1:821141685-821502518 GCF_019279795.1 Protopterus annectens | reverse complement strand
GCCAAAGGTTTGTTCTGAGTATAACTTAAATCAGTTCACTGAGTTTCCTTTGTTCTTCCCCAGTTTTGGCAACAAGGCAGAGTATAGATTATACCAATTGGATGTTCATAGACAATTACATTTTTATTTACACAGGACCAAAGACCTCAGAAAATCAGACCAATTATTCATATCCTTTGCTTGACAGTAAGCAAGGTTATTCAGTTTCTAAAGTGACTTTATCAAAATGGCTGTCAGACACAATCACTTATTCATATGGTTTGCATAAAAAGATGCTTCCAGGAAGACCCAGAGGACATTCAACCAGGGCCTTAGCCACCTCTGTTGCCTTCCAAGCTAAATTGCCTTTAGATTCAATCTGTGCAGCAGCAGCAACATGGGCAAATACTCATACCTTTATCTCTCATTACAAAGTGGATGTGGTCTCCCGGAATAGGGCATCCTTTGGTTTCATGGTCCTGAAGAGTTTGTTCCAGTGAGCCACCCGAGAACCAGGTGCTGGGGACACGGCCCCAACCAGCAAGAATGAAGGTGAGATGTGAGCCAACCGAGAACCAGGTGCTGGGGACACGGCCCCAACCAGCAAGAATGAAGGTGAGATGGGACAACATAACATAAAGAAGTTATGTACCTACCATAACATTCCATGTTTGTTGTCTTCATCTCGCCTTCCTTCTTGCGTCCCCCCCTTTCCTGGAGGTTCGAGAGGAGTTCTTTATTGGTTACACTGGCTGAGTTTCCTGCTGTGACATACCAGGTTGGTTAACCATATGTTGTCCTTTCTTCTTTCCTTCCTACCTTGGTGTAAGAGCTTAGTAAAAATTTGTTTTTCTTACTACATATGTCTAGTGTGGCTATTACAAACAAGATCTGGGTAGCTGCTGCTAGGCATGCTGGGATAAGGGGTAGCCTCGAGCCAGTAAAAGCTCACTAGCTATTGTATATCGGTCAAGTCGGAGCCGAGGATCGGCTCCAAACCCAACCAGCAAGAAGGAAGGCAAGATGGACAACAAACATGGAACGTTATGGTAGATACTTAACTTCTTTTTTTCAAAAACTGCATTCTTCTGTAGAAGAAATCCCATCCCAAGTCTCTCCATTTTCTGGTTTGTATTTTTGAGCATTTTTGTCTGTAGAGACAGTTTGCAGTGAGTTGAGATGTAGCATGATGAAACCTTTATGACTGCATTTGCACTGTTATTAAATTTAGTTGTCTAAGTTTAACAATTACGTTTTTCCTGAAAATGGACGGCAGATGTGTACATTCTAATGTTGGGTTCTCAAATTACAGGTTTTTGGGACAGATACAGCCTTCAGAAATGTAATCTGTGGCCTTTGCAAGCTGCTCCTGATGTTGCTAACAAGTTTTTGAGTAGGCTCTTCAGTTGTCATGAATGCTTAACTCCTTTGATTTAACTCTTCTTGTCAGGCACGGTACAGTAATAAACATTAGAGTGCATGTCATCGGTCAAGTAGTCCAGTCTCTGGCACCAGTGATGCACATGTCCTTGCAGTCAGGATGCAAAATTGGAATAGAGGGTGGCTGGTCAGTTCTTCTCTGGTTGCATTAAAATACAGGTTTACACTTTCAAATTAGGCAAAATGTGGCATACCTTATTGATTACAACCATAGAATGTCTTAGTAGCACTTACTAAGAAAATGAAGAATGGTTGTCATTCAGTGCTAGAATGAAGCCTGATCCTAACTCTGAGGGATCATGAAATCAGCACTTGTTGAACAAGTTCTCACTCACTCAAACACATGCACACAGTTTTTGTAGGATGGAGAGGAGTGACCACATTTTTCCTTCAGTTTGGTTTGCAAGTAGTTTTTTATGCAAATTTGTTATGGTGGAAGGCAAGCAGCATTTTCCTGAAATCCGAGAATATGGAAACCACATAAAGAATACAGAAACCTCCAAAGTTAAATCAACTTGAATAATTCAGCAGATGGGCAAGCTGTACAGTACTGATTAATGCTAATGTTAGACTTAGGAATTCATGTGTATGACTGTTCATTACTAAGCTTCTTGCCGTTGTTGCAAAGGAGTTAGTGGCTGCCTTATACCCTGATAAAAGCATGTCTGACTGAGTCTGTAAACATTTTTGTTTGAAAGAAGTCATTATCTTGAATTCTTCTTCGTCTAAGAGGAGTCGGTGGCCATATCACTATTGGAGCCATTCACATTAACTGAGCAATTATCAAGATGGAGGAGACCATACAGTTTGAAAACCATGAGTCTTTATTTATTGATTTACTCTTATTCACTTATGGTATTTGAGCCTACATGGCACAAGTTTCTTTTGGAGAGCTGACCTTGGGAGCACCTGTCTGGTTTAGTAACTTGTCCAGAGCATACAGTATATCAGCAGATACTGAGAAAATAAAGCCTTGGACTGTAAGGTGCTGTTGATTACATTGTGTAGCCAGCCTGTTTCTGAATGTCACAGAATGTTAAATTAGTTATAATAGGTCAGTTTTAGCAACCCTCAGATTTTCCTTATGACAGACTGGTAGATTAGCTAGACAGATAATAAGATTGCAGTGTGTCATTCCAGTGTGTTATGGATGGCCAGCTAACATTCAAATGTTTGCATAATTTTAGTTACACTTTCAGTATATGAAGCTTCCTCAATTTGTCCAGAGCATATTGGCATATCTGTGATAAATCTCATCTAAGAACAGGTCTAGTAGCTTCTTGACTCCACTGTATTAACTGGGACCAGTAGGAGAAGTTTGACAGATTCTTCATGGTCAAGACTGGTAGTATAAGACTATGAAAATTATCAGTTTAAACGATCTGCTGAAAAAAGTCTCAAATTAACCTCAGAATATTGAAAAGTTAAGTTGATTTTTACAGTTATTACAGAAACTCGGTATATTCCATTGTTTTAGAAAGAACAGTTTAGGCATGTTGATATGAGCAGGATTACATGGCCAGATGTTTGGTATTTTAAAGGAAAATTCCACCCTGTTTTTTTTCACTCTGTCTTTGTTTCCTGGCCTATTTTAACACCTCAAAATCACTCTAAATGCTTTATTTGTAATTTTAGCCTGTTTTCCACAACATGGCTACCAATGGGGCTTGATGTATCAATGTGATCATCTTCTCCCTCAACCCTTTCTCTTTCCCATAATACTTTGTATGACTCATGCCAGACATAAGGAAGTAAGTTTGATTTCCCATGCCATTGACATATAATGGGATTTGTGAAAGTCACTGTTATTTTCTTTACCTTCTGTAAAAGGACTGCTTCTTTTCTGTCTCTAATCAGCCTCATTTATGTTTGGCTCAGACCTTGTTTTACACTATACTTAGAAGCCTTTGTTCAGGGTTTTCTTTTGTAGTTCAAGAGGAATTGAGAGTCCCCTCTCCCCACACTACTGCAGAGGGTGTTAAAACTGTCACTGCACTGAGAAACCCTTGCAGAAGCAATTCCTGTTAGACTACAAAAGAAAACCCCGAACAAAGGCCCGCAGTTTAGTTACTTTTCTGGCTGTAGCTGGACAACTTCTAAGTATAGTGTAAAACAAGCTTTGAGCCAAACATAAATGAGGGTGATTAGAGACAGAAAAGAAGCAGTCCATTTACAGAAGGTAAAAAAAAATAACAATGACTCATTATATGCCAATGGCATGGGAATTCAAAGTTATTTCCCTATATCTGGCATGAGTTATACAAAGCATTATGGGAAAGAGAAAGTGTTGAGGGAGAACAAAATCATATTTGGTACATCAAGCCCCATTGGTAGCCATGTTGTGGAAAACAGGCTAAAATTACAAATAAAGCACTTGGAGTGATTTTGAGGTGTTAAAATAGGTCAGGAGACAAAGACAGTGAACAAAAACATTTTTTTAGTTCTAGGGTGGAGTTGTACTTTAAAGCTAAGTGGAAGTGGGATAACTGGTAAGCGGGTAGGCAGGGGGCACTGTGAAAATGATTAAAGCAGATACATATCAACAAAATTAAAAGATGAATTCACTTATGTACACTGGGTATAAAAAGTGTACACATTCCTGTTAAAGTGTCAGGTTTTTGTGATATAAAAAATGAGATCGCAATAAATCATTTCAAAACTTTTCCCACCTTTAATGTGACCTATAACCTGTACAATTCAATTTAAAAACAAATCTGTGGGGAAAAATATAAAAAATAAAATGTACAATACGCTGTTTGCATAAGTGTGCACACCCTTAAACTAATACTTTGTTGAAGCACCTTTTGATTTAATTACAACATTCAGTCTTCTTGGGTACACACCTGCCATCAATTAAAAAGACTCTGATTAACCCCAAATAAAGTTCAGCTATCCTAGTTGGATTTTTCTGACATTTACTCATTTGCCTGCTACAGGAAAAGCCATGGTTCGCAGAGAGCTTACAAAGAATCAAAGGGATCTCATTGTTGAACGGTATCCGTCAGGAGAAGAGAACGGTATCCGTCAGGAGAAGAGTACAAAAACATTTCCACAGCATTGGATATACCATTGAACACAGTGAAGACAGTCATCAGAAAGTGGAGAAAATATGGGACAACAGTGACATTGCTATGAACTGGACGTCCCTCCCAAATTGATGAAAAGACTAGACAAAAGCTGGTCAGGGAAGCTGCCAAGAGACCTACAGCAACACTGAAGGAGCCGCATGAATTTCTGACAAGTACTGGTTGTGTACTACATGTGACAACAATCTCCTGTATTCTCCATAAGTCTAGGCTGTGGGGTAGGGTTGCAAGACGGAAGCCTTTTCTTACACAGAGAAACATCCAGGCCTGGCTAAAATTTACAAAACAATACATCGTCTTCCAAACGTGTCCGCGGTGGTACAGCGGTAGCTTTGTTGCCTCACAGCAAGAGGTTCTCTCGTTCGATTCTCGGCTGGAGTGTGGGGAGTGCCTTCTGTGTGGAGTCTGCATGTCCTCCCCGCGGTCGAGTGGCCTCCAAAAGACATGCGTGAATGGGCTTGCCTTCACTGAAGGTTGGGCGTCGGGCTGGCAACTCGGCACCATAAAAATCGACTGCCAATCATTAGCGGACCGGAGTTCCACTGTGGCGACCCCTAACTGGGAAAAGTCAAAAAGACCAACAACAACAACAACATCGTCTCCCAAACGCGTGTGGAAAAATGTGTTATGGTCTGATGAAACCAAGGTTGAACTTTTTGCCCACAATTCCAAAAGGTACGTATGGTGCAAAAACAACACTTCGCATCACCAAAAGAACACCATCCCCATGGAGAAGCATGGTGGTGGCAGTATCATGCTTTAAGGTTGCTTTTCTTCAGCTGGAACTGGGGATTTAGTCAAGGTGGAGGGAATTATGAACAGTTCCAAACACCAGTCACTTTTGGCCCAAAAACCTTCAGGCGTCTGCTAGAAAGCTGAAGATGAAGAGGAATTTCACCTTTCAACACGACAATGACCACAAGCATACATCCAAATCCCAAAAGAGTAGCTTCACCAGAAGAAAATTAAAGTTTTGGAATGGCCCAGCCAGACCCCCTAAATCCAATAGAAAATCTGTGGGGTGACATAAAGAGGGCTGTGCACAAAAGATGCCCTCGCAATCTGACAGATTTGGAGCGCTTTTGCAAGGAAGAGTGGGCAAATATTGCCAAGCCAAGATGTGCCATGCTGATATACTTCTACCCAAGAAGACTGAATGTTGTAATTAAATCAAAAGGTGCTTCAATAAAGTATTAGTTCAAGGGTGTGCACACTTATGCAACCAGCTTATTGTACATTTTTTATTTTTTATATTTTTTTTCCTCTAACAGATGCATTTGTTTATCAATTGAATTGTACAGGTTATAGGTAACATTAAAGGTGGGAAAAGTTTTGAAATGATTTATTGTGGTCTCATTTTTTTATATCACAAAAACCTGGCATTTTAACAGGGATGTGTACACTTTCTATATCCGCTATACATTGTCTGGTATATAATATCCTTTGGTGTATCGTTAAATTTATGTACGATCTAAGCAAAAAAAAAATACCACTGTAGTGTGTACAGGTAATGGACGGAAGTTCATTACATTGGTAAAAGTAAAGAATAACAAATGTTTGAACAGTAAACTCTGTTCTATTTAACAAATACAAGCAAACTGTAAAGTGTACCAGAAAGCAGAATGAAAATTGACTCATTGCCCCTGCAACAAGATAGCAAATTTATTGACACCCCCCTATCCCTGCTGTAAATCAAGAGAGTTGCGACCCTGGTAGATGGGGAAAGCTGTATTTGGCCCTTGTAGGTTTGAATGCAAGGTCCCAGGTCTTAGGCAATGGCTTAGTATTTGAGAGTCGCACTCATTGCGGAAAAACTAAATGGATTTCTGAGAAAATAAAGTGTACATCCAAGAGTATTGCTGTAATGTAAGTGCTCACAATGAATACTGGCAGTCCTGTTAATGACACTACACTGTTGCTTAAATGCTGAATTTCCCCCTAAAACATTAAGCTTAAACATTTCACTATTACCTTGAAATTAACAGTGTGGATATGTGAAGCGATGAAGGTACATCTGATGAGGTATAGCTGCAATAAAAAAGGTGACTAACTCGGTCGTGCAGCATTTAAAAGAATGTTGGAATTGGAAACTGATCTATTCGCTAGATATTTTAAGCCTGTTGGTAACTCTTCATACAGAAATGATTTACTTTTAGCCACTTTGATAGGTAATTGATACATGCAAGCATTGATCACATTTAGTCTACTGCAGGAGATTCTGGAAGAAACTTTATTTTCTTTGGGTCTGATGGATTTAGCTGTAGTCATGCTGCATGAAATCTACTCTAGGTGAACAGCTAAATATTTCTTTTGTTGGTCTCTTTTTCAGTCTCATTTTTTTGCCTGTCTTATATTTAGATGACTATTTATGTAGCACCAAAAAGTCAGTTGTCTGCTGATATGATGGGTGAGTATTTACCCCTGCTGTTTTACTCCCATTATGTCGGTTTAATTTCTTCAACTGTTTTAGGTTTCTAATATGTTGAGAAACGACCCCATTCCCCATTCCTAAGTCAGGGTATGATTACAGTTCATGAAATTAGTATTGTTTCAGTCTGATGTTAGACAAGAGTGTTCATCTCTGCACCTGCAACCACAGTATAAGGCTTGAGATGAAAAAATATTTTTTTTTCTATGCCTGGCTGAACCTGAAGATTTTTCCATTAAAAATTGAAAACATCAGAGTGAATATTTCAAGTTAAGAAAAGAACTTGCATGATGACTTGAGTGTGATATATACTGAAGATTTACCTACGGTTGGTGTGGCGTGATCACGAAGGCGAAGCCCAAATGATTAAACAAAGCCAGCCACGGGCAAATCTTCAATATGAAAAACAGGGAAACTAGTGGTCTTAAACTTCATTGATGAGCTCAATCACAATAATTTCCAAAAATCACGAAACCCAGATATTCTTCCAAAGCAACAAGCCTTTTGTCACAGAAATAACAGTTCTGATTTTTTGTTACTGTGGATCACTTGTCTGTGATGAATACAGCCTTGATGCTTTGGAACACTACCAGGATTTCATGATTTTTGGAAGTTATTGTGACTGAGCTCATCAGCAAAGTCTTAAGACCACTAGTTTCTCTATTTTCTATTTTTTCCTCGGCACTCGTGGTGGTGAGGTGGGAACTAGACAGCTTTCTATGCTTGTTCATGTTTTTCAAATCTTCAGTATACCTACACCCACGATTCAGTTATTGCTATTATATAATGACATTATTTAAGAAAGAAATTACTTACTTTTCTTAAATTGGCGCTGTAGTGTTCGTCCGGGTTGTTTCTGCATTCTTCCACTTTGTTGATGTACTGCACATGTGTATGAGACTTACATTCCCATGCTTACACAGTATGTCAGTGCTTTGGAAAGCAAGCAGTGGAGAAAGGAAGATCTCCGTTGCTGTTTTAAATGAAATCCAGACTGTTTAGAGGTATGAGAGAGACAAGGCAAAAATACAAGGAAAATCAGGTACATTATGCAAAATTGAAGAAGGGTACCTGATTTTCCTTGTATTTTCTCTGCCCATCGTACTTACCTCTTGACCTCTTAGCTCAAAAAATGTGCAAAGACTTTAATGGGAACAAAGGTCCATATTGTAAATGTTGATCTTTTAAACTAATAAAGCTGCTAGAATAACAAGATTTATGCTGTTGGGCATCCATGGCATATATTAACAGAAGAAAGTCCATGCGTCCAGACTTTTCTGTGTTGGTATATGCTCGATTTAAAATGGGCACACTGATTGGGCTAACCAGTCAGCGTACACGTTTTTGAATTCTAACGAGCTGTCGTTGTGTAATTTGTATTTATATATGTGTATGTTTATTCATTTGGTTAGAAATGGAAGGTAGAAGTGTTTTTTTGTACAATAGTTGTGATATTGTTTTTACTGCTTTTCTGTTTGAGCCATTTTGGGGCTTAAGTTCTGCATTTTAAAACCCATATTAAATGTGGTTTAACACAATCTCCTTTCTTCCGTGTAGGGCATTGTACGGCAATTTCTCTATCTGCTGACTACAAGTTCTGATGAAAGTCTCCGCTTTCTTAGCTTTAGACTGGACTTCAATGAACATTATAAAGCAAGAGATCCAAGGCTGCGTGTTTCATTGGGCAATACAAGGGGAAAACGCAGTTCGCAGATGTGACTTGCTAAATATTATGCATCTATTTCTGACTGGCAACTTCTGTGTGATATAATAAGCCTCTGATTATAATAGGTCTGTATGTTTGCACCTGTCATGTGCTGCTTCATCAAAGAACTATATCAAAAGGAGATGCACACTCCTTTTGTGATGGTCAAGGCACTTTCTGATGTACAGCAACTGCAGGAAAGTTCTTGGTGCGATTTTTGTATATTCGTGTTAAGAAATATGTTTTTTATTGTGTCACTTTAAGCAGTCATATATTAGTATGACCAGCCTGTTTGAATTGCCTTCTGTAAAGTTCACATTTTTGTCTGCTTCTTTTTTCCACATCTTTCATCAGTTTTACCATACATATTACTGGAAATGGGGATTAGTTCTTCCAGGAAGACCCCAGAGCCAACCTAGTTCACCCTTATTGATGTTTTAGATAAGGACACTAAAACACCAAGACAATGAGAATTTGGGTGTTGGTAAATAATGTGTACATGAGTACAGCACCACCTACCAAGTTATATGCAGTTGAAGTATTTATTTTTCTTCTTTAGAATTGTTGCTGCTGTTTTTCCCCCTCCCAGTTTGTTCTTCATAACAGTTTTTACTGTATTTTTGTTTTTTACTGTTAGTACTAAGATTTCTTTTTAAAGTAAATCACCAGCTTTATTGATTATCTATACGTCTTTCATAGTAGCTCCTTGCTTGAATATCCCAATCATTGTTAGACTTGATAGGGATTCCTATATATTTGCTTCTAAAAAATCTGTTTGTGGGCAAGTCCCTCAGTATTCAGTGATATACTAGTACACAGAATAGAATGAATATTTTCCATGTTTTAACTAGAAAGTAGTTCTAGTTTTAGTATCTAATTCCTGCTGTGCTGCCTTCATTCACACTCAAGAAGAGATTCTGAAGAGCAGGTCTTGGAATCCATGTCTGTCTGCCTAAATAGTCTAGGTAGTAGGTATCTGGAAGTTCTGTGTGCCATGAGCAGCAGTATTTAAGATCATTATGGTAGTGGTGCACTTTTTTAGATAACATTTCGCTTCTTGGAAATGTATTACAGTGAGTTCCGTATCAGAGTTATACAAAACTAAGCAAGCAATCTAAACACTTATACTGTGAACTAATGGCACAAACTTCAGATACAAAAGGAGGCAAAGTCCTGATGGCAAAATGAGAGTGCTTGTGTGGTGTTGGCCCTGTACAGCCGTATGTGGTCTTGCATGGTCTTCAGCAGTTCAAGCAATTTTCCTGCTGAATGTGGTTGGCTGGAAAGAGTTGCCTTAAGGAGAAAAATCTGATAGACAATTTGCTTAATCAGAGTTCTGCTGCAAAAAGAGTGTTGTTGTTTACAGCCCTGATGACATAGGTTATGTTAGTAAGCCCAGAACCAGATGGCTAACCGTGGAGGAAAGAAATGGGTGATTTTGACTCTCCTCTTGTCAGGATTTAGGTAGAGGGGATTAGTCCTCCTGCATATACCAGAGGACTGGAAAGAGATCCCTCTGCACCTAGCCAGCTCTCTTTCAAAGTGCAGAAGGCACCAGGGAGAAGTCTGTGCTGCATACATGAAAGCATGCTCCTGTAGATATCATTACACATTGGGCAATAGTAGACAATGGGCAGATCATTACAAATGTACTGACCCTTAATTTGTGAGAGCTGTAGTTGCTGTTCAAAGCGAGAAGACATCTGGCTGAATTTCAAGGATGGGACAAAAAAAAGTGTGTGATGAAACTAGCGCACAAAATGTCCATTAGGCAGCAGAATAGATAGCAAGCAGGTGCAGAAGTAGAAATATTGTTTGAATAGTATGATGTCCAGGTAATGGATTTTTAAGGTGGCTTGCCAAGAAATGTGAATTGTGTGCCCAACAAGTAAGTCATTCACTTATTGATTGCATTACCCTGATTATATTTCTTATCATATAATCTGACTGTGAGAGCACAGTTCGTAATAATCTAACCTGAGGCGTGTGCTTCTCTCTTCATGATGTTTGTGCAACATTAGAGTTAGTATATTTAATTAAGAGGATGTGAGAACTTGGTCGCTTGCCCTCCTCAGTGATGTTAGATATTTTTTTTTCTTTGTAATTCCAGTGGGTTTTTTCTAGATCATTTTCAGACTGTGATATTGCATTTGGTGGGTTGTGAGATGACTTCTTGTAGTGGAGACAAACAAAACCAATTAATTTCCTTACCTCCATACTACCAGTTGTAAGTTTTCATAAAGCTTTGACTCATTTTGCATTATGTTAAACTCTTAAGACTTTGTGGAGGCCTTTATGTCAGCAGAGTTTCTCATGTACTACTGTTCTCCTCCTTTTGCGAATATCCCTGTTAGAATTCTTCATCAGTATTCCCCAAGTCCATCCTATTCTCTTTGGAATTTAATTCACTTAAAAGAGAGCTCATAATTATGTGACTGGTACACATTCATTATTAACTTCTTCACCAGTAAACTTGAACAGTGTCTGACTGTTTAATGGTGGTTAATTCATTATTAATCCACTACCACAGTACATCAGTAGTAAGTTACCTTCACCAGCTCTATTGAAGATAACACCTTTCACAGTCCATTCAGTATATAATGACACATAAACAAGGATAGTAACAGAACTGATTTTGATACCGAGATGAGCTTTTATTTCTTTAGACCTTTTCCTTGTCTCTAAAAATGGTGTTTTTTCAGCTAAAATTGTGTTCTGCATTTTGCCACTCAGCAGTCTTTTTTTTACTAAAATGTAAGATTTTCCACTTCTCCTCAATAAGGGTATCAAAAGTACTTTTTCATAAATGCTGTTACAGATGTCCTTGGCACAGACAATTACTTTTTGTAGAATATTTCATAGGAAAAAAATGCTTTGTTACAACAAATTAGATACATCTGATCCTTTCTAATTGAAGAAGTCGTCCTTCAGTGAGTGACCACTGTCTATCAGAGAACAGTCAACTGCACAAAAAGAAGCAGCAATGCAGATCCTTGAAAATCCATAGAGCTTCCCTTTGATGTTGGCAACTAGTAGTCGATTTATCACTAAAAGGCCTTAATAGCCATTCTTTTAAACCAGTTTTTTAATGGAGAGTTTTGGTGAGCTGATGAATTTCCTTTTTTCAAGAACAGAAGTCCTTTAGGCTAGAAGGTACATGTGAGATAGAAGACTGTGTCATTCTAGAGATCCACTTTTCTTTCCAGAGTTATTCCAGAATTGTCAGTTAATAGATGGATGTTTTGCTGTTTCCTCCCTGGGGCAGTGTGTTGCAAGACACAGTAGAAATTTTATTGACGAGTTCATTAACAGTATAGTCATTGGAAGGGTTGTGGACAGAGACGCCATAGCCTACTGAAAGAGAACTGGAAGAGTTATCAAACAAGGGATGATCCTTGACAAGTGTTCTGTAAAAAGCCATTTGTGTCAAGCAGTGAATTACTGGAGTTAGTGTTACTAGTTATCTTTGTCAAGAATGGCTACTGACTGGGCTGTCTCTTGTACAGCATTGAGTGAGGATGCCATAATGCGTTTAGCAGAATGTTCATCCAAACCACTTTTCAGTATAGGGCATTCTCAGAAGACTCAGATGACCACCATGAATCTTCAACAGAAAACAAGAAAGACAATACCTCTTCTCTTGGCCAAGTCCCATTTGTTTTCTGCATAATCCATTGGTCATAAGAGTCCTCCTTAAGAGGAGTTCTTCCATGAAGCTTATAAGCAGATGGGATTCTAGGATTAGTTAATCATAGGTTTCAGGTGGAGTTAATTGACATAAAATCTACCCAGAGGTTCTTTGAGAAGTCATAAACAATATTTGCAGATAAAAAGTAATTCTCACCATTTGGTACTATTTCTTGAAACAGTATGCACTGGCTATATCAGATGTGAGCGTAGCTTTTGATGACCATCAGAGGGTACTCCACCACATCATCATACTACACACACACACACACACACACACACACACAAAACTTTCCTCCAGATAAGGACTGTATGCACCTGGATCTATGGGTTGGAAGTATCTGTATGCACCTGGATCTATGGGTTGGAAGTATCTGTGTTGCTTGATACTGGCCTTGTGCATTACCTACTGTAATGTATTCCTCAACATTTTTGAGGACATTTGTAATGCGAAGTGCCCCAACACTTCATCAAATTCCCTTCTCCCAACTTTCATCCCAGATAAGTAGTCTTATCACCTAAATCTTTAGCTTGAAAAATGTAACTCTACATCAGCTCCGACACAGTCCTTTACCAGCCATAATGCATGCTTAAGTAGACAAGTTATGGCACTTCAAAAATTAAACTGCAATTCCAATAGCAAACAGTAAATTCTGAAATTTTCTTTTACACCACTAAAGATTTTAGAATTTTTGAGCAAGTCTGATGTGATCTGTGAATTGTACACACTAGTCCATGCTATTCTGCTGGAAGTTTCTTTCATCTTAATCCAGGAATATCTTCACTAGCCATACTTTAACTTGGGCAAACTGAAAAAATATCTACCTTAGATCGTTAAAAGTTGTTTACCTGAGGCAGATGTGAAAATCCTTTTTACAGACAGAATGTGTCAGTGTGACTTAGTTGTTTAAAAAAAATGTGGGCTTCCTCTGCCATAGACGATTAGGACCCATTTTACCAGAGCATTAGTATCCTTAGCTGCCATCCTTAATTGTTTTACATTTAAGAGCTTAGCATTGCTGTGGTCAGAAGTACTGCCCATGCATTTATTAAGAATTGTAGTTCAGTCCGGAGGCAGAACAGATTTTCTGTGGCAATTCCTTAATCGGTTCCATAGTTTGAATTCTGTAGGGTACAGCAGCTTCCATATATGTAAACAGGTAAATACTCACACAGCTTAAGAATAGCTCTTCTGACCAAAAAAGAAAAGAAAGAATAGCTGTCCTGGCTAAGACACTACAAAGAAAAGAAAATAACTGTGTAATGCCTGCCAGCTCAATGGGAACATATTCTTCAGGACAGCTGCCCTCCCTTTATCCCTTTCAAATCTGTGGTATTGCTTTTTTGGTCAGGTAATTCCTGATTTGTTTCCTGGTGTGAAGAATTCCACCTTAATATTATGCTTCTTCCCTTAGGTACAGTGGAAAGAACTTGGTAAGTGAAGGACCATCCCACCATTTTATAGGTGATTCTTCAAAATAGAATGAATAGTAAAGTCAAGAGAGCTGATCCAGAAAATGTAACGAAAGAAATATGGTCATGATCTATCCTAGTGTGTGTGTGTTGGGGGAGGGTGTTCATTACTAACTGATCTGCACTCAGTGATTTTGAGTTATTGCAGATACTATATAAGGAAACATTTCCAGCCATTAAGCAGTAGTTCTCATAATTTGTCATTTGATCACAGACTGCAAGCTAAGTGGAATGAGGTTAAATGTCTAGCTGTGAAACATGCCTTTCTGTGCTTTGTGCTGGTAGTTAGCGATAATGCTTAGTTCCAATCTTTTAATGCTAGCAGCAGTCTGCTTAAGTGTAATGTTTCTGCTTGAAATATTCTGAGAAAGTTGCCTTTTGCTTTTGCATAAAAAGTGCTTTGTAGATATTTGCATGAAATGGATTTTCAGCATAAAAATAAGGAGTATTCTTAGTCATTTTTATGTTTGTGAGTTTATTGTACAGTTTCCAAAATATGGTGTTTTTGTGTTGGCAATATTGGATTAGTAGAGTGTTGCAAGTTTCATGTCTGTACTTGAAATTGATGTCTTAATGGTGTCAAACATTTAAGCCTGTGAGTTATGGTGCTAAGGATTCGTTAAATGCAGCCAGGAGGGATGATGGAATCCCCAGTGTTTTTAAATGTTAATTCCAAGAAATCAAAATAACTTGAAGTGTATCTACAAATTGTTGCTAGTGGCTTAAGAATACTCCATATTGTGACAGGATGGTTTGGGATATGTTCGTGTTAGTTCTGTGATGTGCATTAAGTGAAAAAAAACATCAGTGGCTCAAGAAATTATATTTTAATGAAGATATGTTGTCAGCTAGTTTTTGCAAATCCAGCATTTTTCACAGATGACGGTTAGCTGCCTCTGAGGTCGCCATTTGTTCTTTGCACTAAGCATTATAGTTTTGTGTATAACTGATTTTCTGTAGCTTAGGATAGTAGCCTTGTTCATTGACAGTCGTCATCTAACAAGTTCTGAAATCATGGTATTGGTTGGTGTTTGTAACAGCTAGTTGAGAGGTCCATGCAGAGTTTTTCCTTGCTTTTGTATATTGGTGACCATTCATTATACTCTGATGTGGCTCGTTACATTGTTTCATCTATTGGTAAACCTTTACCTTGTCAAATTCATTTGTTAGTCAGCATGACATAGTTTAGTTTGGCTGCTGCTACTGCATTTTCCCATTGTGCAATGTCTCTTCTGTAGAAGAGATGTATTTCCTTTATTTTCTTGCAGTAGTATACCCAGTGTAACAAAACAGATGATTTATTTAGGGCCTACGTTCAACAGGGTCAAAACTTCTACCTCCTGCACAATCAGTTCCTATCCAAGACTGTTGCATTATTACTCCAGACTCTCCACCCTTCTTATTTCCAGGCTGTTCAGAATTTGAAGTATTTTCCTTAAAAGCATTAATGTCCAATATTGTCCTTCTCTTTTTACCCAAGTATTTCAACACTCTTGGCAATAAGAATCAGCTTTAACTTATC
This sequence comes from Protopterus annectens, assembly GCF_019279795.1. NCBI lineage: Eukaryota > Metazoa > Chordata > Ceratodontiformes > Protopteridae > Protopterus > Protopterus annectens. The sequence goes on along the minus strand of NC_056735.1, from coordinate 821,487,198 downwards.
TCTTCACTTTTCTATCAAAATGTTGGCTTTTAGTTTGTGAAAAAGTGTGTGTGTGTGTGTGTGTGTGTGTGTGTGTGTGTGTGTGTGTGTGTGTGTGTGTGTGTGTCCATATCTGTAGCCCACACACATCTGTTTTGCAAACATGTAATCTCCAGCAGTGTTTCAGTCTACCAATGTCATAACACAGCAATGGAAATGTTGATCCTATGACACACTTGTTGTTTAGGTGAAGTGAGGGACACCAAAATATGACCAATTACCAAGGATAAGAAGTACATCCTTTCACACCTCATTGCATTGTACCCAGATGGTTGACATCAAAGGATGTTGAGATGGTCTGATAGGCATGCTGGGGAATTGATAACATTACATTGTGCCCTTTTCTTCTTTCACTTCTAACCGTCTTTCTATGAAGTGGGACTGGCCCATGACTTTATATTTTGCTAGCAAAGATAGCCATACAGGGTGGTATCCATTTACTTAGGAAACACATGGAGAGAAGCCCCCATTGGTTTATACATAACAGGCATTTAGTGCAGTAAAAACTAATTCATAACAAAGGAAAAAGAGCTTTTCGTATCATCAACAATAACATAACTGAAGAAACACTACACTTTATCATATGAAAGAGAGCAAACATAGCATCAGCAGGAAAACATAACCTAGTTAAGTGTTGAGATATAATTTGTCTCCTACTGATCTAGTCATAGTTAAATACGGGTTGCAAAATCAGAGACAAAGTAAGTCATTCTTTGAAGTTAAAAAATAAAATGCCAAACAAGTGTTAATACAGTAGACCAGTTTGATAGCATTAGTTTAAAAAGGAAAAGACAGCTTGTCGATAAAAGTGTTACATCCAGTGAGAAAGGGCTGAATGGTCTCATTGAAGAATGGCCTTTCTTCATTGATGTCCCCCAAGGAGTTATTTGTTCCATGGGGGGAGTTCTTGTAATTGACCAAGGCATTAGCTGGTTTAATTAAGAAGCGAGCAACAAAGCAGATTCTGATGCAGTCTTCATTGTGGAAAGGACTTGCCGCTGTTATATCAGACACTTTTATGAAGTATAACTTTCTGGGAAAGACTGTGACAAGCAAATCAAAGAACAGGATGTCCTTCCTGCAACCAGATCCTTTCAGTCATCCCGTTTGTCCTCTGGTGATGGGATTTTATCTCCATTAAAGTATTGTCATTTTGCTGTTCAGAAAGGTTAGTGAGTAAATAATCTTCTATACCACAGTGGACAAGCCCATCTTAGTGATAGCCTGGTATTGTACTCTCCAAGAACAGGTCTGCAACCTCTCCTGTTGACAAACCTTATTAAAACACAGTCATCTTGGAAATCCAGTGTGTTCATATGACACACAGTAAGTACCCACACCGAGTAGGGTACAGTTTTTTTTTTTTTTTTCTACAGTGCTTCATGGCTTTCCAGAAAAGGCAGTAAATGCTCCATACATCAGCAGTCTTTCAGCAGCCAATAAATTTCTCAGTCTGTGAGATAAAAAAATATGTATACAGCACCTACCTTAGGTTTGCATTTTAGAAATCTTGCTTCCCATATCACAAGCTAGTGGAAACATCTCCAGAGAAACTATTAGGGATTGTTTGAGTCTCTCTATGATTCTTTGACAAAGACCAAGCTTCTTAAGAACCTGGATGACTATTTAAAGGCCTTTCTAGACTGTGAGATCATTGTTTAAAATCATTATACAGGCCAGCTCTATTACATTTGTTATGTTATGAAGGAAACCTACTTGGCTATATGAATCTGGGTTTTTTTGTAAAAATGCTGCAGGGACTACAGAATGCTTCCTTCACTGACTTTGCATGCAGATTAATTATATCACCTTAGAAATAAATAAAAATAAACAATCTTTGAGACCCAGAGGAAATTTCAGGCTCTTGCGTACAGGTCAGGCATGGCAGTAACAGATCCAGTGGAAGCTACTACAGCAGTAGAAAAAGTCATCCCAGAAGAGTCAACCCCATTGGCTAGCTTACTTTTATGGCTGTTCTCTTTAAATATCTAGGAGGAGTGCAAGGGAAAATGTGGTATCTATTTTACAAGCATTGAAATAAGTAAATTTGGATCATTAGGTATTTCAGCGTCTGGAACAGTAGCATACCCCGAACATGTTCCTCGTAGTCAGGGTTGCAGTACTGACTCTTGGGTCTTTCGGCCCTGCAGAAGCCAATGGCTGGCCTAATTTCCAGAGTCGTTACATCATCCCTAGCCTTCAGACGCCCGAAGACCATCTGGATGTCAAGGTATAAGAAGGGGATCCAGCACCAGCTTCAGTTCTTTCTAGTCGTGCATCCAAGGCATTTCATTACTGCTCAGTACACTTGTGATCCATCAGTTGGCTTATTCTTCCAGAGAACCACCTTCTTCCAGTCAGATAAGCACCCCATTGGGGAAATTTCTCTACTAATTTAATGTTCAAAAAAGTCAGCAATTGCTTGAAGTGTGGAAAGCAAATCCTGCATAAAGATTTTCACTTCTTTTGTCTGTTCTTCTTGGAGACTCGGCACAACATCTCAAACTGTCCTGACTGTGCAAAATTCCATGTGAAAGCTGTCAAACGTAGAGCCAAGGTACTAGCTGCCCATATGGAGTCCTTCCCTTTGGCTTCCTTATTGGTGTCACAATCCACTGGTACCACAGGGCCTCCACAGACTGTGATGCTGGCAAGTATTTTTCAAAAAACAAAAAAAAAAAAATGAAAGACAGACCAAGGACCCTGATTCCAACATATAGGTGCTAAGTCGACCAACAGCCCAGGTGAAGCATTTTTGCAGACCCCTGCTCTGGCGACTCCTAGGACTGAACCCTCTGGAAAGACCCCTTGGGAGGCCACCATGATTTACAGCCTACCTATGAATGCTACCATGGCATACATGTAAGTCGAGTTTAAAGTCGCTCTGCAGGTCTCAGCTTCCATTATCTGCACTGCAGGTCTTGAGGGAGATGTCCTGTCTTCCCAGACTTCTGAAACTACAACCGAAGTTGATGTCAGATGACCACATCCTCTGGTCACCCCCTTAAGAATGACACCAAAATGAAAGCGAACCACTCCTTTTTCTTTGCCACCACCTCCGGATAAGTCTTCACATACAGAAGCCTAAGACCTCCTTAAAATAGCACAGGGGTTTATGCCCTTCATGAAATCTACAGAGCCCTCTCATTCATCCACCTCTAAAGCTTCCATGTCTAATAGGAGCAGGGAAGCAGCTTTTTCAGTAAGGGGAGGATTCTTCTAGCTCTGAGAGTGGGAAAGATATGAAAGAATTGCCTTACTCTGGTTGTTTGCCACCTCAAACTTGCCCAGACTCACTTAACACCCCCTCCCCCCTCAAGCACCGTTCCTTCGGGAATACCCTGCATAGAATGAAGGAGGCTTTTAGCTGGCAAAGTAAGCAGTTCTCTCAGGCCTAGACCCACTACAGAGAACTGCTAAGTTTGCCTTTACCCCAACCACTGGCTATTTCTGCTATTTACTTTCTATTGGATGATGTCTTTGAAGACATTGCTTTACACCCTGATCCTCTACCCTCTACTCCTACAAAGTCAGACATGTTTTATGGACTGCCTGAATCTCACAAGTACCTCTACAAAAACCCAAAAGCTGACTTTTCTGTAGTCTCCACTGAATCCACAAAAACTGTATTTATGGGGCCATTTAGACATCTCCAGCCTAATGTCAGGGAGAGACCATTAAATTGTGAATTCCGTATGCTAAAGTACCTTGAATCTCTTCAACACAAAATGCTATATGTAGACTCTGTTGCAGAAATCCTTGAGAAAGCCAGAGAAACTTAAAAAGTCTCCAGATACTCCCTAAAATGTGTCAGTAATGCCTTAGATGCTTTTTGCAGAGCATCTGCCACAGGTTCTGTCGTCCACAGACATTCATGGCTCATGACCCAATCCTTGGCAGATCAGGTAATGACTGAACTTACCAGATGCTTCATTAGATAAAGAATTGATTTTTTTGGTCCTCCAGCTGAACATATTTTTGATAAACTGGATAAAAAAGAAAAGCAAATTGAAACTGTGAAAAAATATGAACAGTCTCCGACCTCAGGGTACATTAGGAATTTACCTTTTTAAACCTTGGCCTTATCCACCTAGACAAGACAAGGGGAGACCTCCCTGTTTCAAAATAACAAGGCAGTCTAGGAGATGGCAACCAGAACAATCACACAGAGCAAGGGGCTCCAGAGCCGACTCCACCCTCCTTTACAACAAGCCTCTGGCAGGAAGATTGTCTTTCTTCCTAAACCAGTGGAAATTCAACTCCAGGAACCAGTGAGTCCTCATCATCATAGAGAAGGGGTACTATATTCAGTTCACACAAATACCACCCTTTTTGGGCATTCCTAAGCTACCAAAGAGCAAGAAAGCCTCTTGCCATCTATCCTCAGGGATACTTCCAGCCTGTCCCTCCAGGACAAGAGGGAAGAGAAACTCAAGGATGTTTCTAGTTCCAAGAAAAGAGGGCACCTGGAGGCTCATCTTGGATCCCTCAAATCTAAACAAGTGCCTCAGCATCCCAAAATTCAAAATGGTTATGCTGCAAAACTTCTGCCCATCAATTTCCAAGATACCTCTCTAGAGTGGCCATAGGGGCATCTTCCAAGATGCCTCTGTGGCCATCCTAGACCTAAAAGACTCTTAACTGTATGTCCTCATAGCAGACAGTCATGTAAAGTACCTACTATTTGTAGCAACAGGCTCCCTCTTCCAGTTCTGTGGTTTACCGTTTGGGCTATCTGCTGCTCCTAGAGTTTTCACAGAATGTCTAGCTCCTCTGATAGCACACTGCAAAAACTGAAGGGAGGTCATATTTACCCTACTTTGATGGTCTCATTTAGGGAAGATTCACATCAGGAACCCTAGATGCCTTATAGATCACCATAGTTTGCTTTCAGGTGGTAGGTCTCACCTTAAATCTTCAAAAATTTGAAACTCTTCCTCAAACAAGGATCCTCTTTCTGGGAGCCCTCATAGATTCAGTTCAACAGAAAGCCTTCCTTTCTCAAGATAAGGTGGCTTTCTTGACATGCTGTCTGACTGATCTGCTTCCAAAGCAACTGACCCGTACAAGAGAATTCCTGAGGATAAAGGGTACCTGGCAGCCTGCATTCTGACGGTCTTGTTTGCAAACTTACACATAAGGAAACTCCAGTTGCTCCTTAAAAATGTTTGAGAACAACATTCACAACCACTGGAAACCAAACTACTGTCCTTCCATGCCTGGAAAAGGAACTTTTGTGGTGGAAGAACACCGTACATAATAACCTAGAGGCAAATTTCACTTTACGAGAAACAGACACGTCCATCACCATAAACACTTCAAACATAGCTTGGGATGCCCACTTAGGTTCCCTGAAGTGCAGTGTATTTGGTCCCCACAGTAAAGGAAGGAAAATAATTTTCTTGGGTGGCGAAAGCCAGGGTACCTTTTTGGCTAGGCTTATATAAGCCCTAGGGCCAATAGCCTAATACCTACCTATGAACCTATATATATCAGACGTTACTAGCAGTCTGCCTGGCCATAAAAGCTTTTCAACAAAACTTTATTACCAGTGATCCTGCAACTGTTGACAGACAACACAGTGATATGGCACATAAACAAATGGGGCGGGCTTTGTCTTACCCTTTGTGCAGCCTTTCCAGGAAAATTTGGAAGCTGGCTCAAGAAATAGGTCCGGACCCTTGTAGCCTGTTATGTTCTGGGCCAGAACAGTACTCTGCCAGGTTCTTTAAGCACGGACTTTCTGGATCCCAATGAATTGGATGCTGAAGAGAGAGAGGGGTCTTCCTAGGTCTAACCATACAGTGAGGGATACCTCTTTAGACCTGTTCACCTCTAATCACAACAGGCAACTAAAGAAGTTCCGCTCGAATAAAACAGACAGGAGCTTAGAAAATAATGCATTTTCATTCAGATCAGATGGACAGAACTTGTTCCTGTATGCATTTCTATCCTTGCCCCCGATCCCCAAGATACTAACAGAAATCAAGGCAGACAGACCAAGCACGATCTTAGTGCCCCCCCCCCCCTTTCTGGCTGAGGCAGCACTGGTGTCCCCCCTCCTGACACTGTGTGAGAAGGAGATTCAACACCTTACCCCGGGAGGTAGATTTTCTCAGCCAAGTCAAGGGATCTGTCATCCACCCTCACCTTGCCTCTCTGATTAACTGCCTGGAGGATTGGGTTTTGACACCAAGGACTGCATCCTATCCCGAGGACATGCTCAACATTCAAAGGGAAGCAAAGAGGCCCAATACCAGGAAAACATACCTGGCAAAATGGAAAAGATTTTCTGCCTAGTGTCACAGCAGTACTACTAATCCCTCTCAGGTGGACATCATCTCTGTCTTGCAGCACCTGTCAGGCCTCTTTAGACAGGGACTTTCCTGTTCCAGCATTAAGGTACATGCATTTGCTATAGCAGCTTGCTGCATAGTGCTCCACCTATCTTCTAGCACCCCACATGAATTTTTTTCTAAAAGGAGTGATTAACTTGTGAGCACCCAGAAGGGACCTTATTTTGGCATGGGATCTAAAGTGTGTTTAAAATAAACTAACCTACCCCCCTTTGAACCTGCTGCCATTACCACTCTAAAGATGCTCACCTGGTTGACCACCTTTCTTATAACTTTTGTGTCAGCTAAGAGGATTTATCAGCTACAAACTCTCGTGTGTAAATAATTTTTCACTGTCTTTCACAGGAAATGATCACCCTCATCACAAACCCATCATGTATGCCTAAGGTGGTATGAGAACTTACTTTAAACTAGGCTGTCCACCTACCAGTCTTTTACAGAAATACACAGAACAAGGCAACAAAAGTTCTTCACTACCTGGATGTACACAGGCAAATCAGATACTATCTAGACAGGACAAAAAAACCCTAATAGAACAGCAGCCCATCTTCAAACAAACCATTTCAAAATGGATAGCTAACTGCATTAAGTTCGGTTACTCACACCAGGAAAAGGATTTACCTGGGCATATTAATGTTGATTCCAACAGACATGGGACGACTAACACTGCTTTCCTCAAAGGAGTCCTCACCCAAGCCATCCTACAGGCAGCCACATGGGACTCAGAGCTCACCTTTACAAAACACTATAACCTAGGCAATGTCTCCAGAGTTAGACTAGGTTGTGCTACTGCCATCCTGCAAAATCTTCTTTCCTAATGTCATACAAATGACTCACCACCCAACTTTTAGTAAATCAGTACTGCAACTCTGAGTATGAAGAACATAGTACATTTCTGTCCCACTCACTATAATTGTAGCTGTTCAAGTAAATAAATGTTTCAGTACACGCTGCCACTCTTCAACCCATCAGTCTGCTTATCACTTATCTCCCTCTTGCTGGGTGAAAGGGGTAGAGGGTTTTTTTTTTCTGCAGATGGTCTTTTTATCTCCATCATCCCATCTGCCTCATATGTTTTTTCCTCTTTTCACTTAAATTCAGACAACTAGGGAGGCTGTGCTGTCTTCGGGTATCAGACTGTTCATTCTCTGCTTAAAAAGACCTGAAGATGGTGCCAACAGATGTCCTCCTTGTACCCTGATGTCCAAATGTCAGTCTTCGGATGTCTGTCAGCTAAGGATGATTTAAAGACTCTGGAATTTGGGCTGGTCACAGGTTTCTGCATAACAGTAAGACCCAAGAATCACTACTTGCAACATTGATCTACTCGAACATCAAAAAAAATATGGTAAGTGGGACTCAGTTGTACTTTATCCTCTAAACCACATTTTCAATCACTTTGTCCTTCAAATCTATCCTGTCATCACCATCTTTGTTATAAGGAGTCCTTTCTGTCATAGAATGCAGTAGAGTGTCTGCCTTTCAGAGAAAAGGTCTAACTTCCAATTTTTAATGCGTCTTCAGAATGAAGGAGCTCAGTGGCTTCAGTCAGTACAAGAAATTATAAATCTTGACAGCCCTTTACTCTTTTTTAAACCCAAGCCTTTGCTTTTACACTCAGTGCAGTAGTCTTCAACAAAAAGTTCATTGTAAGACAAGACTCATTATGCTTTAATAGCTAAGTGATTACGTATTGGCAGCACATTCCAAGAAAGCTCTTATCACAGCTTGGGAAAAGACCCTGTCATTTTCTTAACATGAGAAGAAAATGGTCTATTTTCAGGCAGTGCCATAAAGTTGTTTCCAAGGAGCAAGTATCAACCAAGAATTTTCTTCATATTCTGCATCTCATAGGGACAAGGAGCCCTGTGGCCCATTTATTCCTGCACAGGAACACGGATTAGCCCTATGTTCCCAGTTGAGAATTGGATGGAAGGGAGCAGGCCAGCTTGCTCTTCTGGGAGCACACATGCGAGTGCACACACACATCCCTTGCATGTTCTTCAAGCTCCATGATCATCTCTGGTGGTGAGTGTGCTTCCACATATAGAATTCCCTTCTACTGCATAGTGCAGATGCACTATTGATAGCATAGGTTTGGCTGGCTCAGAGTCTACTAGTTGAACGACTAGTGTTCCTTGTCAGTGTCACTAGCCTCCTCCCTAGCCAGATTCTGTAAATACTCAAGGAAATAATCAAACTCTGTTTGTCTGTGCCTTAATCAGGGCTTTAACTCTGTACCTTACAGTCCTGGCAACATGGGGCATTGTTAAGAAATTAATGGCTGTTTGGTTTGGATCCTTCAGGAATGGAGTCAGCCTGTAAGTTGACCTATTTGCCACAAATTGGGATGTAATCTTTTTTTTAGTTCAGATACAGTTAAAGGCTGGCATTATTATTTATTTATTTATTTATTTCAGTTAAACCGGGAAAGTCCATTGGGCCAAGGTAGTCCGTTTTCAATGGATGCCTGAGGAGAAAAACTCCAGACAGAAAGACAACATATAATGTATTAGTACAGCATATAAGAACAACAGTTTAGCATTCAATGTACAGCAAGACAAGATTATACATATCTTGAAATATATGAGCTGAGTCAATCACTTTTAAGATATTTACAAAGACAATAAATTAATAATAAATTAAAAGTGGGCAACAGCTTGCTACAGCTCATTTCCACATTTTCTGTCTCATTTCTACATTAATTTTCACCTCCTTTGATCCCTTTCTTGGTAAGTACATTTGGAGAGATTCGCTTTCTGAGCATTTAGAATGCAGCATGCTAATAGTGATGTGCAGAGGAAGGTAACACAAATCCATTATCTTTTCAATTCTGCTGTTATGGTGTGGGAGTCATTTTCCCCTTGTCAAGTTCCCTTCTTTACTCCCTTAGATTTTTCTGGTGTTTGACTTTGCAACATGAGATTACATACATTCATTTTACTAAGTTGTTTAAATTAATTAACACACACAGACACATTTTTTGGTGTAGTTGCAAAGGTAGTGTATCTCTCACTGCGGTTTTCTACTGCCATTCGAACAGTCCAGTAAGCAACCACATTAGAAAGTTGTATGACCACTAACTGTAACATAAAGTGGTTATAGTGCAAATTTCTGCTTTTCTTTTGGCATGATATGGCATGGTAGCCTTGTTGTATCCCTTCCTGAACGTAGGTTCTCATGTCCTGTTTAAGCTGTTCTTTTCTTTATTGTTGTTTGTGGCCTAAGTAGTTCCTTAATCTACAGATTTATGGCAGTTGGGATACATTTACTCGATTGCAGCCTGTTTGGTTGAGCCCTGAGAACTCTACAAGAAAATAAGCAACACCAGTATGTGACTTTCTGTATGCTTTGCTGACTTGAGGTTTGTCATATAAGGAGACTGCAGGGAATTTTTCCTTCCCCTTCTTATCTGTGCCACTTGGTTAACAGTTTGGGTTTATGGGTTCAACTATTTTGACTTCGGGATGAGAGAGAGGTGGCAGTTACGTAAGCAACATTTGCAGCAATGTACAGCATTTTGATTGTTTTGTTATTTTTAACTTGTCTGCTTTTATGTTTTGAGTGCAGTTGCTTTAGTATTGCATCTTGTCAGTTAAAGGGCTTTCCTTTTTGTCCCTGAATTTTTTCTGTAGCCTTGTACAGTTTACCTTTCCAAAATATGGATTGCAAAATTACCCATGGGATAGCAGCAACTTATGTAAAGACTCATTTTCCATGAAACTCTATTTGCCCTACATGTTCTTTAGAGTCATATTCAACTGTCTTTGCATGTTTATTGGGAGGTGGCAGGACAAGTCTTTATTTATCACTGATGAACATCAGTGAATATTTCTAAAGAAGCATTTTTTGCTTTACCACTCACTTGTTGTGTTCATATTGTCTTTCTGATATCCAGCTGTACTTTTTGTGATATATTATTAAAGTATTTCCAGGTATCACTTATTAATCACCTCTCAGACTGTTACAGTAGTTTGTAATAGACATGTTCATATTTAAACTTTGATGTGGTCTGCTGCTGTCTTGTACTAAATGTCATTGTTGTGTAGGACTACATGTTATTGCATACTCATTTTGTTTCACGTTTTATGCACATTAGTTGCTCTTGAAACATCAAGTAATGTATGAGTAGTGCATTCCATTTATTTCAGATTATGTAGGCAGTCACGATACTGGAATACCCTGTTTTCCTTTGATTCCTGTATAGTGATTCGACAGAACCTGTGCTAAATGGACAAGGGGGGACAAATTAAAAGGAAAGCAAATGCAAGCAATGGAATAATTGTCAGTGTTCACGAAACAATTGTATTGTTGAGTACTGCTGCTTTGAGTGTAATTACTGAAAGATTCTGATTTGAAAGGAAGCCCAGAAGAATGCACATCATCTAAAACAAATAGGTGAATGTGATTCTTGTTTTACATTTCTTTTTGTTGCCCTAGACGGGTTTCTTAATTTTTGAATACAGTCAATCTGTTGAAAACTAAAGGTTATGCAAAGGATAAGTGCTGAAAGATGAGAAATGCACAGCTTTTGTCATCCTGCTGTCTTATTAACATTTCGTAATGTACTGTAGTTTAAAAATGAAATGTTTAAGTATGTTGTAGGAATTTATTTTTATAAGAGTTGGAGTGGAAAAGAAGTGATGTTTCAGAGTGTATTTCTTAAAATGAAAGTTTTGAAGATTGCAAAATGTAAATATAGGTTACAACAGTGTGCTGTGTTTAAGCTATTTTAAGATCACAGAAACTACCAAAGTAGTGAAATTGTTTGGTAACTTTGTTTATAGTTTTTGTTTACCAGAATGTGTCTTTTTACATATGTATATAAATGTATATAATTATATTTATATATTGCTTACATCAGAGCAGAAAATGTTTTGCTATTCAAGTCTACATTTTAATTTAATTTAAAATGTATTATTCCTCACCATATATTGAAAATGTTAAAAAGAACTACAGTAAAGCAATCTTTTGGTATAAATGTGTCCTTTCTTTAGTAAAGACAAAAGGAAAGTATTTGAATGCACAGTATTGGGACGTCTGCATTTGTTTATAAAGCTGTACCTGAGACTTCCCATATTTTGGAACAGACTACTTATCTATGTCAAACAGACCTCCTCATTAGCACTCAAGAAAAATCTTGATGATCGAATGGGAAATAGGAAATTCACCCCGGGGATCACTTCTGTGGCTCTGCTCGGCAGGGGCACAGGAAAGTAATTTTCTTGGGTGGTGAAAACCAGGGTACCTTTTTGGCTAGGTTTATATAGGCCCTAGGGCCAATAGCCTAGTACCTACCTATGAACCTATGCAGCATGTTCCTGTTAGAAAAAAAATGAAAGTTATGGCATCATCTTGGCTTGAAAGTAAAATCTCAGCTTCTAATGACAACATTTATCCAGATATATGACAGTGTGGTAGATTCACTACCATTAAAGAAGTGTTTTATTTTGCAGCATGTAGTATTACAAGGGACAAAAATTTAGCAGCAACCACTTTTTTCCCTTTTGAGGTTGGATTGCATGCTAGCATTACTAGTTTGTCATACACTTTTGTCTTTTTTAGAAGTCTTTTAGAAATCTTTTGAGTTTCTACCAAAAGGATGGCACACTTCTGGAAACGCCACTATCAGTTGATGTGTGCAAATCAGAGCACCTTCTTGTACCAAAAAAGTCCTATCAGAAAACTGCTTGCACATTTATCTGTTTGTGGTGGGATAAGAATGCTTATGAGTGGACTGGTAGCTTATTTATAAGAATTATTTGATCACGTTAAAACAGGAGAAGTTGTATGGGTAGATGTTGACCAATGGAGATCAGAGAGAGACCACTGTATTAGGAAAAGGAAATGTGAAGACAACTCATTTTTTTTCAAGTCTTGCTCATAGATTGATTTCACCATTGATTTGTTGCTCTGAGTTTAAGCTACTGACTTGGCATGGCCAGAATCTGTATAAAGAATACACCAGTACCACTATGAGACTAGTATGCACTACATAGCCTGTGGCAATGGCTTTCCAGGAGATATATCACAGCTTTAACAAGCACTGTGATCATGTGTAGGAATTCAAGACAATTAATTCCATTAGCCATACTAATTGTATACTGTTTCTTAGTTACACTTGAGATTTATTGCGTGTACAAAAGAAGCAGTATCGCTGTTAGTACTCTTGAAAAAAAATTAATGTTCATGCATAGACCATTGCTGCAGTAGCCTAAGCAAAATGGGTCTGATTCGTTGTGACCAGCCAGCTTACAAACCTTAAGGTGCCTTCCACGTGTTCCAACTGTTAGGAGCTTTAGAGCTCCATATGAAGTCAGTTGAAGCACAGCAACCTTCAATGATTCTTCTCTGCTAAAGAATGCTCTTTTTTGACCGAGCACCATGGATCTTTTTGGTTGGCTAGCAATCCTTCTAAGCTGAGCAGTTAAGTCCCCTATTGGGGAAATATTTCACTGAATTTATTTTTCTGACTGAAATATATTGTTTAACTAGGAAACTTCATTATCCTATGTTGTCTTATCTGCCTATTTCAACATATGGGATTATTAGATCCCATTGGATCGGACATCGACAGCTTTTTAGATTTTCAGATCCAAGGCTCAGACGACACCCCTCTACACATAATTTCCTTCTGTCCCTACAAACATCCAAGGAAAAGAGGCACTGGAGAACCACAGAGTTTATTAAAAGTCGCAAGTTAAAACTTCAACCAACAAAGTTGAAACTTTCACCATCAAGGCTTCCTCAGGCGAACATGGATACACAGAAAACACTCACAAATAAATACTTGATTAATTAATTATAGTCACATGACAGAGTCGTTTGCCTTCTGATGTAACATTTTCAAATAAGGTTTTAAAGTGAAATAATCATTCAAGCCAGGTGATATGTGAGCTCTCATGCACAATATCCATTTAATTTCCTCATTTTCTGGTAATAACTGTCACCTCCCCTCAAAGATTTATATATTACTTTTAAAATCATAAACTTAAAAATGTTGTTCACGTCTTTTTAAAATGTGTTTACTAAGTGCATTGGTAGTCGACTTACATTTTATTTCACTAAGGTAACCAGCTGTATGTTCCTTAAACCTTCTATTTGTCATACCTACATAGAAACTGTCGCGTGATTCAGACACAGCTAAATAAATTAGATTACTTGTATTACAGTTTCCATAAGCATACAGAATAGAACCCTTCCCTGTCACTGGATGCCTTATTGATTTTTCTGTATATATATATATATATATATATATATATATATATATATATATATATATATATATACTGACAATAAACACAATTATTTCACCTAAATGTCCCATGTTTACTTTTCATACTGCTAAAAAAAGTTTTTGGTTGTTCTTTATAGCATAATGTTTGCTTCAAGGTACAGTTGCGCCTATATCCAAACATAGGAGGATTCGCAACCATCTCTTTCAACCCCTGTACGTCTTGTAAAAGTGGCCAGTGATGTCTGTATTTTTAACTGCCTCGGTATTCCTATTAAATGTTAAACAAAACAGTGTAAGAAACTTCTCTGTGTGGAAGATTTTCAGTCAATATATTTCTAGTTAATCACTGTATATTAATCAGATCAGACAATAGTAGGAGAAGTAGTGAACGTAAACTTGTCTTAAGTCAAAACAAAACAAAAAGTAATAATAGAAAATATATAATTGTACAGCATTACTAAGTATTCGAAAGTAATCCAAGCAAGGCAGGCAGTCTGTTTCCAGTCGAAAATCCTTTAAGTACACAGATAAGCGATCCAAGTAAAACAAAAATAGAGTAATAATTTCCTCACAAGCTTTCTAAATATATATATACATTTTATCAGGCATGGGAGTGGTTTATTGTGCTGTAAAACAGTGTTATTGGTACACATGTTAAATTCACATCCCTTCCCCCATCAGTGTGACATTCGAGCTGGTCCTGCCCTACTTTGTAGCTGTCATAATAATATATAACCCTTATGTACTTTAAATAAAATTTATAATAATGTGGTATCTCTTATTTAACCAAATTAAGTAGATTATTAAGTCTGTGATTTTATCCAAGACAATATACTACATGGCTGGAAATATATCAACCTTAGTTCATTTGGCAATCAAAAAATATATATAAATATATACATATACATTTTGCATGTAAAAATCAATTTCTATTTTCATAACCTATTGTTAACAAAGATCGCTTTCGTCCTTCTAGACTTCTTCAGGTCTGTGTACAAGAACACTAAAAAAACTTATATAATTGTATAATTAGTATTGTTATTACACATCATTTTGAATAAAGTGGAAAAAAGAACCAGAAAAAAAAATAAGAAAAAATGTATTTATGATGATGGAAACAAAATATACACTTAAATTTCAACTGATTTAAAATGATATTTAAAACCAGTTTGTAGAATAAAATAAAATACAATTAGTCATGTAAATAATGTGGCAATTTTCTAAGTTCCAGTGCACTTTTAATTGAACAGTAGTAGTTTAGTCCAGGCTTCCTAAAAGAGTTCAGCTTTAGTTGCCACATGAGTTCACATTTCTCCAGAATATTCGGGATGTCTCCTTCAAGATTACCCATGTCTATGCGATCCAGGATCTGGAACTTAAAACCTGTGTGTCTTTTATGAAGAGAAAGGTGTTTGGCTAGTGCATTATTTTTACATCCAGAGCGGATTTCTGACAGATGACATGAAATCCTACGCTTGAGTTTATTTACAGTCTTGCCCACATAGAATGCATCACATTCATTGCACTGTGCCCTGTAAATTACTTGTTTAGTGTTACAGTCACCCCCTGCACTGTTTTTAATGATCTTTAAATAAGGGCAATAAAAACTATCATCTTGCTGTATAAATATACAAAATGTACAATTCGTTTCACATCTTTTAGTGCTTTTCTCACATGGTCTAGGTTTAAATTCAACAAAACCTCTAATGACTGGAACCCCAACTACAACCCAGGTCCCAGGCTCAGATGGAGGAACCAGCCACAATAACAGGTACAATAGCAACAACAACAGGTACCACAATAACAGGTGCTCCACTTATCTGGAACCACTCTGTTAAAGCACTGACTGAAGAGTAAAAAAGTGTGTTGTCCAAAGGGACTTAGTTTTGTACCAAGCTGCAGGAGTGAGGTTGCTCAGGTACTGATAGACCTTAAAATGTTTGTGAGGAAGCTCAACTTAAGGGTACAATTTCATGGCAAAAGTAATGACACTGAAAATAAGCCTATTGATGAAACTATAAAAAGGCCTAGCAGCTATTGTCCACCACTACATCAAACACTAGCTGCTTTCAAAGTGAAATGTGAGATGGATATCAGGAAGCTGCTTAAAAAACCTCCTAAGAAAAAACTTTATAACAACACAGGGAGAAAGAAAAGCATTGCTTGAGCTAGGCAAGGATAAATCCAGGCGTGTAATGAAGGCAGACAAGGGAGGACGTATACTTGTGACTGATACCACTAGCTACAACCAAAAATAGAGAACATGCTGGAGGATAACAGATTTTATGAGTTATTTACCATGGATGACATAAAAAGAGCATATGATTTATGGAACACTGATCTCACCACATTATGGGAAGAAAAACTTATCACTGAACATCTTTATATTTATTTATGGAGCCCATGCTCACGTTTACCTTACTTTTTTGGAATACCAAAGCCACACAAGAACAGAGAAGACCCACCTTATAGATCGGTGGTAGCAAGTGGAGGTTCCCTTACTGAAGCCACAGCCATTTACCTTGATTACTTGCTGAAACCTCTAGCAGAAAAGAATAAGTCATACATAAGAGATTCAATGGATTTTTTGAAGAAAATAAAAAAAACATTACAGTGGAAGCTGACAGTATTTTGGTAACTATTGATGTGGAATCCTTGTACACAGTGCTCCCTCACAATTACTGTATAACAGCAGCTATGGAGTCTTTTTAAGAAACATAATCAGGGTACACAGGCACAACTGCAAAAGTTAAGCAAGCTGGTTAATCTTGTACTGGACTTCAATTACTTTCAATGGCAAACACTACAAACAAAAAACTGGTATAGCAATGGGGGCTGCCATGGCTCCCAGCATAGCTAACATGGCCCTGGGCAAATGGGAGGACTTTGTGTTAAACAACACAGATTTCATGCAGCATATCACATGCTATTTATGTTTTATTGATGATGTCTTTATTGTGTGGGAAGGTGACACCTTGCAGCTTGGAGATTTTATCACTTACTTCAAACAACCCCCTTCCTGAAGTTTACCTCTTCCCATAGCTGTACTTCAACCACTTTCTTAGATATGCATATTTCCAAGGACACCAACAATAACAGAATCACCACTGATCTATTCAGAAAACCAACGAGGGTTAACTTATTACTCCACAGTAAATGTCTACATCCTGCAAAAACCAAGTATAATGTAGTGAAGTCCCAAGGGTATAGATTAGCTCGAATTACCACAGAGATGGAACCATTTTTGAGAAACCTGAACAACTTAGAGAATGATTTTCTAGTGAGAGGCTATGAAAGTCAGATGTTAAAAAACATCCTGGAACACATTATAGAACTGAAAAGGACTAAAGCACCTTCACTCAACCTCCCCAGTAGAAAAATGTTAAGTAATTCCACAGAGAATAACAAATACAAAAATAGCTGCATCCTGACATACACTTTGGATTATCACAGTATCAAAAATATTATTGAAGAAAACTGGGACATTGTCACAGGAAACCCTTTTCTGATTAACATCTTAGGTGAAGCCCCATTGTTTGTTTATAGGAAGGCCAGGAACATTGGAAGTTTTGTTGAATTTAAACCTAGACCATGTGAGAAAAGCACTAAAAGATGTGAAACTAATTGTACATTTTGTATATTTATACAGCAAGGTGATAGTTTTTATTGCCCTTATTTAAAGAAGATCATTAAAACCAGTACAGGGGGTGACTGTAACACTAAAAACGTAATTTACAGGGCACAGTGCAATGAATGTGATGCATTCTATGTGGGCAAGACTGTAAATAAACTCAAGCGTAGGATTTCATGTCATCTGTCAGAAATCCGCTCTGGATGTAAAAATAATGCACTAGCCAAACACCTTTCTCTTCATAAAAGACACACAGGTTTTAAGTTCCAGATCCTGGATCGCATAGACATGGGTGATCTTGAACGAGACATCCCGAATATTCTGGAGAAACGTGAACTCATGTGGCAATTAAAGCTGAACTCTTTTAGGAAGCCTGGACTAAACTACTACTGTTCAATTAAAAGTGCACTGGAACTTAGAAAATTGCCACATTATTTACATGACTAATTTTATTTTATTTTATTTTATTCTACAAATTGGTTTTAAATACCATTTTAAATCAGTTGAAATTTAAGTGTATATTTTGTTTCCATCATCATACATACATTTTTTCTTATTTTTATTTTTTTCTGGTTCTTTTTTCCACTTTATGCAAAATGATGTGTAATAACAATACTAACTAATTATGAATTTATATAGGTTTTTAGGGGTCTTGTACACAGACCTGAAGAAGTCTAGAAGGACGAAAGTGATCTTTGTTAACAATAGGTTATGAAAATAGAAATTGATTTTTACATGAAAAATGTATATGTATATATTTATATATATTTTTTGATTGCCAAATGAACTGAGGTTGATATATTTCCAGCCATGTAGTATATTGTCTTGGATAAAATCACAGACTTAATAATTTGGTTAAATAAAAGGTACCACATCATTATAAATTTTATTTAAAGTATATAAGAGTTATATATTATTACGACAGCTACTAAGTAGGGCAGGACCAACTCGAATGTCACACTGATGGGGGAAGGGATGTGAATTTAACATGTGTACCAATAACACTTTGTTTTACAGCAC
Source organism: Protopterus annectens (assembly GCF_019279795.1). NCBI lineage: Eukaryota > Metazoa > Chordata > Ceratodontiformes > Protopteridae > Protopterus > Protopterus annectens. Next base: position 821,468,915 of record NC_056735.1, on the reverse strand, counting down.
AATAAACCACTCCCATGCCTGATAAAAAGTTATATATATTTAGAAAGCTTGTGAGGAAATTATTACTCTATTTGTGTTTTACTTGGATCACTTGTCTGTGTACTTAATAAAGGATTTTCGACTGGAAACAGACTGCCTGCCTTGCTTGGATTACTTTTGAATACTTAGTAATGCTGTACAATTATAGATTTTCTATTATTACTTTTTGTTTTGTTTTGTTTTGACTTAAGACGAATTTACGTTCGCTACTTCTACTACTATTGTCTGATCTGATTAATATACAGTGATTAACTAGAAATATATGGACTGAAAATCTTCCACACAGAGAAGTTTCTTACACTGTTTTGGTTTTGGACCCACTACACTTTAGTGGGTTGTTTTGAGACTTCAGGGATACCACGGAGATTACTTGTTTTTTGTTTTTTTTTTTCTATTAAATGTTAACATACATCTTGCTCTATTCATTTTAGGTTGTGTCCTCATAGCTAACATATGTATTACTAAAATAGCGCTAAACCTCATTTCTTAACCGCTGTTGTTTAATATCTTTACATATTTTATCTACTTCATTTTTTGAATACCCTCTATCAACAAAATCTGTACCCATACGATCTAGCTGCTGATCTAATTTCATCTCAGTTGTGTTCAATCTTGCTACCTGTTGCATTTGATTTTTTAACAATGTTGCTAAACATAAAAGGGGGATGCATGCTGTTACAATGAAAATAATTATAACATTTAACCTCTTTCTTATACATCTCTGTTTGTATTACCCCACCCTCACTCTTACTCAACAAAACATCAAGGAACACGACCTAAAATGAATAGGAAATGAAATGGATATTGTGCATGAGAGCTCACATATCACCTGGCTTGAATTATTATTTTACTTTAAAACCTTATTTGAAAGTGTTACATCAGAAGGCATAGGACTCTGTCATGTGACTATAATTAATTAAGTATTTAAGCTGAGAGTGTTTACTGTGTATTCATGTTTGCCTGAGAAAGCCTTGATGGTGAAAGTTTTAACTTTGTTGGTTGAAGTTTTAACTTGCGACTTTTAATAAACTCTCTGTGTCTCTCCAGTGCCTCTTTTCCTTGGATTTTTGACTGTTGTGTACTGAGGGCTGGTTAACCACCAACCTGCTGTTTTTTTTCTGGATTCCTTCTGTCCCTACAGTACCTCAGATCTCGTTTGCTATTTGTTAGGTTCAGATGGGAACTATGGGCTCAGCACTTCATTAGTTAATAGATAAGTCATAACTTTTTCTTATAGAACTTGATGTCTTTTTATGCTTCTCAATATCCTTTTTGGATACTCTTTATTGTAGCTTGTAATATTAGTATTTAAGTAGTACTTTGCTAGTTTGATCTTTTGCAGTTGAGAGTCTATCTTCCCACCCTTCAAACTTTCTTTCTCCCTTAAAGAAAAAAAAAAGGAGGAGATTGTCTTTTGTACATCATCTTCTTCTAATATTATGCATCTGTTATTAGTCTGTGTTAACCTGCTAAGAGTTTATTGTTAGTGTTGTGAGAGTATGCTAGTTTTTTGTGCCATGAGTGACAAGGCTTCCGGATTCAAGAAGTGTACCACTTGTAGATATAAGTCATCACCCCACCCTCATTAATTATGTATGTGGTGTTTGGGAGTGGAATATCTGGATCTTTAGTGCAAGTCATGCTCCTCCTTTGAGGCTAGGACCCTCATTTATTGAAGCAAGTTAGTTTTTAATGGTCTATCCCTGCCACAGTGGGAGAAATTACCTCTTCTGATTCTGCCTCTGCTTCCCCTTCTTTTAAGAAGCTTGGCAATAAGGCAAGGTGTTCTAAAGAAAATTGAGAGAGATAAAAACAAACTAAATAGTAAGGATAAACAGAAGGTTCAAAAAGGATCGCCTAATCCTTCGGGTCCATTGGGCATAACTCCAAAACCACAAAGGTTATCAGATTCATTTACTATCCTGGAACCATTTGGGATCTGATCCCCGTTTCCTCATCCAAAATTTTCTCCAGAGCTAACCAGTCCTCAGCTCCATTCCCCTTGTTTACAGGATATATCATCAGCCCTCCAGGCTGCTATTGGTGACATCATCATTCAGAGCCTTTCAAGTTGTTGAGAGGTCTTTTCAAAGCTGACATCAACAGGATGATGCAAAAATTTCTGAAGACCCAAATGCAGATGGGGGTCCTAACAGTGCCTCTCCCCTGGGAGTTCTGGGCCTGGCCTTCACAACACCCCACTGTAATATCCCTTTCTCCACTCTGACCATTAGATCCAGTGACTACATAACCAAGTGTTTCCCATGGGATGTCCTTGTTAGGGCTGAAAACTTGGTTGGCTTTGACTCTGTTTACCATACCCACTCGAATAGCATTGGATCACAAAAGGTCTCTGAGTCGATGCTGGAGACTAGGATCTACTTAGCAGTTATCGTGGCCATCCCTTCCCTTGGGTGCTTCGGTTCTAGACATTTTGTTTCTGATGTCTGCCTCAGACCTGAGTTGAATCAGGTCCCAGGAGGTTCCTCTTATGGACTCTTTGGGCCCTAAGTTTTCTTCCTCCACTTTTATCTCGACTTTAGCATTTGAGACTTTTGTAAGGGTCACCTCCATGTTAGGTAAGGAGGTCTGTCATTCTTATTTGGCTTCATCCCAATCCCTTCTGGCTTCGGTAGTCTCTCCAACCTTCCAGTCATCCTGTAGAACAGTGACAGCCAATCGTTTGAGCCTTAGGAGTACTCACCAGACAAAATCCTCTTTCATTTCCAAGCCGTTTCAGAGACTGCCACAAATGTGGGGCATAGGAAACAGTCTTGTAAAAGGAGACATCCAGCTTCCCCAAAGGAGTCCCTCATGGAAGATACCAACTTTGAGGAGGGGAGGGTTCCCAAGATCCCCCTTGAAAGACGTCTTTTTCAAAGGCATCCTAGAATTGATGAAGTAGTAATGGGTTGGTCCACTGAATTTCCCTCCAAACAGGAGTCTGTATTCCTTGAGGCTTTTGAGACTGGTACATCTTCTTCCTGAGTGGTCTCTCGCACTGATGAGCTCATTGATTTGGTCTCTTAATGGGCATAAAAGGAAGCAGACATGGTGGCACTGATGCCATGGAAACCCAGCAAAATTTTATTACCCCTAGGATTAGGTCTTGTTGGAGCAAAGGTCTCGCTGTAGATGCCATTGTGGATGAAGCAGTCTCAAAAAAGCTATCAAAAGAGAGAGCACCTCTGTCCATCACTCTAACAGGTAGTCCAGGACATTAGACCGGTTTGGAAAGTGGACTTGCACTTCAGAAATGTTTGCTTTATTTGCTCTGTATTATTTAGCTTACTTGAGATGGTTCCAGAGAGAGAAAATTGACCTAGAAGCTTTCAAATTCCTCTCTGGTACCTTTCCTGATGATGTACAGAAGACTGTGGAGTCACAGCCACCCTCCAGTCCCTGTCTAATGTGTTCCTATACTTGCTGTTGAATGTAGCTGATGGCATTTTGAGAGCTGCAGTTACCAGCATTGCTATTCGGCATGCATCTCTGTGACTTTGTGTGGAGAGCTTCAAGATGTCTTTTGTGAATGCTGCTTTGGATAGGTCCACTCTCTTTAGATCCAAGTTCATAGTGACTCGTACCAGAAGTGAATGGGAGAGCAAAACACAGTCTGTCATGCATATCTGTTTTTCCACCCCCAAAGGACCTTTTCCCAGAACCAAAGAGCACACAGCTCTTCTCTGTCTTTTATGTATTAGATTTACCAAATGAAGGAATTTGTTATGAAGTTTTATTTTGCAAGTCAGAAGATCAGTAGCTTAGTGTTTAGTGTAACCCAAATAGCACTGTTTAGCTATTAATTTTGTTCTACCAGAACCAAAGAGGTGGAAAAAAATAATGATTTTGCAAGTGTCATGAAGTTTTGCTATTCAAGATTCATTTTGGTTCCAAATAAGATCAGAGTCCGTATTCCCATTTTGGACCTCAAGTCTCTTCAACTGATTTGTAAAACAGACAAAATTCCTAATGGTTGCAGTTCAGACCATTTTATCTCTCTTCAGAAAGGACAGCTGGATGTGCTTGGTAGACTTTCAGGACTTGTCACAGTAAAATAGCAGGGCAGTCTAGAAAGATCATCTACTTACAGCTGCAAGCCCATCACTTAAAGTTCAGGGAACTGTCCTTTCATCTCACCACAGCACCCAGGTCATTTACCCAAGTGCATGGCAGTGGTTGCAGTACACCTCAGTTTACAGGGGTTCCAGGTGTTCCCTTACTTAGATGACTTGCTTCTCACCACTTCCATGAGGGATCTGTTTGTTCAGACCAGGGACTTCGCGCTCCACCTATGTCATCAGCAAGGGATTACCATCAACTTGAAGAAAGGTCAGCTGACCTTAGTTCAGTTGATAGAATTTGTAAGGTTCCACCAGGGCATGGGTTCTCAATTTGCCAAATTCTTGGACTCAGAGTACTCTCTATGCAGGCAAGCTTCGGAAGTCCTTTCTCACTCAAAGTCTCCCAGTAAGATTAATCCTTCGATTATTGGGGATGAATGCTGCTTCTGTTACACTGGTTCCTTATGCCAGATTTCACATAAGCATTCAGCACTGGACCCTTTCTGTCCAGTGGTCTTAACCTAGCTGTTACTTCAGCTAGAAGAATTTCAGACTTACAAGCACTGGTGTGCAAATTTCCTTTTCTGATTTTCCATAAGGTTATGGTTTCTCTTAGAACCAATCTTAATTTTCTCACTAAAGTGGTTTTGGGAGCTGCCCATAATTAATCCATTGTTTTGGTAGTTTTCTTTCCAAATTTTTCCAACAAAGGGGAAATGTATGTTACATTTGCTGGATGTTCACCATCAGCTGAGATTTTCTTTGCATCATATCAGAAGATCTGAAGTAGTTGTTTTCATTTGGTCTTCAACCTGTGGGTTCCCAGATCCATCTTGGATCCAACTCGGCTGCATATCCAGCATCTGATCCAAGCTCAAAGTTCCTCCCCTTAGTCATAATGCTCCTGTCTCCTTCCTCCCTTCAGATCTCATTTGCCGTGCTACATGTCCACATCGTGATCCGAGCTCTCTGCTGTAAAAGTTGTGGTAAGTGCCTGTTTTGGTGAAAAAATCTTCCTTTTTCTTCTCTCTTCTGCTATTTCTCTGGTTTCTACCTGGGACAGCCTGCCACCTCTTTGCCTCAGGACACTCCCTCTTGAGAACAGGAAACTGTTGGCGAGTCCTTCCCAGAGATCCCCACTGAGGAGGTCCCTTGCAAATGTTCATGCAAAAGGAGGTAGTTAGACTGCACTCCAGTGTTTCTCACCGAAGACACCGATTTGGAGGAAGGGTAAGGTTCCTCCCTTTCACCCCCCAAGGACGTCTCCTTTGGAGACATCATAGAACATTTTCGCCAGTGAGGGGGGTGATCTGCCCAAAAACCTACCTCAGACGAGTCAGTGTTCCTCAAGGCATTTGGCACAGGACTCTCTACTTCCTGGGTGTCCCCTCCCCGCAGATCCCTTAGTGGATCTCTTTACATCTCGAGCATGGAAGGAGCCGGACAGGGTGAAGCCCATTCCCAAATATCCGGGCAAGGTTTAGAGCCCCCCTTCAGACAGATCTTACTGGCATAAGGATCCCCGGTTGATGCCATGGTGGCAGCTACCACTAGGAAGGTGCTCGCTCAGGAGAGCTCTACGGTCCACCCTCCTGACTGGGAGTCAAGGACAATGGACTATTTCGGGACGTGGGTATACGCTTCAGCGACCTGTGTACGGGCGCTGAATTACATGGCAGATGTGATTCACCTGCAGCAAGATCTGGTGGAGGAGATCACTGAGTCGACCCATGGGTCCATGTCGGCGGAGGACAAGAAGGTGTTTTCCACTCGTATGGCCACCCTAAATTCAGTTGCGAATACCTCTATGCATCTCCTCTCCCACACAACCGAGGGAGTCGCTAGAGCCGCCGATACAGGCATAGCCATCAGATGACACACCTGGCTCTGGCTCTGTCAGTTTTCGGAATCCTTGAAAGTGTCATTTACCAATACCCCATATGACGGTTCTTCCCTTTTTGGGAAGTCAGTATGTGACACATTAGTTCAGAGTGAGTAGGACAGGAAGACTGTCTGCCATCGGAATCCACTCTTCGGCCCCTCAGCAATCCTTTTCTAGGAATCAGCGAGGGACCAAGAAGATGTGGTTCCAAAAATCTCAGTTTTCCCCAGGAAACTCAGGCTTCACCTTCCCCAGGTCAGAGGGGGATTTCGCAGACGCTGCCCTAGGAGCAGAGGGGGGTCTTAAAAATTACAGGTCTCAAGAGTCTTTCTTGGACAGACCCACTCAGCAACCCTGAAAGGTTGCCCAACTGGTCATCTCTGGAGGCAGTCGGGGGGCCATTTCTCGCTACATTTAACGCAGTGGGAGTCCATCACAAAAAAATCATTGGGTGCTGCAAATTATATCCAGAGGCTACTCAATCCCCTTTCTAGAGCCACCTACACCTCCCAAACACCTCCCAGAGGTCGCACCCACGCACACGGAGGATGCAGCACTGGAAATTGCAAAACTGCTAGGAAAACGAGTCATCCAATCTGTCCTCCCAGACCACTCTGGATCAGTGATTTATTCCAGGTTCTTTTTGGTGCCAAAGAAAGCAGGGGACCCAAGACCCATTTTGGATCTTTCCACCTGGAACCTGTCAGTGGCCAAGACTAAGTCCCGGATGGTCACCTTCTCTATCCTGCCCTTCCTGCAGGAGAATGATTGGATGTGCTCGATCAACCTCCAGGATGCATACTACCACATCAAAATGGACAGGCACACTCGGAGGTTTCTCTGCTTCTGGATTGGAGCCGATCAGTACCAGTTCAGAGCGCTCCCCTTTGGTCTCACCACAGCCCCCATGGTGTTTGCCAAAGTGATGTCAGTAGTAGAGGCTCACCTGAGACTACAAGATGTACAGTTATTCCCCTACCTGGACGATTGGCTCCTCGCTGCCCTTTCCAGGTATCAGCTTTGTCAAACAAGGGATTTCTTTCTTCTCCTGGCCCAGAGGTTGGGCATTACCATCAATCTCAACAAATCATCTCTGGCCTCAGTCCAAATGTTAGACTTCATTGGGGTTCATTTAGACAGAATTCAAACCTAAGTTTTTTCTTACTCCAGACAGGATATGCACTCTGAAGCTACATGTTTTTTGCATTCTTCAAACTCAGTTCCCGACAGCAGAGATAGTATTAAGGGTGCTGGGGTCAATGTCGGCTATGATCAATCTCTTACCCTTAGCCCACCTTCACATGTGGATTCTTCAGTGGACCTTTGCAGTACAACGGTCCTGGTTAGATCTTCCGTTAGCTCACCCTGTCCGATCGCGTGCGCAGGGACTCCCTTCTGTGGCGGATTCATTCCTTGGACGTTGTTCGAGGTCATCCCTTTTTTCCACCTTTCAGCATGGCCATGGTCACTATGGACGCCTCCCAGCTAGGGTGGTGGGGCACTGCTTAGGAAGGACAGTTCAAGGTACGTGGTCCCCCAACAAGACCAGAATGCATATTACTGTCCTGGAGTTGAGGGTGGTGCTTCTAGCATTGCAGGCTGTCCATGCCCATCTTCTCTCAGAACGATTGCTATCCAGACGGGCAATATGTCAGTGGTCTGGTACATCAACAAGCAGGGGGAACCGCATCTTATCCCCTATGTTGCAAGGCCATGAGAGTATGGGAGTGAGTGATCTACACCAGCCATTTTCTGGTGGCAATGCACATCCCAGGGAGGTCCAACATTCTAGCAGACAGGCTCAGCAGATCTATTTTGATTTCTTACAAGTGGTCTCTAAATCCTTCAGTAGCAAAACTAATCTATCTCAAGTGGGGTAAGCCTTGCTGCATTCTCTTCGCTTCTCCTTCCAATGCGAAATGCAGCGAGTTCTTTACTCTGAACCCCCCCCCCCTTCTGGGGGAAGCTCCCAGAAACACTCTGATTCATGCTTGACCCCCTGGTCTTCTGTATGCTTATCATTCTCTTCCCTTAATACCAAAATTCCTTCAGAAAGCTCGCAGGCTGGGGAGCCTAGTAATCCTCATTGCCCCATTCTGGCCTTGCCAAGTATGGTTTCCCTCTCTCTGGTCTCATCTGGTGGCTTCACCATGGATGTTGAATCCTGTTCCAGATCTCATCTCTCATCACTCAGGGATTCCCCATCCAGACCTGGACAGTCTAAAGCTCGCTGCTTGGCTGCTCCAGTTCCCATGATAGGACTCCCGGCTTATCCTCTCCTGTCAAAAGAATCCTGGTGGAGGCCCATAAGTCTTCCACTAGAAAGGTATACTCCAGTAAATGGAGACTTTTTTGATCTGGGCTTTGCAAGGTGCACTAGATCCTTTCCTTGCCCCTGTTTCCGCAGTGCTGGAATTTTTTACTGGAATTTTTCAGCAAGGTGCTAGTTTTTTCACAGTCAAAGTTCAACTTGCTGCAATTTCTAATTATGTGGGGGATAATATGGCTTCCTTAGCATCTTCAAAGCTTTGCAAGGCGTTCCTCAAAGGTGCCTTTCTTCTTTGACCCCCGGTGAAGGACCGTACACCACCGTGGGATCTTATGTTAGTACTTCAGGCCTTAGCCCCCTCCCCACCTTTGAAGCTGCAGCTTTGGTGGATCTGCAGTTTCTATCCTGGAAGATTGCATTCTTGGTTGCCATTGCTTCTGCCAGGAGAGTTTTGGAACTTCAAGCCTTGTTGGTCAAAGCCCCTTATATGATTTTTCATAAGGACAGGGTGTCCTTGCGCACTTAACCCTTCAGAGGTCAACATTAATCAGGTGATCAATCTCCCGGTCTTCTTTCCAAATTTTCAAATTAAGGCAGAATACAAATTGCATTTATTAGATGTGCACAGACAGTTACATTTCTACCTGCACAGGACAAAAACCTTTCATAAATCTGACCAACTTTTTATCTCTTACTCCAAACCCTTTTTAGGGAAAGCAATCTCTAAAGTTACGATCACCTGTTGGATTTCCCAGTGTATCATCCGAGCGTATTCTGTCTGGAGGTTTCCCCACCAAGTCATGTGAAAGCGCATTCCACCAAATCTATGGCCACTTCAGCAGCTTTTTGGTCCAGAGTTTCATTAGACAATATTTGTTTTGTGGCTACTTAGTCGTCATCTCATACTTTCATCTCATATTATAAATTGGACATTGTATCCAGGAACAGGCATCCTTTGGCTCCACCATGCTCCAGAATATCCTTCCATGAGGGCCTCCCAAGTGTTTAATAGCTGGGGACTCTGTCCCACAGGTTGAAGACCAAATGAAGATAAGTACTTCAGGAGTTAATATACTCACCATAATGTTCCATCTGAGTAGTTGTTCTCCATTTGTCTTCAACTATCCCTCCCTCCTTCCCCTGGCCTTGTTTGAACTGTTGGTTGCTCCTTTGACTACTGGAGGTGGTCACCGTAAGGGTGCCTGTTGTCCTTATCCTTGTTGATGGCTTTTCGTAGGGACAAGGTTCTGTTGGGTCGAGTGAGAGCACTAGATTGGGCAGCAAACTCGATCTGAAGGGAGGAAGGAGACAGGAACATTATGGGTAAGGGGAGGAGCTTTGAGCTTGGATCAGATGCTGGATATGAGGCCAAGTCGGATCTGAAACAGATCTGGAGACCCACAGGTTGAAGACAAATGAAAAACTACTACGCAGATGGAATGTTATGGTGAGTACATAACTTCTTTTTTATCAAGACTGAGCAGCTTTTTGTTTCGTTTTCCAGGGCCAAACTGGCAGATGGTGTATAGAAAGCCATATTGTCTGGATGACTATCTGATGGTATTCCTTTTGCATACAAAGCAAAGGGACTAGCTCTCCCTCACAAAACCTAAAGCCCACTCCACTAGAGTAGTTGTGCCTTCTCCAGCTTTCTTTGCTGGAATACCTATAGATATTTGTACTGCGGCTACTTGGTCTACTGTTCTCAATTTTGTCTCCCTTTACAAGTTTGGACCTACAGTCTAGATCCCGTTCATCCTTTGCAATATCCTTCCATGACACCACCCTGTAGTTTCTATTAGCTGGAGAGTCTGTCCCATATGTTGAAAGGGACAGAAAAGACCACATCGGAAGTGAAAGTTATATACTTAACCATAGTGCTAGATCCATGTTGTCTTCCTCCGTGTGGCTCAACCTTCCATCCCTCCCTCTATCCCCTTGCTGAAATTATGACTTTCACAGCTCTTGACCGACCATATTGGACCTGTACCAAGCCTTATCTTGTATACAGTCTTGCAGTGTGCCCTGGCTTATTTCCCCTTATATTAGCTACTGGAGGTATGTTTTTGAAGCATTTGGGCAAACTCAGTCTGAGGTACTGGAGGTTCAGAAGGGAATTATGGGTAGAGGGGAGGAACCTGAGCCATGAATCCAAAAATCTAAAACGTTGCTAATGACAAATCTGATAAACCTATATGTTGAGCCAGATGGAAGAAGACAACATGGATTTAATGTTATTTTTTGAGCTATCATTGCATTTATAAGGAAGTGTTTGTGTAAATGCTTATGTGAACATTTTGTGAGAAAAATTCTATTTCTTTACAGGATTTTTACTAGAGTTGTATGTATTAGTGCATTAGGAACAGGACACTATACTTGGGTGGGGCTCTCGATGTATTACATACCTCAGAATCACTTGTTTCTACTCTACACTTTACTGACTTGCCCAGGCTGTGCTATCCACTTTTGAGGTCTTTTAATTGGCTTGCCAATGGAGCAATCCCTGGTCTCCACACTTTTACCCTAACCTGTCCAGAAGAAGAAAGTTTATCAGAGTCTCTGTGTGTGCCAGGCTGACCCCAGTTGTGCCTCAGCTGTTGGTGAGTGATTCCTGTGGCTGCTCATTGTTCCTCAGACCAGTCACCCCCCCCCTAGCTCCTGGCCATCTTGGTGTAATATTGGCAGCCACCAAAGGCTAGAGGTTAGCTACATCCTCAGTGGCTATAAGGGATGCCCTTAGTGGTAAAGAACCACCACTCTTGTAAGGCTCAGGGAAAGGGATGGTGAACATTCTTTATTGAGAAAAGATAAGTAGCCTGCTACTTGGAATATATTTGTGAAAATTCGGTCCTTTTGGAAGGAGCTGCTCAGGAAAAAAAAAACATAATGTGAAAACATTCCCATTTCCTATTACTACTTCTATGGGCAGAGTGAACTTATCGGTGCTCTTACCTTGCCTTCTCCTTTTCCTTGTGCCAGAAAAGGAAAAGATTTCCCTGTGTTTCCAATATGGAACAGCAGGCATTATGGAAAAGGGTTGTACCACAGAAATGTCTTCACAATGTAAACATTGTGATTCTGAGGAAAGTGTGGTTTCAGATTTCTTTCCTGAAGATGTATCCTTTTCAAAGACATTATCTAAGATGAAAGAGGTTTTTCAGTCGGAGTAGAATGAAAATCCTGTAGCACAGAAAATGTGTTATGATTTATTACAGTTGCAATGCCAGCTTCTGTAGCTATCCCTCACTAATTGCCTGCTTTAGAGAATATTTTTTTTTCTCATAGCTTTTAGTATACCTGATAATCAACCTCCTGTTCCTCGGAAATCTGGTTATGTAGAGTTACCTCAGTCCTATGAGTTCTTGCTTTCAATTCCTAAAGCTGATCTAACTATGATTTCTTTATCCAAAATTGCTTCTGCTGAACAGTTTTCTCCTGCTAACTCCATTCCCTCTGGCAAGGATGAGAAGGCAATGGATATGTTGGGGATGAAATTGTATTCCTCTAGTACTTGGACTTTCAGGATTTTAAAATGTCAAGCAAAAATACTGAAGTTTTTACTTTTATCTTTTGAGAACATGCAGAAGTCAATAGTTAACCTTCACTCTTCTAGATGAAAAATAATCACTGATGGCTTTATTACATCATCTCAAGTTACTAAGTTACATTTTAAAATGTGTTTATTGATGCTACTGATTCCTTATCTACAGTTGCTGCTCCTGGGTCACTGAAACAGCTAGTTTGTGTTCATTCAAAAATCTTCCTAAATATGTTAGAACTAAAAAAGCAAGTAAGTTTCTCTTTGGCCCCTTGCAGCTGAGCTGTTGAAGTGTGATGAAGGGGGAAGTTAATACAAAGAATTACTCAGATTTTTCAGTTATCGTTTCTAAAGGGAAATATAAATGTCTCATCATCTTACTTGGCTCCCTTTTTTCAGTAAGCCATTTAAGCAACAATGTGCAGACAAGTGGCATTTTAAAAAGCAATGGCAAGGAGGCAGTAAAAGAAAGGAAATGCCTCAGAAAAATCAGCACAGTCCTGTCAGTCAGCCTAACTATTTCCCTGCTCAGGCTTCCTCCTTTCTCATTCCTGCCAACCTTTCCATCTTTCTGTGTGGAATGGTTCAGACAGGTGTGTTCTGAAGGCACTAAAAAGTGAAGGATCCTCAAGGCCTTCCTTCCTAAATTTTTTTTGTCAAGATTCCTAAGTTCAAAATGATTATTTTGATCAATGCTGCAATAGCCTTGGCTCTATGGATTATATCCTGCTAAATTTATAACAGCCAGGCAGATTCCAAAGCTTAAGGTCACTTTACATGTGCCCAAACCTTTAGATTGCTTGAATAAAGCTAAAGAAAAAGATTAGTTTGTGTGGCATTCCCTTCAGAGCTTTTCTGCTACCAAAGACCACATCTCTTACGGGCTTGTGACGATCTATGGTTGGTGAACAGTGTTCCATTGCTTTTTTTTTTTTTTTTTTTACAGAAAGTGAACATTTTCTTTTAAAATAATAGTTTCAACCTGGAAAAAATGTGTTTTAATATATTTTTGTGTGACTTTTGCTAGCCTTTAAACAGGAGTGTTACTGTTCATTTTTATGTAAAAAAGTTGTTTAAAATAACTTAAAACTACTTTTTCCTTAGTAAAAGTTGTGTTATTTTACTTCTGGGAGGTAAGTGTTTAAAACACTTTTCATTGTGTTTTTTGGTGGAAAATTATTTTTTTAATACCTGTTTCACAGACTACTTGCTGCTGGGCTTCCCTGGAAATATGCCATCTTTTTCAGCATTACCATGGAGCAAGTTACTGGTCCTTGGTTTCTTCCTTCTTTTAGTCACAAAAAGAAGAAATCACCAAATAGCCTTTGCCACTTCAGCAGGCTACAAAAGTAGCACAGCAGCAGAGGGGTGATTCTCATTTGGTCATTTCTGGTTACTGAGATTATTTATCTTTGCCTTGGTTCTCTCTGGTGTAGTCCCTACAGCCACCATGGACTGGAGGTTAGACATGTCCTCTTTGGGTTTTGAAGTGCACTTGGTGGGCAAGGGAGAACCACTCATGGTCTTGAAAGAATAAGCAGGGAATACCTCAGTGCCTAGCTAGACTTAAATGTCCATTCCTAGGGAGGATTTGCCTGTCAAATATAGGTCTTCTTCTACACAAATTCCTGTCAAAAGAAGCAAAAAGTTAAATGGATGTCCTGTCTTAGTTCCTTTTGGACAGCAGTGATATATTAGGCTTAGCTCAAGGTTTAGTTCAAGCTCTGCCCCCTTCCAATTTTGGTATTTCTGGTAAAAGAAAAAGGGATTCTTAATTTTCTGAAGAGTTTTGATATTTTGAACCACAAAATGATTGTGAAGGAACAACTTCTATGTTTTCACTTTAGGATTCTGATTCTAAAGAAATGTGATCTTTACAGTCCCATCCAATGATTTTCTTTTCTTCTGAAACAATTTCTAGAAAGAATCAGTTGTTTCAGTGTCAACATAATGATACTCCAGTGTCTCTTGAGCAATATGATTTACTGCAAGTAGAAGTTCCTGAACCGACTCCAGTTCTTCACATTCTTCCAGTATTGGAGGATGTGTTTATTACATCCTGTCACTTGCCAATCAGACAGCCTACTGCCCCAAGAAAGTTGATACATTGTTTAAAATTTCCTCAGTCTTACAAGTTTGTTTTTTTTTATTTTCTAACCCCAAATCAGATCCATCACTGATTAGCTCTGGTTAACTGCTAAACATATGGTTAATGCCAGTCTCCCTCCCAGACTTCCAACATGGCTGCGTATAAACAGCTTAATTTCAGCTCTCCCAGTGTGAAAAAAGAAACTGAGAGATAAGTAACTCTGCCAGTTTTAGTAAATCCAGTAACTGGTAGATACAGGCAAAGAAGATTCTTAAGAGAACTTGAAAAAAATCAATGAAAAAGGTGAAGAGAAAACACTGACTGGGAAGAATCCTGCAGCTCTTCAGCAAAAAGCAGTTTAAGCTCCAGTTTTGATGCAAGACATGGCTTCCAGCAATCTCTAGGAAACAATAAATCAAATATGCTCAGAGCTGATTAAAATTAATAAAATGTTGGAGTATATCAACTCAAATAATAAAAAGCTAGAACAAAATTAAAGGAGCTTTAAACAGCTATTAAGATGCACTGATAAAGGTTGAAATGAAGAAGAACCTGGCTGAATATGAGACTGGTCAAGAAGACCTGTTTCAAAAAATGTTAGAATTAGAGGACAAAGCACACAGGGAAAACAGGAGATTTTTCTGCTGTACAAGGGGAAACTGGAAGGAACAGACTGCATTAATTTTATGAAAGCACAAATAAACAATTGGAATGGTGTTGCATAGCAGGATTTGTTAATTGAAAGGACACACTGTCTGTATGCACCAAACCTCACCATGAGAAACAGCCAAGACCTGTATTAGTAAAGATGTAATCATACTAGCAGAAATAGTTGATCCTGACAAAACTGTGGCAGAAGGCCAAAGTATTAAAAATTAGAGACAGTAGTGTTTGTGGGAAATGATTGTTCACTGTACACCAGGCAGAAGAGAAACAAATGTATCCCAGCAATAATGAATGTCAAGAGGCAGGTGTAAGATTCAAGCTGCTGTATCCAGCAGTCTTATCAGTCATTTTTGATGCAGAACAGGCTGAGGAGGAAATAAAAGTTTGTCCAACAAAAAGTGAGTCATCAAAAAGGGGTCTTTGCTTCTCATTATTCTAATAATAAAGCTCATAGAGAGACTTTTCCAGTGAAACCTCTTACAATGTTCCAGTGGAAAATGCTTGAGAAAGAGAAGCTCAAAAGATGATTAGAATTGGGAGTATCTTGGACTTGAACCAGAGGCTGAGGTTGGGAGATAAGATGAACAGGAAGAAGACAAGCAACATTGAAATCAGTGAATAAATGTGAGAATGTGAAGTTGTTCAATCTCGCTGTTCATTCTTCACTGATAGGTTCGGAGCCGATCCTCAGCTCCAACACGGCCATTTAGCAAAGCTCAAAGATTACCAGTAGCTCAGGACCAAGCCCCTTATCCCATGATGCATTGCTGGAATTACCTCGGATCTAGTTTGCCGCGGCACTGATCTCTTGGTTTCCAGCATTGCTTGAGACTTTTTTGTGGGATATTCTGCATATTCACAGGTTTTCTTCATTTTTTCTCATATATATGTGTATGTATATATATATATTCTTAGATATAGACTGTTTAGAAGTGTTCCCTTTCCCTTTGCCAGGTTATTCATGACTTTTTGCTTCTTGGCCATTGGCCTGTTGTAGTTTAGACTAGTTAGGAGTATATATTCTATATTGTATTATATTTAGAGTTTGTTTGTCAAAGTTGTTGATAGCTCGTCATAGTTATTTTTCTAATTAAGATATTATGTCTGAAGATAAGGAGAAACATCCGAAGTCTGACTTTAAAAAATGTCCAGACTGCAGACAAAAAATGTCTGACAGATGCACATGTTCAGTGCGTTTATTGTTTGGGTGAGGTGCACCTCTAGGAGTTCTGCAGTATCTGATACTCCTTTTCTACTAGGGTGCTGGCTGAGAGGAAGCGGAAACTCTTAGCTCGAGGTATCTTTAAGACCCCTTTGTAGAAGCTTTGTCTGACCAGGATGGGGCCAGCAAATCATCAAAATCTTCCTCAGAGTCCAAGTCAAAAAAATAAAAAAAAGTGGAATATACTGTGACTTCGGCTCCATGGCTTTCGGAGCCGACAGTCTGTTCTTTTCAGAGCCAGGACTCTGGTTTGGAACCAGTCTCTGAGACTCCCTCTTCTCCACATCTCCAGTCGGCACCATCGGTGCTTTCTTCCAGGTCATCTGTTAGCCTTTCAGATTCGGTTAAGGATCGACTGGTACAGAAGCTATTAATGGCACTAGGCCTAGCTAAATTGTAGTCGGCTCTGACCCGGGTGTCAGAACCAAAAACCACACTTCCTGAATTGACTACTCTTCCTCTGAGCCGTACCGGTCCTTCAGAGCCGGAGGAGGTCGACTTGACGATTGTAGAACCCTTGGAGCGGACAGCTGTTCCAGTATCATTGGCTCCATCTGCTCGGACGTCCTTGGTGCCAACCGAGGACTCTAGGAGCCGACACTCCCCTGTCAGATCTGGGGAGGATAGTCACACTGACTTGTTGGTGCCGACTCTTCCTCTCGGGGCTTCGGCTCGGGTGAGCTCGGGCTCGGAGCCCACGACATTGGTGCGGGAAGGGATCACGGTCCCTTCAGATCCGTTGACTCCTTCTCATCGGAGCCATGATGCTTTCGAAGCCATAAGGCGAGTGTTGTCTCCAAAGACTTCCTCATCACCAGGTTTGACCTGTTCTTCCCTTAAAGTGCTTGTGTCTGCTTCTGCTACCATCAGTCACCCCAAGGGTAGAGACCCAGAGCCTCAGGAAGCCCCACTGGGCGCTCCCTGCTCTTCTGAGACTTCCCCAGAAGGCCCACTGAGGAAGTACCCAGAAAGAGACTGTGCAAGAGGAGGCACTTGGACTCCCCACAGGAGTCCCTGACATCTCTGACTTGGAGAAGTCAGAAGGGTCCCCTCAATCCCCCTCTGAGGACATCTCCTTTGCGGAGATACTTGAGATCTTTAGGCAGAGGGGTGATTGGCAGTCCAAAAGCCCTACTGAGGATGAGTCGGTTCTTCTGAAGGCTTTCAGGTCTCAACCTTCCACCTCCTGGGTGTCTCCACCCTATGACGAACTTATGCAATTGGTCTCTCGTAAGGCGTGGGAGTCACCGGAGTCCATGGAACCTGTCCCTTGGAGGCCTAATAAATTTATTTCTGCCCCGTGGATAAATCCTTTCTTTTCAAAGGAGTTCCTATTGATGCCATGGTGCTGGCAGCAGCCACAAAGAAGGAATTGTTGGAAACTTCTGCGTCTGTCCATCCGCCTAACAGAGAGTCCAGGATCATGGATAGATATGGGAAATGCATGTTCAGTTCAGCAACTTTCACTCTGCGATCACTGAACTATCTGACCCATTTCACCAGACTGCAAAGAGATCTCCTTAAGGAGCTGGGAGATTCTCTTCAGGGTACTGTAGCTGCAGGCATCTCTGACAAACTTTTGGCCCAGCTTGCTATCCTTAATTCTATTGTGAACTCGTCCATGCATCTCATATCATATGCAGCTGATGGTTCGAGTAGGGTTGCAGGTACAGGGATTGCTCTTCGCAGGCATGCCTGGATGTGCCTCTGTTCCTTTGTGGTGCCTTTCAAGTCTTCATTCGTAAACATCCCGTTCAACGGCTCATCCTTGTTTGGGCCAAAGGTAAAGGAAAAATTGACCAGATGTGAACAAGAGGGAAAGACTCTGTCTGCCGTCGGAGTCCATTTTTCCACCCCTACTCAGCCTTTTCCCAAAGGCCAAAGAAGAGGAAAGATGTGGTTCCAAAAAGCCCAAGGAGCCTTTCAGGACACACGTGGAGAACCGCCCTCCAGGGGCAGAGGAGGGGTAATAATGGAAGACGCCACCCTCACGGCAGAGGGGATCCACAACACCAGCATGACAGAGATCACTTCTCTGGCCAACACTACCTGCACTTCTGAGAGTAGGCCTGACTGTCCTGCTCTGGAGGCAGTCGGGGGTCGATTATCTTTGTACCCAGAAGCCTGGCTAGATATCACAAATGACAGATGGGTACAAAGCATCATTTCCAGAGGGTATTTCATACCGTTCTCTGCTCCACCCATTCTCGTCAAGAGAATCCCGGACGTTCCACCCAGTTACAGGGAACAAGCAACCATAGAGGTCCGCAAGTTGCTGGAAAAAAAAGAGTCATCCAACTAGTCCCAGCAGACCAAACAGGATTTGGAACTTACTCAAGATTCTTTTTGGTTCCAAAGAAAACAGGGGACTGGTGACCCATTTTGGACCTCAGCAGACTGAACCAATTTGTAAAAAAGAGAAGTTTTGGATGGTCACGCTTCAGTCCATACTACCCTTTTTAGGGAAGGACAATTGGATGTGCTCGATTGATCTTAAAGATGTGTACTACCACATAAAAATGGCCAGGCCATCCAGAGATCATCTGCATTTTTGGCTGGGAGCCAGTCACTACCAGTTTCAAGCCCTGCCCTTTGGTCTCACTATAGCCCCCAGAGTGTTTACCAAATGTATGGCATAAACCCCTATGTCACTAGATGGGTTGCAAACTGGCTCAAGGACAGAACCCACATGGTTAGAATTGCTGGAGCCATGTCAGACTCCAAACCAGTTACAAGTGGCGTCCCACAAGGCTCAGTCCTGGGACTTCTCTTGTTCGGTATATATTTCTCGGAGGTACAGGCTAACACGGAAGGACTGTGGCTGACCAAGTTCGCAGATGACTGCAAACTGGGCACCATAATCGACTCTCCAGCCGACACAAGCATCCTACAAAAGGGCCTCATAGAAACAGACAACTGGTGCCAGAGCCATGGCCTCAAGCTAAATGCCAAAAAGTGTATAGTCATCCCCTTTGGCAAAAACAAAGTGCCCACAAATTACCACATAGGTGGTAATCCATTAAGTATGGAAGAAGTAATTAGGGACCTGGGGACCCAAGTTGATAGCAATCTCTCATTTGACAACCACGTGGCCAAAGTGGTTAGAAAAACATTTTATATAGCCCACCTAATCATGAAGGGATTCACATCTAGATCAGGGGAGGTCATCGTGCCTCTTTACTCATCCCTCATCCCTCATCAGGCCCATAATTGAGTACAATGCCCCTTTTGGGATGTACCTTACCAGACACCTGCAGCAACTGGAAAGACCCCAAAAGTACCTCACCAAGAGGATCAAAGGGCTCAAACAGATGCCATATGCTGCCTGGTTAAAGAAACTCC
This sequence comes from Protopterus annectens, assembly GCF_019279795.1. NCBI lineage: Eukaryota > Metazoa > Chordata > Ceratodontiformes > Protopteridae > Protopterus > Protopterus annectens. The sequence goes on along the minus strand of NC_056735.1, from coordinate 821,449,804 downwards.
AGCTCTACTCAGTGGCATACCGCCTGCTCAGAGGTGATCTGTGCATGATGTATAAAGCCATGTCCAACCCGGAATTAATGGACATGCTGCACCTCAGAAAATCCAAATCCCATCGAGCTACACGCTCGAGAGACTTGAACCTCAGCACTGAAATAAATAGGACATGCTGGAGGGACAGATTCATAACCCAGAGGCTCCCTTCACTCTGGAATAAAATCCCAGTCCAGGTTAGGCAGAGTCCCTCATTGACTCTCTTCAAGAGGAATCTTGATGAGTGGATGGGAGATAGTAGGTTTACCCCGGGTATCACTTCTGTGTCACTGTTAGACAGGGGCGCATTATACTAACCTCGAAAAAGGGCATAGCAAAATTCATTTAAAATGGGTGGCGAAAGCCAAACACACTCTGGCTAGGCTTATAAATGCCCTAGGGCAGATAGCCTATTATGAACCTATGGTCACGACTCACCTGACGCGTCTAGGATTCCAGGTGTTTCCGTACCTAGACGATTGGCTCCTTACCTCCACCACCAGGCATCTACTGATTCAGGCAACAGAATCCACTCTGACATTCTACAACCACTTAGGCATTACAGTCAACTTCGAAAAGTCGGCCTTGTCACCATCGCAGCATATCATTTTTATAGGGGCAGAGTTAGACACTTCAACCTCCACTCTACGTCTTCCAGTCGAAGGGGTATCAATTCTTCACCACCACATCACTTCTCTGGTGTCAAAGAACAGAGCTCCAGCCGCAGAGGTCTTGAAAGTACTAGGTTTGATGGTGGCAGCAATTTTAGCCATTCCACTGGCGTGGATGCATATGCGGATTCTTCAATGGCTCCTGTTCATTCGATGGTCTTACCAGGAGTTGCCAATGAACCATATGATTCTGATTGCAAACTCTTGCAAGAGGGATCTTCATTGGTGGTTGATGTCTCTACATATCACAATAGGACGCCCCTTTGTACTCCCCCCTCCAGTAGCCATTGTGTCCATGGACGCTTCCCTGATAGGGCGGGGGCATTTTTAGGGAAAGACTGCCCAAGGCACATGGACAGATTGAGTCACATTTGCATATCAATGTCCTAAAGATGAGAATGGTACTTCTGGCTTTGCAGTACTTTCAGGACTCTCTCCCTCAGGGGACAATTGCCATACAGACAGACATGTCAGTGGTCTGGTATTTGAACAAACAGGGTGGGACCAAGTCTTACCTCCATTGCCGAGAAGCCCTCAGAGTTTGGCAGTGGGCTGTGTCATCCCAGTGCTTTCTGTTGACAATGCACATCCCGGGGAGATCCAAAGTGATAGCGGACAAGCTGAGCAGGGCAATTTTGTTGCCACACGAGTGGTCCCTCAAACAGGAGATTGTGGACAAGATTTTCCACAAATGGGGCCAGCCTTGCTGCGATCTTTTTGCCAGCCACATCAACACCAAATACAGAAGCTACTTTGCCCTGATACCCCCTCCGGGAGAATCCCCGAGGGATGCACTCATACACGATTGGCCCCCGGGTCTCCTCCGTGCATTTCCTCCAATTCCGCTGATACCCAGATTTTTACAGAAAGCAAAGTTGCTGGGAAGGACTGTCATTCTTATAGCCCCTCATTGGCCTCAGCAGATTTGGTTTCCATTTCTTTACCATCATCTCTTGGAGGATCCATGTATCCTGGACCCAGTTCCAGACCTTCTGACACACCCGTCAGGGGACCTCCATCCTTCCTTGCAGTCACTGAAGCTAACTGCTTGGCTGCTCCAGTTCCCCGTATAACCAGGCTTCATAATCTTTCAGATGACAAGTCAAATTTTGTTGGCTTCCCACAAACCTTCCACCAGAAAATTGTATCGTAATAAGTGGAAAAGATTTTCCATTTGGGCTTCTAACAAAAACCTTGATCCTTACCAAGCTCCCTTGTCGTCCCTACTAGAATTCTTGACCGAGATTTTTCACGAAGGAGCGGCAGCTGCTACGGTCCAGTTAACAGCTATATCTAATTTTCATCTAGGTTTATTGATGGACTGAATATTATGCAACACCAGTTATCCAAGGCCTTCCTCAAAGGTACATGAGACCTCCAGTGTAGACTCCTTATTCTCCCTGGAGCTTGAATTTCATGCTATCCTATATTATTCTTCCTCCCTTTGAACCAGCATCATCTTGTGAGCTCAAGTTTCTGTCATGGAAAACTATTTTTCTAGTGGTCATTACTTCTGCCTGCAGAGTGTCAGAGTTTCAGGCATCATCTATCAAGCCCCCCCATATGAGTTTTCATCCTGATAGAGTATCCCTTAGGAATAACCCTTCCTTTTTGCTTAAAGTATGTTCTGAGACAAACATCAATCTATTGAGTTGCCCATTTTTTTTTCCCAACCATGCCAACAAATTAGAATACATGCTGCACAAACTTGATGTTTACAGATAGCTTAGATATTATCTGGACAGAACAAAAGACTTCAGAAAGTCAGACCAGCTTTTTGTTTCATTCTCTGAAGCCAGAAAAGGTAGACCAGTGGCTAAAACAACCCTTTCTCAGTGGCTTTCAGATTGTATCACCTATACATACTCATCTGCTAATAGGTCTTTGTTGCATAAAGTGAAGGAGCATTCAACCAGAGCAGTCTCTACTTCGGCCTTTCTAGCCAAGTTACCTCTTGATAATATCTGTGCTGCAGCCACTTGGTTTAAACCTCACACTTTTATTACTCATTACAAAGTGGACAAGGCCTCCAGGGACAGGGCTTCCTTTGGTTCTACAGTCCTGAAAAATGTACTCCCGTGAGCCACCCAGGATTTAGGGTGCTGGGGACGCTACCTATCAGTGAAAAATGAACGTCGCGGTTGAACAACTTCACATAAAGAAGTTATGTACTCACCATAACATTCCATGTGAGTTGTTCCAGCTCACCTTCATTCTCACATCCCTCCCTCCATCCCCCACCTGGCTGACAGTTGACCTGGAGACTGACTTCATCCTGGTTATTCAATGTTTTTTCCTGTCTGGGGAGATTAGTCCTCTTACTAGGATATGGTATACACGCAGCAAACAAGATCTGAGGTAATTCCAGCAATACATCATGGGATAAGGGGCTTGGTCTCGAGTTACTGGTAATCTTTGAGCTTTGCTAAACGGCTGTGTCAGAGCCGAGGATCGGCTCGGAACCCATCAGTGAAGAATGAAGGCAAGATGGAACTCACATGGAATGTTATGGTGAGTACATAACTTCTTTTTATAAAGCATCTGTCACATTTGTGACATATGGCTTTACAAGAAAAAGTGGAAAGATTGGACTTTAACAGATTTGCATAGATTATAATATATGTACAGTCGGGTCTGTATTATATAATCGAAAATTCAGTTCAACAAATGATACTTGCATCAAAAACGCCGTTCAGTGAACTGTTCATAGTGAGATCGCTGTACAGTGAAGATCAGAAAATTTGCTCTTTCCTCACTATAGTGGAGTTGGTATACATAATTAGTGGGGGGTGTGGATGCGCACCCCCCCCCCAAGAGTGAATTCAGTGAACGTCATTTTTGATGTAAGTGCCGTTCGCTGAACTGAATTTTCAATTATATAATATAGACCCTGTACATGTTTTCTCTTACTTTTGCATAGGTGAATGTCTGCATTAAGGCCCTTAGCTTAATCTAGCGTAAGCAAATAAATAAGAGAACACTGAATGTAATGAAGTTTTCCTATAACAAATAAATGGTCAGTGTGAGTTGAGAAGTCTGCAGCTGAGGTCAGCTGTATATTTTGATGTCTTTCTATATCACTGTTGCAGTATTCTTCACCTTGGTAATCTCCTGCCAAAGACAGCCTAACGTCCAGGCAATATACCAAAGCCTTTAGATCTTGTATGCCCCATATGTCACATGTATGCACCCTGTATAAGGATATAGGGCATAAAGGTGATGTACGGATGCAGTTACCCAGAACTTACTGCCTGTCCAAATGCCATCATTATTCATCAGCCTGAATGCCCTTTGCTGTGCTGAATACCTAGCCATCAGATAATTTTCACATTGGGGCTTTTTTTTTTTTTTTACTTTTGGACTTGTTTTCCTTTGATTACCTGGATTTCTTGTCATACAAGAAGGGAAAATGTCAGTGTGGGAGGCAGATTCCTCCTAAAGATCATCATGAACAGTGTCTTTTTTGTTTGAATCCTTCCCATAACCATAAATCATGAAGTATTTGTAAGATGCTTGTGCCTAAGACTTTTAGAAGCTGGTTGTTTTCCCAGGCCATCTGTCTCAAGAACCAGAGGTTTAAACAGCTATGGTAGCATAGCAGAATCGATTACCCTCAAGGTGCTTCTGTTAAGAAAAAAGGCATCCAATAAATTTCAGCCAGTTTCTTTGGCTGTTCAGCCTTGACCAGATGTCTCTGTAGAAGCGGGTAATACCGCTGTGTTCCTTCCAGTGTCTACTTCAGATTCCTCAGCAGCAACCCCATCAGAGGCTGTCATGGATCCTTCCTTTCACGCACCCTCTGAGGGTTTGCAGGTGTCTGCTCTGAATGTTGGGGAAACTGTGGTTAATTATCTCGGAGGGACCTAGAGGGATTATGCAGATTCTGGTCAGGGAAGAGGTTCCGAGTACTCTTATTGAATCCCATCAGGGTTCGGAACCTCCAGTGTTTATTAGAGCTGACGTCCCTAGCAAGAAAAAACAGAAGACTAAACATTCTTCTGTATGTCCTAAACACTCTCTAAATGGCAGGAGTTTAATGTTTTATTGGTCCTGAATCCTCCCCAAGGGGTTTACTCCCTACACCCTCTTGGACTTCAACTCATTCCAAAAGGCATAGGGAACCTCATTCCTCAGATGAGAATTCAGAGTCTGATGAAGGGTCCTTGTTTTATTCTTCCCAGATGCCTTCTCCTTTGGTTTATGACTGTGATGAAGTGGACTTCATTAGCCCTGGGTCTCCTTTGGAGTTGTTTTAAGGGAACAGAGTAGCCAGAATGATGAAATATTTTAAGTGGGATTCTTCTCAGTTGTCTAATATCCAGAAGATGTATTATGAGTTGCTTCAGGTGGACACTCCTAAACCTTCTACAGTACCTCCTGTGTTGGCTGATTTGTTAGACACCTTTATAACTGCCTCTAAGACTCCTTATTCTCAGCCCCCTCCTCCAAAGAAACCTGACAGGTTCTGTAAGATTCCTAAGGATTTTCAATTCCTGTTCAAGTGTTCTTTTGCTGACCTTGCTGTGATGTCAGTGTCCTCTAACAAGCCTTTTAAGCTTTTGCTATCTAAAAAGCTTCTGATTTCTGGTAAGGATAGTAGTGCTATGGAGAGGATTGGAAAGAAGGTCTATACTGCTTCTACTTTGTCCTTTAGGGATGACAATTACTAAACCCACATGACCAGATATGCTCTGGCCTTGTTTTTCCAGCCTCGTTATGTTACTTCTGACCTTCCTGATTCTGAAGGAAAGTCTTCTGCTTTATCTGTTTTGGGTTCTGCTTTTCAGGTGGCTCACCAGTTTATCAAGTGCAGTTATGGCCTCATTGAGACCAACGACTGCTGTCAGAACCATGACTTTAAGCTCAATGCCAAAAAATGTGTCTTCATCCCCTTTGGGAAAAACCTGGTTTCCTTGAATTACCACATTGATGGTAGTCCACTGAACACAGAAGGCATTATAAGAGATCTGGAGGTTGACAGCAACCTCTCTTTTGACTACCATGTTGCCACTGTGGTCAGAAAGTCCTTCTATGTGAAGCATCCCATTACTAAGGGTTTTGCATCCAGGAAGAAACAGGTCATTGTCTCCCTCTACTCTTCCCTCATTAGGCCAATCATCGAGTACATTGCCCCATTTGCCATGTACCTCGTTAGACACCTGCAACAACTGGAGAGGCCACAAAAGTACCTCACAAAGAGATTAAACACTTGTCCTATATGGACAGACTCAAAAAACATTATTCTCTATCTCATATCGCCTACTTAGAGGTGATCTCTGCTTGACTTACAAAGCCATGTCTGATCCAGCTTTATTAGAAATGCTACATCTAAAGAAATCCCAATCCCTCCACACCACACACTCCAGAGACCTCAACTTCATTACCACAATCAACAGAACATACTGGAGGGACAGGTTCATAACCTAGAGACTGCCCATGCTATGGAATAGACTTCCCATACATGTCAAGCAGAGCACCTCACTGGCCCTCTTCAAGAGAAATCGTGATGAGTGGATGGGAAATAGAAAATTCACCCCAGGGATCACTCCAGTGGCTCTACTCGACAGAGGCACTAGGAACTAAGGTTGGGTGGTACGATGCCAGGGTAATCCTATGGACTAGGCTTGTAAAGGCTCCAGGGCCATTAGCCTAGTACACACCTATGAACCTATGGTGCTGCTCTTGCCTCTTCCAGGAGTACTGTCTTTGGGTTTGTCATGAGGTATTACTTGTGGCTTCTTCTGCAGTCATTACCTGAAGATTTTAAGGCCAAGTTGCTCGATGCTCCTTTGCATAATAAGAATCCCTTTGGGACTGCTTCTACTGATATGTTTAAGTCTCTTCAAAAAAAAGGTAAAGCTTTGCAGAACCTTAAACATATTTTTGTGTCCCTATTCCCTTGCCTCCTATCCCCATGTTGCAGACGAATTATCCTACTAGGTCTGCTTCTATTTGCAGGCAGCCTCGTAAGACCACTAAAGGCAGGAAGGGTGGTAGGCATGCTCCTCCTGCAAAGTCTTCTCAGGCTCCTGTGGCTCAGAAGCCTTTTTCTGACAAGCCTGCTTCCCTGTGACATTTTTCCCCCAACCCTCAGCCAGGTTCCCTTGTCCCTTTGGCTCTCCCTATGTATTTCAAATTGACAACTCATTACCTGAGATTTTTGAGTTCTGTCCATCATCTGTCAGGGTTACAACATGATGTGAAAGTCTCTCCCTTCTTTTTTAGAGATTCGCCAGCCTCCTCGAGAGCAACTTCCTCATTTCTCAAAGGTTCATGGGTCCCTAGTGGATCAGGGAACTATTAAGCTTGTCCCTCCTTCCCAAGTAGGAAAAGGATTTTACTCCACAATTTTCCTGGTTCCTCAAAATGAGGGCACTTGGAGACTTACTCTGGATCTCTCCTTGTAGCATTCTCAAAGTTTTTTTTTTAGATGATTTCTCTTCAAATCCTGTTTCCTGTGTTGTTGTCACAGACTTTTTTAGTGTCTTTGGATCTGAAGTATGCTTACCTTCATATTGCTATTCACCATCTTTTCAGGAAGTTTTTAAGTTTCTCTGTTTCTTCTTCTCATTTTCAGTTCTGTGCTTTGCCGTTTGGCCTTTCTACTACTCCTAGGGTGTTCACAACATGCTTTGCTCCTGCGATTGACTTTTGCAGGCTCCAAGGCATTCAGATTTTTCCTTATTTGGATGATGTGCTGATTCACATACCTTCTCTCAGTTGTCTTTTACAAGCTCTGGAGTTCACCATATCTCTCCTTCAAAGTCTGAGGGTCACTATCAACTTCCAACAGTCTGTCCTGACTCCCTCTGAGGATCATGTGTATCTGCGCTGCAAGATTCAGACAGTGCCAATGTTTGCCTCTCTTCCACCTCCAAAGGTTTTGTCCTTGACAACTTTCTTTCAGTCTCTTCTTCCTCTACCTGCCATCCCAGCCAGAGTTTCTTCAGGCTCTAAAATTCATGGCCTCTTCTGTTCTAATGCTCTGTTTTGCCAGACTGTGTACACTTCAGCATTACCTCAAGTCTGTTTGTTTCAGCATTGCCACCCTCTGGATTTCAGACTGTCACTCTTTAATTGTCTCGAAGGAATTTGAGTGGTGGATTCAGCAACTTACTGTCAACCCTGGCCTGCCTTTTCAGCCTCCAGTTCCTTCTCAAGAATTGTTCACTGATGCCTCAGACATGGGGTGATGAGCTTCCTGTGGTCACCTGAAAGTTCAAGGTCTGTGGCTCATTGTCAGAAGTCAGACCATATCAACATCAAAGAGATGAGAGCTCTGATTCTGGCCCTTTAAGCTTTTCACCTCATGTTCTCTTCAGGCCAAATGAAAGTTTACACAGACACCATAGTGATGTGGTTTGTCAACAAGCAGGCATTCACAAAGTCTTACCTTCTTTGCAGGCTGGCTGTTCAGGCCTGGGATTTGTATATCAGTTGTCCGCTAACTCTTTAGTCAGTGTATAGTCCTTCAGAGCACAATCTAGTGGCAAACTCCTTGAGCAGGTCCAAAACATAGGCTCTCGAATGGATGCTTTACAGGGATGTGTTTCCAGATATAGTCCATCAGTGGTGTATTCCACAGGTGGATCTTTTTTCCTCCCCTCTAAACAGGTAGCTCCCTCTCTTCTGTTCAAGTGCATGCTGTCTGATGTGGAAGAAGGAATCCCTGTACTCCACTAAAATGTTGCTTAGTGACTCCCTTTTGGCCAAGACAACACACTGGTTCTCCTTCTTAATGCATCTGACCAGGGGAATCACCACAAGTTACCTCACCAATAGGACCTCCTCACACAGGACAAAGGGTCACATCCATCCTCACTTGTCCACTCTTCAAGTGGCAGTGTAGTTGATAGGATTTTGATCCCTTTTAGGCACCTTTATAATGAGGACTTGCTCGGGGTTTTAGAGGAGACAAGAAAACCTGATACCAGAAAGTCTCATATGCCCAAATGGAAAAGATTTTTTTTTCTGGTGCCATGCTCATAGCTAGTACCCTTTTTCAATGGGGGGGGGGTCCCTCTGGTTCTCTCTTATTTGTGTGAGTTGCTCTGGTACAGCTTGGCCTATTCTTCAGTAAAGGCACATTTATCAGCTATTCCTGCCTGTCTGCCCATGAATCCTCCTTTGGCTTCTTGTTTTGAGATCAGTCAGTTTTTTTAAAGGCATTTTGCATTTTAGGCCCCCAAGGAAACCTATTCCTCCTCCTTCGTACCTTGATTTTGTTTTGGAAAAATTGACCCAGGCTCCTTTTGAGCCTGCAGTTTCAGCTTCTGTGTAACACTGTACCTGGAAGACCCTCTTATTTGCTCTTATGTCTGTCTGGAGGGTTTCTAAGCTTCAAGCCCTTATGGTCATTCCTCCTTTTTTGTTTTTTTCACAGAGACAGAGTGTCCCACCATATTACTCCTCCTTTTTATGCCCAAGATTGTTCATAAGTTGTCCTTGAATTGGGCAGTACAACTCCCTTTTTTCCTTCTCTTCAGTCTGTTAGTGAGAGGGTCTTGCATTTGGTTTTGTACAGACAGCTCAGGTATTATTTGGATAAGGCCATTAATATGTCTGAACAGCTTTTTGTTTCTTTTCATCCCAGAAAATTGGGTTTGTCTGTTTCTAAGCAAACCATATCCTTATGGATGTCTAAGGCCATTTCCTTTTGTTATTCTTTTTATGGCAAGTGTATGCCTAGTTCTGTTAGAGCTCATTCCACTAGGGCTGTTGCCTCTTCTTGTGCCTTCTTTAAGGGTTTGGACACCAGTTCCATCCTTGAAGCTGCTACTTGCTCTTCAATGCATACTTTCATTAAGCATTAGAAACTGGGTGTTGTTTCAAGGGCCAGAGCAGGTTTTTTTGAGAGCCATTCTGCATGGGTTTGTTGAGGGTTCTTTCCAGCCTTACACATACATCTGTTTTTCTTGAGCTTTTGTACTGTTCTTAAGATGAAGAATACTGCAACAATAATCTAGAAGGACATAGTACAGCTGTGTAAATTTTTACTGTAACATTATATGCCCTTCCATTCACTGTTGTAGTGTCCAGTCCCTCCTTCTATCTCCCTTTTTCTTCTGCACTTTGATTTGGGTTACCCTCCTGGCCAAGGCTCCCTCTTTTCCATCTGCATTTTCTCCTCCTGAATGTGCATAGCCTTCTTTGTCCTGTGGAGACTCTTCTGTTTTGGGACAGTTCATTTCTGGGTAACTGTCTGCATATCACTTTTATGCCCTGCATCTCTACGGGGGAAATATATGTGACATATGGGCCCATACAAGATCTAAAGGCTTTGGTATACTGGCTGGATGTTGGGCTATCCTTGGCAAGAGATCCCTGAGATGAAAAAAAACTGCAACAGTGAAGAGAAGAATATCTACTGTTCTGGTAAGATTTTACATAACTGTACTTTCTTATGCATCCTTGGAGACAAACTGTCTACAGGGATAGGCAATAAAAGCCAGAGCATATTTTAAGGTTAAAAGTTAATGTTTTCTGAAAGTGTATAAGCTCTTTTTCACATCTCGTATGGGCATAAAGATAATACAAGAGCAGACAGCAGTGAGCGTAAGTTGAAGCACTGGTTGTAAAATACGTCTTAGCATAGATAATCTTAATTTTAAGTTCGGTATTGCCTGTCTGTGCAGCTTTTGATTTGCGAGAATTGTTCGTATAAGGAGGGTTAAACTTCATTATTTGAAGATGTGAATATTTTTGTGTGTTTCTTTTAAGTTAATAAGTAATGGGGTGTTCTGGGGTGTGTTTTTTTTTTTTTTGGCTGAGAGTTTTCATTAAAACAAAAAGTCTTCTAAAACGTGACATAGGTTCAAATAATGGCAAGAAACAACAGTATAAAAGTGCATCTAACACAAAAGTTGGAAATAGGCATTTAAAAAAACAGTCCTATATAATAGGTGAAAATAATAACTTCTTATCATAATAGCCACAATAGCCATAATTTTATGAGACACGAATGGCCTTATAGGTATAGACACAAAGGAAAAAGTTTTAAATTATATTTAGAAATGCAGAGAAATCCTGCAGGAGACGCGTTTGGAAAGAGACTTTGTAAAGAAACGATTTCAGGATGGATATTCATCAGAGTATCAGGGACAAAGGAAAAGGGAATTACTTACACTACTTGCTAGAGAAGCAATGGAAGAGGATTAGACTAGCATTTATTTCTATTCCACCTAAAAACTGCTATTATGGAGCTGAAGAAAATTTGGGGAGATAAATCATTTTTCAGCAGAAAATATTACTTGTAGGTGGGGATTGGAATTTGATTTGAAACAGTGAAGATGTATCTGGGGATCTAGAGTAGAAAGTATGACAAAAAAGTATAGATTTCTGAAGAAATGTATGAAAATATTTGCTGTGGAAGACATGAATTCAGTAGTAGAAACTCTGAGAGACTTTCCATATTGTTCCCCAAGGTGCAGTAACTGGGATAGACTAGACATAAATTGTACTTCACAAGAATGTGCATTTAATTGAAAGCTTCAATGTGCATCCTCTATTTCAGATCATGCTCCAGTAACAACAAAGATAAAAATGCAGGATAATGAAGTAAAAAAAAAATTTAGACACTGAAACACCCCCATTTAGTTGTTAAAATGAGAGGAGTTTAAGGAACAGATAGTTGAAATTATTCTGGAGTTATTAGGGGAGATAGAAATGTCTTTAGAAGTCATAGCTAGTGAGTGAGATAAAATTAAAGAGGAGTTCAAAAATAGGGTAGAAATAAACAAAAAAGAGATATGCTTAAGAAGTAACAGGAATGATTTACATGTGCTGACAAATGTTAAAGTATTGCAGAATAAAGAGAGTCTCGAACAAGAAGACACAACTTCAGAGTGCTAAAGAGAAAATAAGGGAGTATCTGGATAATATGCATGGGTTTAGAAAGATTACTGTTAAGCAACTGTTTTTGATAAGAACTCCAGAGCAAATAACTTTTAGCACATCGACTTAGGCAACAGAAAGTATAAAGGGCTGTTGCCATACTTAAGGAGCCTATAACAAGAAAAATAATCAGAGATCCTGTAGACGTATTAGAGATATTTCAGAAATTTTATGAAAATTTGTATAAACCAGTGAAATCTGGAAATCAAGAAAGAGCACAAATGGAAGTATTTATGAAACACATGTATGCCAATGTATGAGGTAGATGAGGCTCAGCAATTAACAAGATAGGAGTTGATGAGATAAAAATGGTGACATACACTCAATCTGCAGAATATCTTCAGGAATAGATGGTATTCCTGAGGAAGTTTCAAAGCCAGGAGGGAAGAAAGTGATGGAAATCTGGAAGGTTTTATTTAACAGTATTTTAAAAGGTGGGGAAATATCAACATCCTGGAAGAAAGCTGTGGTGGCTGTAATATCTAAAGATAGCAAAGACCCATCAGACCCAGCTTCATATAGGCCCATTTCAGTTTTCAACCATGATTATTTATAAGTTATGTACTTAGTTGCCCTCTTTCATTCCTGCTTACGGTTGGGTCACGGATCTGACCCAGCCGCATTTTTACAGACTAGGATCCAAGTCTCCCACTTCCCATAATGTTCTGTTCTTTGCTTAACTCCTTCAGATCGAGTTTGCTGCCAAAATAGCTGATAATGTGAAGAGAAATAGAAAGAATTAAGAACCCAGAGGCTCAAAACCAGGAGCATCACTTACTAAACAGTTCTCCACTGGTCATCTAGAGCACTGGGTAGGGGGATGGCTGGGAGGGAAGGTGAGGAGGAATGAAATAGGACAACACAGATACCAAGTTATTTTAAGTACATAACTTATAAATCTGATGCCCCTTTCGGAATTCCTCATGGTTGGGTCAGAGTCCCCAGCTTTACAGCTTCTGGGTGGCCTCAAGGAAGGATATTCTGGAGCACTGCAGAACCGAAAGAAGCCCTGCTTGGAAACCAAGTCCAATTTGTAATGCATGACAAAGGTATGAGTTTTTGAATAAGTGGCTGCAGCACAGATATCATCTAAAGATGCCCTGGAAGAAAAGGCAGATGAGGTGGACATAGACCTAGTAGAATGGGCCTTAGGAGGATGAGATAACTGTAATCTGTTCTTGGCATAAATCAGAGTAATATAGTCTGTTATTCATTTAGCAAGAGTAACTTTTGAAACCACCTGGCCTAGGCAGCTATGAGAAAAGGACACAGTTTGATTTTCAAAAAAAGTTTTGTCCTGGGAAGATAAAAACATAACAGTCTATGAGCATCCAACAAATGTAACATTCGTTCTCCCTCATTAGAGAAATTTGGAAAGAAAACTGGCAGTTATATGGACTAGTTGAGGTTGGATTCTGTAGCTACCTTGGGAACGAAAGAGGGATTAGTACAAAGTGCCACTCTATCTTTATGGAAGATGATGTAAGGAGGCTTAAATGACAGCAACTGAATCCCTTAAATTCTTTTTGCTTAAGTAATGGTGATAAGAAAGACGGTCTTCCATAAGAGGAACTTTAAGTCACAGTCACTAGCTAGTTCAAAGGATTTTTGAGTTAGGCCTTGTAAGACCACAGTAAGATCCCATGGTGGGAAAGAGTCTTTAACTGGAGGTCTGAGGAGGAAGATTCCTTTCAAGAAGGCCTTGCACAATTTGCAGGATGTGGGGGAACCAAAAATATTATTCAAATGGAAGTTTGAGATGGCTGCCAAGTGAAATTTGATTGTAGAGAAACTGGCTCCCTCTTTGAAAAGAGATGCAAGGAAAAGAAGGATACCTGATATTGGAGTTGAAAAAGGATCAATGTTCTCTTTGGAGGCACAGAAGACAAAGCTCTTCCATTTGCTGCTATAGACTTTCTCGGTAGCCAGTTTCTGGGAAGCTAGTATAATATCTCAGCAGGGGAAGCGAGCCTGGACCTTTGTACAATTACTAGAAGTGGAGAAACCAAGCGGTCAGTTTGAGGAATATTAGATTGGGGTGAAAACCCTCTATCAGGTGATGAAGGAGGTCCTGTTTGGGTTCCAGAATCCATGGGGAATATTTCAGGTGAGACCAGAGAAAGGGGAACCAAATTTGATGAGGCCAGTAGAGGGCAATGAGGATTACAGAGGTCTTAAAATGTTTTGCTTTCTGTAGACATTTTGGGATCAAGGGTAGAGGAGGATAAGCATAGAGGAGACTGAGAGGATCATGAACAAGAGTGTCCCTTGAGGACTCCCCCGACAGGGGGATCAGAGTGAAGTAGTTGCTGCACTTGTTCTGGAGGGAAGCAAATAGGTCACAGTAGGGTTGGCCCCAATGGCTGAAAATCAGGTCTACTACTTGAGAGACCACTCATAAGGGGTCAGGATGGACCTGATGAGTTTGTCTGCCAGAATGTTGGATTTCCCAGTATGTGAGATGCAAGTAGAAAGCAGCCGAAGACATTGCCCATTCCCAGACCCTCTTGGCCTCTCTGCACAATGGGGTAAGAGTGGGTTCCTCCTTGCTTTTTGATGTACCACACCACTGACATGTCTGTGTGGATTGCAATAGTTAAAAAAACAAAAATGAGCACTAATGTTGCGAGTCCTCAGAACCAGTTTATTGAAATAAAAGTTTAGTACTTTCGTCAATACAATTGACTTCTTCAGAACAAGAAAACATAATTTAAAACAGATTTAAATAATAGGTACTATTCACTAATTGGTTCTCTTTCCACCAATGATATGACTTAATATTCCTGTTCATGAATATTTAATATAACTCATGAATATTCAATACCTGAAGTTAAAAAGCACCCCAGAAACTTATTCACATTATGTAGTAATTTGGGAAATATAAAAGAATCGACCTGAACTCTTGAAAGTATAACTACAATATATGTCAGCATTCAAAAAGCCTTCATAAATGTTAAAATATTATTAAAATACAAAAATTAATATATTGTGTGTAATATATATGAAAAATATATATATACCTGGTAGTTATGAAACTGTTAAACTTGTCCTGCCTTCTCTTTAAGAATAGGCAGAATGGTCAAATGCTCATTTAAACCTGGGGGGAATTCGGCAGCTAACCTTAATTGCCATAATAATTCTTTCTTATTTAAAACATTTTGCCAGTCTCCCCCCCTGGCTTCCACATGCACAAAATCAAGGATAGCAAACTTAAAACCACAAAAATCAACACAAGACATACTATGTTTGTATAAAGCATTAGTTTCCTTTTTGCTTTTTATGTTGTATAAATGCTCGTATATCCTGGTTTTAAATAGCCTCTCTGTCTTTCCTACATAAAAGGAAGAACAGATATTACACCTGGCTATATATACCAGTTTGCTTGAAAAACAGTTGCCCCTTCTCAGAAATACAATACTTTTGTTCTGATTCTCAATATTAATGGAGCTATCCTGCAAAATATATGGACAATAAGAGCATCTACCACAAGGTCTACTCCCACTCAGTTTCATCTGTGCACCTTGATGGTTAGTACCTCTCTCCAAGTCTGATTTTAAATTAGGACCTATTTTAGTAGAAAACATAGGTTTGTCACCCACCACCTGAAACACTTCACTATTGGTTTTAAAAATGTTCCAGTTTTTACGTATTATTCACTTAACTTGAGAATATAATGGACTATATTACACAACACATGTTTGCTGAAAATCAGTTTTATTATCTTTATTAGTCCTCACTGTTGCATTGTTTGTTGTATTTAGTCCCTTACCCAACAAAGGTGTATATTTTTTGCCCCATTCATCTAAAACACCTGTAAGAATATGATCAATAAATTCCCCTGGATAACCCCTTTCAAGGAACATGTCCTTCAAAAATACAAATTCCTTGATCACATCACTTTTTAACGATGTCATCCTAGCAATCCTGATAGCCTGACCTTTAATAATGCTTTTCTTCTGGAATATAGGATGATGGCTATCAAAGTGTAAATAACTATTACAGAAGGTATTTTTATGATAAATTCTGGAAATGAATTTATCTTGGTCCTTTAATATCTTAGTATCTAGGAAATTAATCTCTTTGTCATGAAAATCAAAAGTGAATTTTAGAAAATTAGTGGTCTCATTTAAATATTGGATGAATGAAGGTATAATATCTGAACTCCCTTTCCATAAAATAAAAATATCATCCAGAAACCTACTATAAAATAATACATTAGAAAAAAACTCACTTTGAAAAACATGCTTTCTTTCCCATCCTAAAAGGACCAAGTTGGCATACAATGGGGCACAGGCTGCTCCCATCACAACTCCCTTTAATTGTTGGAAGTATTCCCCCTCAAAATATATATAATTGTTTTCCAGGATAAGACTCATAAGTTTACATATTAAACTAACTTCATCAGAAGTCAAAGAACAACAAGTAAAAAGTATTTCTTCAAAAAACCTTAGTCCTTCCTGTTTTGGAATACATGAGAATAAATCCTGAACATCTGTAGTGAGAAAGAAACAATTCGGACACCACAATTCACTTTTTAGTTGACCAAGAAAGTCCCAGGAGTCCTTTATTAAATGTGGAAACTGTTCTACAATATGTTTTAATTTTTTATCTACATATACCGTTAGGTTATGTATTTTGGAACCTGCAGCTGCTACAATAGGCCTGAAGGGTGGTTTTCCAAGGTTCTTGTGTACCTTAGGTATACCAAAAAAAAACAGGAATTTTAGGATGTACATTCAAAAGAAAGTCATACTCTGTTTTAGAAATCCTTTGGTCCATGAGATATTCATACAAGTAACTATCCACCCTTTTGTATGAAATGTGAATCTCATTCTTAGAACATGGAGAATAATTTTCAACATTAAACAGAATATCCTGCATGACATTGGTGTAATCTTCGGAGTTATATAATATAATTCCTCCACCCTTATCAGGTGTCATAATGCGTATACTCCTGTCTTCTCTTAGATTTTTCAACAAATCTTTTTCTTTTTGACTTAAATTTGAAAATATTCTTCTTTTCTCCCCCCACATCTTATAAATGTCTTCCTTAACTATTTTTTTCAAAAGCAGTAATAAGTGGATGAAAAGGGGGATTAAATATACTACTTTTCTTAAGTATTCTATTAGAATTCTTGGTAGAATTGTTAATATCATTATCTGAAAACATTATTTTTAGATTTAATTTTCTCAAATACAATTGTAAGTCCACCATTGTTCCTGCTATATCCGGTATTTTGGTGGGGACAAATTTGAATCCCTTGGAGAATAAAGAAAAAAAAAACGCTTCAATAGTGATAGTTCCAGTATAATTATATATGTGAAACCCATTTAATATATGTCGAACATTATTTTTTTGCTCGGTTGAATCTGGTACATCTACCACCTGGGGAGACCTTTGTGTTGTTGTGCTATTTGCTGTAAGTTTGGTATGCCTCTTGTTTGCGACTGGCTATTCTTTTGAGCATCTTGGAAGTGGAAAATCCTGATAATCCACTAAATTAATAAAAAATAATTATTATGGCAAATAAGGTTAGCTGCCGATTTCCCCTCAGGTTTAAATGAGCATTTGACCATTCTGCCTATTCTTAAAGAGAAGGCAGGACAAGTTTAACAGTTTCATAACTACCAGGTATATATATATTTTTCATATATGTATATATATATATATATTTTTTTTTTTTATATACACAATATATTAATATTTGTATTTTAATAATATTTTAACATTTATGAAGGCTTTTTGAATGTTGACATATATTGTAGTTATATTTTCAAGAGTTCAGGTCGATTCTTTTATATTTTCCAAATTACTACATAATGTGAATAAGTTTCTGGGGTGCTTTTTAACTTCAGGTATTGAATATTCATGAGTTATATTAAATATTCATTAACAGGAATATTAAGTCATATCACTGGTGGAAGGAGAACCAATTAGTGTATAGTACCTATTATTTAAATCTGTTTTGAATGATGTTTTCTTGTTCTGAAGAAGTCAGTTGTCTTGACGAAAGCGCTAAACTTTTATTTGAATAAACTGGTTCTGAGGACTCGCAACATTAGTGCTCATTTTTGGTTTTTTAGTCTTGTTTTGAGCCCTATTGCACCACCTGTTTGGTTTTGGATTGCAATAGTTCCTAGAGGGAGAATGTCCTGAAAAGCCTGCAACATGAGAAGAACTACTCTCATGTCCAGAACATTGATATGCAATCTGATCTCTATGTGTGACCATGTGCCTTGGACCATCTTTGCCTTGAAATGCCCCCCACCCCAACTGGCAAGCATCCATGATCACCATAACTGAGGGGGAAGGAAGAAGGAAAAGTCTGGCGATCGTCAGGTCTTCCAACAGAAGCCACCACTGTAGATGTTTTCTGCAAACCAAAGTCAATTTGATAGGAACAGAGGGAGGCTGGTAGAGAATAGACCATTGAACAACCAGGGTCCATTTAAGCACTCTCATAAAAGCCTTGCTAATGGGACTAAGGGAATGGCAGCTGCCATAGATTCAAAAGCCTGAAGTATCAGTCTTGCCGGAGGGGAAGGCCGCCTTAAGATGGCTCGAACATAATCTCTCAATGTCTGTACACAAAGAGAGGGTAGGGCTGCAGTCTGATTCACTGTTTCCAAGGAAGCCCTAATAAAATCTAAACTCTGAACCGGAGATAGAGTTGACTTTGTCAGCTTTATTTTGTTAACCAGATGATTGGTAAGATTGAAAAACTAATCCCTGGCCTGGAGTGGTTGATGCCTGGTTGGGGCAGTGAAGAGCCAGTCATCCAGATATAGAAAAACCTGGAATTCTTGCAGTCTCCAATGAGCTGAAACTACTGCCATGCATTTGGTAAACACCCTGGGGGCAGTGGTGAGTCCAAAGGGCAGAGCTCTGAATTGGTAGTGACTGGCTCCCAGCCAAAAGCGCAAATGACTTCTGGAGCATCTATTTTGATGTGAAAGTATGCATCCTTTAAGTCTACCGAGCACATCTAATCATCCTTTCACAACAGCAGTAAAATGGACTTGGACCATAACCATTCAGATCTTGGCCTTCTATATAAGCAAATTCAGTTTGCTTAAATCCAAAATGGGTCTCAGGTCCCAGTTTTCTTTGGCACTAAAAATAGATGCGAGTAATTTCTGAATCCTTTTTGTTCAGTTGGGACCTCTTGGATGACTCTTTTTTACAGTCGTTTTTGAATCTCTGCAACTGTGTACTCCCTTTGACTGGGTGAAACACTGGGGAGTTTCTTTAACCTCACTGGTAGAGGATGGAAAAAGGGAGTATAATAACCTCTGGATATAATATTTAGCACCCATTTGTTTTGTGTTACATTGGTCCAGGGGGCTTGATGCAGTGAAAAATGACCCTCGACTGCCTCCAGAGATGAGCAGTCAGGTAGTGCTTCAGGAGTGCTGATAGGGCTTATCAGAGAAAGGTTCTCTGAAGCCCTGATTCTGCAGTTCCCCTCTGCCCCTGGGGTGGCATCTCCCATTACAACCTCCTTCTCTGCCTCTAGAAGAATCCCTGTGCTGATCCTGTGAAGACACCTGAAATTTTATGAACCAGGTTTTCTTTCCATTGTGCTGGTTTCTAGAAAGGTCCGTTGAGGGTTTGAAAACCTGACCCTGATGGCAGACAAGGTCTTCCCTTCCTGCTTGCTGTGGGTTAGGGTCTCTTTGATAGATGACCCAAAAAGGGAAGAGCCATCAAATAGGACATTGACAAAGGACACCTTAAAGGGATCCGTGAAATCACAAAGCCTTATCCAGGCATGTCTTTTAATAGCAATGCCTGAGCCGGCTGCCCAAGAGGTGCCCTCCGTGGAATGGGAGATAAGCCTCATGGAAGAATTGGGCAAGGACGAGATAGTTGTCAGTCAGCGGGAGACTTTCTTGAAGTTCTCTGCCAGCATTATCTCTGCTAGTGAGTGTGAGAGATCCGTAACCAGATCCCTCTGCAATCGAGTAAAATGTGCCAGGTAGTTTAACTCTCTTAGTGAGAAAGTGGCCAAGGTGGAAACATGCTTACCAAACCTGTCTGTCCCTCTGGACTCCCTGTTCAGCAGATGGACAGTGGAGCTCTGTTCAGCTAGCTTCTTCATGGTAACTGCTGCCACAACCATGGCATCAATCAGAATACCCTTTGTCCAGTATGGTCTGTCCTTGGGGGGACAAGTACTTATCTGATCTGGTTATTTCTGAATCATTTCAATAGAATCCAGCTCCTTCCAGGCCTGGCAGGACACCAAATCCATGAACTTGTCTACCGGGGGGACAACCCAAGATGTAGATGGGCCTGTCCCAAAAGCCTCAAAGAACACGGACTCTTCTGAGGAAGGAGGTTGGGCCAACCAACTACCTCTCTGCCTCAGGATCTCTATAATGTCTCCAAAGGAGACTTCCTCTGGTGGTGATCTTGGTGCTCCTTCCCCTTCATCAAAGTCCGTGCCCTCAGTAATGGACTTCAAAGGGGAGTTGATGTGCCTCCTTTTTCATGTCTTCTTATGAGGAATCTCCTCTGTGGGGTGTTCAGGGAAGGTCTTGGAAGAAGAGGGGGCTCCCTCTAGGGGAAGAGTTTGGAGACTTGTCTGGATGGGCTGACTCTGGCCAGGAATGACAAGCACAATTCTGTTATCCAAGAGATGTCAACTGGGAGGATCATACCTCAGAGATCACAGATCCCTATGACTAGAGAAGGCCCTTTCTACAACTTGGAATACCAAAGGACCAGGTGAATCCCTCCACAGTTTCATAGGAGCCAAGGCTACTGAAGAAGAAAAGGTAGGGATCCCGAGCCATGGGTTCTAGGTAGAATCAGATCTGAACTGTCCAGCGTCAAATTGCTAAGAGGAAGAGATGACTCCAACTGAGTTGGAGCCAAACCCTCCTTCCCGGATCCGACAGGGACATCCTGGATCTGAGATCCACTATAGTCTGATGACATTGGAGCAGAGGAAGTCAAGACGATGGTCGGATGACAAGAGGGACAGCTCCTCAGATCCAACCCCATCTCTCTCTGTTGGCTACAGTTCTGGGCCTTAGATACTGAGGGGCGGCTCAGAGAAGGAGAGTATGCTAGAAGGGATACGATCACTGAACACAGAGGGGGACGGAGCAGACAAAACCCCCAACTGGATCTGAGTCTTGAGGATCTTTCTGATCATACTGTCCATATCGACTTCCAAAAGGCTCCTAGAAGACCTGGATGAAGCAACTGATGGAGGCCTAGAGTGCCTGCAGGCATCTACTGCAGTCCGGAGGAAGAAGTAACCTCCATGCCCAACACCAGTTTTGGACCCCTCACCGTCTGATCTGAAGCTTTAGGATCCGAGGTGGAGGTCAAAGGTTCAGAAGAACTGACAATATGAATGATGCTGCTCAGATATGAAGTCTGCTTCAGATCCACTGACACCGAAGTAGGTCTCTGATCCGACCCTGTTGGATCTGAAGCTTTTGGAACTTTTGAGGGTGACTCTGAAAATGATCTTGAGGACTTGTGAGGGTGATTCTTTGAGTTAGAGGATCCTGCCACACTCTTAGAGGGGGTTTGAGCCCCCTGGAGAGGTATTCAAAGAAGTAGGTAAAAGACCCTTGAGAATTAGTTTAGTTTTGCGGTCGGCGATAGCCTGGGGTTAAAACCCTCACATGTGGAGCAAGCCGACCTCAGATGCTCATGCCTAAGACAATAAACACATAGGTTGTGTGCATCAGAATGAGGAAAATTGCACCTGCATTCTGAGCACCATTTAAAAGCTGCTGGTTTATCAGACATCATTGAGAAAAGAACACTACCTGCCTGAAAACCAACACAAAAGCCTTAACAGCAAACATACACACACTCAAGAAAAAACAGGTTTACTACTTATGTATAAAACTGAGTGACTATCTACAAAAATGTAGTTCTAAATAAATATATATATATATATATATATATATATATATATATATATATACATACACACACACACCCACACACACACACCAATGGCTAGAAAGGGTGAGAGAGAAGGAAACCATGGACAAAGCCCAATGGCAGAAAAGAAAGAAGAAATTCTAACCTTGCATTACTAAGGAAGGGGAGGAAACTGGAGGGAATCAAAGAAAAAAACACTTATCTGTTACAAAGATCGAAGGACTATAAAGGGTTACAAAAGGATGCCCACTGCTGTCCAAAAAAAGCTAGAGATTCTACAAACCACTACTCGTGGCAAATGAGATCTGAGGGAGTTAGGCAAAGGACAGAGCATTATGGGAAATGAGAGGAGCTAGAGACTTTGATCCTAGTCTTTAAAAATGTGTCCGGGTCAAATCCGTGACCCATCAGTGAAGAAGAATGAAAGGGACAACATCTATGATAAAGTGTTTGTCTGTGCTAGCTAAAAGAATGGCAAATGAGTTACCAAAAATTGATAGGTATAGATCAGTGTGTTTTTTGGAGAGAGATAATCATTTGAAAATGTTAATAGAATAATGATGATCCAGAGGGAAACAGAGTTTTAGAAAATACCGCATTGTTGGTGGGTCTTAATGCAGAGAAATGGAAGAAATAAGGTTAACAAGGAGAACACATGAGGGATCAGTGGCAAAAATGAAAGTGGGAGGGTTTCTGTCTGACAAGTTGTGTCTGAACTGAGGAACCAGGTAAGGGTGTGTCTTTTTGTTATTTGCTTTATATTCAGAGCCATTGGCATAGAAAATAAGGGACTCGGAAATTCAAGGATATAAATGGTATGGTAATAAAAAAGTTGGCTTTTATTGTGTACCTGATAAAACCAAAAAGCTACATCTCAATGTTGTGGAAGATCTTCAGACATTTCCAGGTCTTTCATGATATAAAATTAATAATGATAAAACAAAGGTTATAACTGTAAACTATGTACCCACAGATCAACTTCTGAAGCTTGAAGTTTCAAACTTCAAACATCCGAGACCAGAAGATCGAAGTTCTGAAACTTTGAAAACAAATAAAAAATAAATAAATAAAAGTTTTTATGTTTCTGTAGGGGGCCAAGCCTCCTGCACCCTTTGCTAAATAAATATACCAACTCCGAGATCACACTGCAGTGAAGAAAATGGTAAATATCCCATTCCATGCTGTACACCAATCTCCATTCATAGTTTCAAAACTTCAATCTTATGGTCTCTGTGATTTGAAGTTCAAAGATTTGAAACTTTGAGCTTCTGAAGGGAATCCATACCCAGATCTACTTCTAAAGCTCGAAGTTTCAAAACTTCAAACTTCAAACAGCCGAGAAAATGAAACTTTGAAAACAATAACAAATAAATAAATAAAAACAAAGAAAGTTATGTTTCTGGAGGGGGGCAAGCCCCCTGCACCCCTTGCTAAATAAATATACCAACTCCAAGATTGCACTACAGTGAGGAAAATGATAAATATCACGTTCCACACTGTACGGCGATCTCCATTCAAAACATTCAACGTTTTAAAACTTTGATGTTATGATCTCAGCCATTTAAGTTCAAAGTTTGGAAACTTCAAGCTTCTGAAGGGGATCCGTACCCACACTTAAATTTGTTCCACAATACCCATATTTATAATTTGATAAAATTAAGTATTTTGGAGTATGGATTAAAAAGCAGCTAAAGATATGTGAGAAGGGACTAAAAAGATACTACAAAAAGTGAGAAAGTGGAAGTTCTTGTTTATGAATATGGATATCAGGATACATGCAGTGAAAATGTTTTTATTCCCATTAGTTTTATATACAGGTCAGATATATTTTTATCAACCAGAGGAGAAGTTGTGGAGAATAATTAATAAAGAGTTGAAGCAATTTATCTGTGAGGAGAAGAGAGCAAGGGTCAAATGGGAAATGCTGATCCTTACAAATAGAACAGGGTGTTTAAGATTATCTAACTTGAAAGAATATTTTAGATCTGCACAGTTAAGGCTCATATACATAACACAAGCAGAAAGCTATAATTCATAGTGGAAGGGGATGGTGATAGAACAGGGAAATTCAAGAAATAGAGAGTGCTTTTTGGGAAGCAGATCCTTAAGGAGAATAACAACAGCCATACAGAATATTATATTCCTAAAGAATCAGAAACTATTCTAAGAACTAAGCCAACACGAAAATGTTGAAAGGAGATTTTGCTGAAGGAATGTCAATTAGGGATACAGAGAATTGGGAAGCGGGGGCTGAAATTTATTGTAGAAAATTGACAAATAAAAAAGGTATTGGGAGCAAATAACAAGAGAGGCCAAGAATACATTTTGACTGCAGTCTAGAGACTGCCTTCCCTGTCAGGGTTTGATGGAGTATAGGCAGAGAGGAAGGGATAGGGGAATCCTAAGTCAAAGATATGGTCTGGTAGAGTTTTTAGTTGAATCTAGAACAGAAACTGCTGTGAAAAAAGTGGAAAATTAGCATGGTATATAAAATATTGCACATTGACTATAAGAAGCAATCAGAGGAGGTTAGAAAAGTCTGGGAAAACAGACTGGATAAACAATTCACAAGGAAACAATGGGTGAACATAATGTATGGCTGCCAAGTATACAAGAAGTCAAGAAGATTTAGGATTTTTCCTTGGAAGTGTTTCCTTAGGTATTGTTATACCCCAAACAGCTTCCAAAGAGTGTTGCCTGAGGTAAGTGCAAATGTTGGAGGGGTGTGATGGGGAAAAAAAGATAAAATTGGGAACATACATTTTGCAAGTGAAATGAGTTGGCATACTTCAAAAAAATCCCTGTAGAGTACTCTGTCAGAAATACTGGGTGAGCAAATGGGTGAAACTAAGAAAATTGATTTCTTTCTTTCTGTGTGTGTGTGTGTGTGTGTGTGTGTGTGTGTGTGTGTGTGTGTGTGTGTGTGTGTGTGACAAAAGGTCTTAATTTTCTAGATATAGTAAGGCCTCGCTAAGTTTAATTCCGGTAGTTGCCAAAAATACTAGAAAACGGAAATCAAAGTTTAAGCCAGCTATATTTGAAGTATTGAGTATTGTAACACCGATAAAAGAAATGAAGTGGGATCCTTACATAAGGGTAGAAGCAAATTACATAGAAAAAAATAGAAATTTTGGGAACAGTACATGCGGAATAATGTTTTGGAGGAGGAGTGAGATTTAAGGTAAGTCAAGAATCGGGCAATTTATGTAATGTTGAATTGATGATAGTTGTGCACAAAAACATGTGATGTATAATGTTTGTAACTAGGAACATGTTGATATGGTTTCTTTTCAGAAAAAAACAGACCAAAGCCAAAACCAGTAAAAATGCCCAAAGCCACAGGACCCGGATCTCTCCAATCCAAATATCTTGACTCCAATTGAGTTAAATGCAGAACTTTATTCCTCCACAAGCACAAAAATTTTGTTTGTGCTCTTTTTTGTGCTTATGGTTTCTTTTCAGTTATATAAATGTATGTTTGCCTTTGTCTTAAGTAATAATTCAATAAAGGTATTAAAAAATTCCAGTCCCTCTCCTTCTGACAAGAATGGGAAAGCTGTTGATAGATTTGGAGAAAAAATCCTTCTGCAACACTTAATTTTTAGGATTCTCAGTTGCCAAGCTTATATGTTAAAGTTTACTCTTGCTTTTTTTTTTATTTTGAAAATATGAGGAACATCATGGCTCAGTTACCCCTCATCTCAGGAAAAAGATGTATCATATTGCTTCTTTGTCTCAAGTGATTACCTGCTCTTTGAAATGTGGTTACAATTCAACTGATGACATTTTCTGGGTTGTTGTTACTGGGAACTGCTCTAGGAAGTTTGCTTGGCTGCATACTCAAAACCTTCTTGAGGATGAATTTTTTAAGATTTAGTCTATGGACCAACTGCTGCAGAGACCATAAAAATATTTAATGAGAGAGGCACACTGATTCAGGGGGTGTCATAAATATTTCAGCCTTCTTTATCAAAGTTTGTCAAGGAGTATAATGCTACATCTGGCACTTTTTGCAAAAAAGCAAAATAAGGAGAGAGAGAGCAAACTGCTGGTAAACAGATTTTGAAAATGTAATGGCAGGAAGGCTCCAAGAAGAAAAGAGAAGCCCCCCCCCACCAGAATAAAGGAAAGTCTAACAAGTTTGAATGACTATGTACCTTCAGCAAGCTTTTAACCTTTCTCAAAATTATAAACATTCATTTCTCTCTGGCAACAAATTCAGGCAAATTGGTTCTGATTGGTATTCATCATGGCAGATGGGATCTTTTCCTGTTTTCCAGGGCATTCCTACACATCCACCAGTTCAATCAACTTTTTTTCCTATATTCATTCAGCATTCCCTGACTCTGGGTGGTTAAAAGTGGTCCCTCTTCCTCAATTAGATGAGGATTTTTATTCAAGAATGTTCCTGGTGCCAAAGAAAGAATGAAGCTTCATTGAGATATTTTAATAGATCAATGTTTTTTTTTAAATCAGTTTGTGATAGTTCCCAAGTTCAAAATGTTATCTCTTCACAATGTGTTACCTGTCATTCCTTATTTAAGTTTTATGGTGACCCTAGATTTAAAGGATGTTTATCATCACATCCTCTGTAGTGCTAGATTTCAGATATTTCAGTTTCCTGCATTATCATTTGGATTATCCACTGTTCCAAGAGTGTTTTCAAAATGTCTAGCTTCAGTGATAGTATACTGCAGACTCCCAAGGTTTACATTTTTCCTTTTGTATGACTTGCTTATCTTTGCAGTCTTTTTCAGTGTCAGGATTCTCTCACTTGGGTGAGAGATAAAAAAAAAACTGGGGTTTCAGGAGAACAGACAGAAGTCTTGTTTATCTCTTTTGCACAGGATTGTTTTCCTGAGGTGTGTACTAGATAACTCAGTTTGAAGAGATTTTTTTTGACAGAAAAAAAAGAAAATCTTTACCTAGATCTGTTCCTGAGTTTTTCCACTCAAACAAAAGTTTCAGAAAGGGAATTTCTTAGGATACTGGGTCTCACAACATCTATGATTCCCATTTTTCCTCTAGCAAGATTTGGCAGGAGAAAAATTCAGTGATACCTAAAGGTATGCCCAGGGTATCAACATCCCCTGACATTTCAGATTCAAATCTTGGAGTTTGTGAGATGGGAAATTCATTGGTGGAGAGACCAATTATATTTGAATCCAGATCTCCAATTTTCCCTTTCAGCTCCAGTACAGTCAACAACAGAAGCCAAATAAAACACTTAAAAAACACCCAAAGGGTGTATACAAACTCAGAAAAGAAAAAAATGACCACTGCCAAAAATACATGCAAGACAGTATTTATTAAAACTAAGCGGTTTCACCCAACTTTGCACTGGACTTCATCAGAGTAAAACAGTGTTCTGTAATAGCCCGTTTAAATACCATTTAGTCATATGACCAACTCAATTAAAAAAATACTCAAAACTTATTTGTCCACATATTTAACTTTACAAAAATGTACAAATCCTATGTTAATTTAAAACATTAAAAACATTGACCAAAACCCAAAAGTTCTTGTTTCTATGCTTGTCATATAGACTGGATAGCTTTATAACACATATATCCTACCTGCTTATACCATAACATAATGTTTCTACCTATTATTTCAGCCCCAATGTGAATGTAAATATAAATGGCCCCCCTCCCTAAACACACAAAACCAAATTCCTTAATGCACACACACAAATTCAGAAAACTTTAAAGCTTCGCAGATCTAAGTTTCAGAACGTACTTGAGAGAAAAATTCTCATTATGCCCTGTTTTTTTTCAGTGTCATTTAACCTCAGCTGCCATTCCAGCTCTAGTTTTTCTAGGTGTGTTTTATGTCATCTCCTCTATGTGATGGAACTATACGATCAATCACAAAGAACATAAACTTCTTAAAGTTGTCACAAGCCAGGCTGTATACAAATAATGCATTCTCGTTCTTTCTATCTTTGATGTCTCTTACATGCTCAGCTATTCTTACTTTTACTTCCTAGTGGTTTTACCCACATAGAAAGCTGAGCATGAAGTGCATGTAGCAATGTAAACCACCACTGCTGTGTTACAATTACAATTGCCTGGACACGACATACTATGATTGTAGCTTTCCGTGGCCACATATGGGTCCTCATTAATGTATTTGCAATACCTGCACATTTTACATTTCGACATCCTTGAATGATGTCTTTTCCTGTTTCCTTCCATGTTATTTTCCAAATAATTATTAATATTTCAGCCTTTATTATATGTTATTTAGGCCCTTGGCTCACTACCTTTTTTATGTTTTCATCAAAAAATAGTTCCCAGTTCTTGCTCAAAATTTCCCTCACATACTCTGTCCTGAACTAAATTCCTCTCATATTGATTTTCTGTTTTCTGAGTTGTAACTGACCCCAGTGAAGTGTTAAGTATTGGCATAAAACAACACTTCCTTTAAAGGGATATCCTCTTTCTCTAAACATCCCAATCAATTTGTATAGTTCATTTTCAAATTTCAAGTTATCACTCACTAACCTGGAAGCCCTCACCATCTGTCCTTTGACCACACACTTTTTTGGTGTTGTGGGTGACAACTATTATAATCCAAAAGGGAGTTTGAGTAGGTATCTTTTCTATATAATGTTGTTCTATTCTACCAGTCACATAATTTTTATATAAAGTAATGTCCAAAAAGTTGATAGTTTGTTCATTGTCCAAGTAAATTTCAAGAACCCTGTAGTACTATTCAAAAACTGGATGAAGGAACTCATCTCTTCCTGACTTCCGTTCCATAAAAGTAGTATATCATCCAAACATTTGTACCATGCTATTATCTTCTCCATAAATGCTGACTTGAATACATATTTACTCTCCCATTCAGCAAGGACTAGGTTTGCATAAATGGGAGCACACTTGGCTCTCATTGCTACTCCCGCAATTTGACAAAAGTAGTCACCCTCAAAGTAAAGGAAGTTGTTATCTAACACCAATTCAATAAATTCTGTGAGTAAGTTACGTTTCACAGTGTGCATAACTTCTACACCTATGAGAGCTTCTCCAAATAATTCTATCCCCCCTTATGTGGGATTACTGAAAATAGATTAACTACATCTATGATAACAAATGAAAAATCTATGTCAAGACTCAAGTCTCTCAAAGCTTCTAAGCAGTGCCAGGAGTCTCTTAAAATTTGCTTCTTACTCTGTAGCACTTTTTTACACTGACCATCAATGTATGCTGCTATAGGCTCAGTTTTTGAATTCATTGCAGCTACTATAGGACGTAGTGGGGGTTGTTTAAATTTTTGTGGACTTTGGGTATACCACATACAACTGGTATAACTGGGTTTTCATTTATCAAGAATGCATAGTCTATTTCATCAATAATGCCTTGTGTTAACAAGTCATATAAGAGCCAGTCTATTTTTGCATAGGCCCTATTGATCTCATTTAGCATTGCTGCCTCATATGTACTGCTATCGTTTAACAGTTCAAACATTCTACCCACATAGTCCACCTGGTTCATGATTACCACTCCCACCTTTGTCCGGTTTCATAAACCTATAGTCTTTTAATTCATTTAGTTTATTCAAACATTCTCTTTCATTTGCAGATATATTATCCACACTACCTGAACTGTTCTTTAAAGCTTTACAAATTTCTCTCTCAGATAATTTTTCAAATTGCTCTACCATGTTGTTCATAGGCGGCATAAAAGTGCTTTTCCTTTTAATTCAAACTTCACCTGTCATGTCTTCAGTGTTTTTATTATGAAAATACACTGCCAAATTGAGCTGCCTTGTGTATAGCTTAACATTTATTAGTGCGTTTGCTACATCCATTCTGTAATTTGGAACAAAAGTAAAGCCCCTTTTCAACAGTGTAATCAAAGCATCATCTGTCACCAAGCTTAGGGAGCTAATAACAAGCAAGATAACAAGGGATCCTGTAGAAGTATTGGAAATACTTCAAAAATTCTCTGAACGTCTGTATAAAGCAGAGAAATATGGAAATCAAGAAAAAGTACAGATGGAAATGTTTATGGAAGAATTAAATATGCCCAGGCTAGAGGTAGAGGAGGCTCAATTACTAACATCATAGTAGGAGATGAGGTAAAAATGGTGATGTATAACCAATCTACAGGAAAGTCCCCAGGAATAGACGGTATTCCTGTGGAGGTTTGGAAGCTAGGAGGGGAAAAAACTAATAAAGATCTGGAAGGTTTTGTTTAATAGTATTTTAAGAGGAAGTACCAACATCCTGGAAGAAAACAGTAGTAGCTGTAATACCTGAAGAGGGTAAAACTCCATCAGATCCAGCCTCATACAGGCTCATTTCAATACTAAATAATGATTATAAATTGTTTGTCTATAATGGCAAAAAGGATGGCAAAGGTGATGCCAAAATTGATAGATATGAATCAGTGTAGTTTTATGGAAGGGAAGCAAACATTTGACAACATTAACAGAACAGTGATGATCCAGAGAGAAGCAGAATGTAAAAAAAATACCACTGTTGTTGGTAGGTCTTGATGCAGAGAAAGCATTTAACACAGTGAGCTGGGGCTTTATGAGCAGAGCAATGGAAGCATTTGTATTCCCTGGAAAAATTATAAGGTTGATTAGGAGGATATGTGATGCCCGTGCACTGGCCCAGTAATGAAGGAGTCTCAGTCCTCACCACTAACATCAGTGAGGGCCATCCACAATGGGAAGGATAACAAATACACACACAGTGAAGTACAGTTTCACTAAAGAACACACAGAGATCACAGACAGTCTGGGGCTTTCTCCATTTCTCTCTAGATCCCCAATAAGACTCCCCACTGGCACAGTTATAGGGTCCAGATCTCAGCCTAGTGGTCAAGCCAAAACATCCAGCACCCTCTCTGTCCAACCAGTGCTTCGTGCCCCTGCTCAAGTAGCTGACACACACACACTTTAAGATTTGTGTTATACACAAACACATAGACACTCCTGCGGAAGGCCGGCACAGGTTCTCCAGCTGTGTCCCCATTCTGCCAGGCTATTAGGTAGTAATCACTGCCACCAACCACTAATATCAGTTACTATAAGACCCTTACCAAAGGGTGTCCAATTATTACTGTACAGTATAATTTTTACCCAAATAGTAAGTGTGACCCAGGGCTAAAGCTATTGGAGTGGCTTGGACAGTATCACTATATACATGCAATGTACTCTAGAGATTACATTATCTCTACACAAATGCCACAGTTGAAAGGTTTAAAAATTAATAATAAATAAAAACATAACACAATACTTCTTACTACACAGTGCTAGTCAAGGGTTCAGAGATCACAGGAAAATTATTAAAATAATACAGTAGAATAGTTCTAACATCAGTACAGAAAACAGCTAGACTAAACTTACTATATTCTATATATATCTAAGAGCAATCACAGTTCTAAATAAACTTACATATAGAGTGAAGCAGAGTACTGGTGAGCTGTTGTCAGATTTAGACAAAATCCCAAAATGCCCCCTCTCTGTCTCTGAAAAAGTCCTTTTTGATAATACATCCTGCTGACTCATTTTAGATTACATCATTCTTAACAATTCTCTGGTTTCCCAGGCTAACAGCAACTCTACCTTAACATTTCTTAGTAATCTTGCACCTGGTCAGGAAACCACAGTAAGTTAAAGACATTATATATGTAAAATCTAGCAATTAACGCTGGTCTCAAAACAAAATAAATAATCTGCTGGTTCAGACACCATGGCTCCGAGTTTGAGATCAAACATTCATACAAGGCTTGGCTTGTCAGCTTTCTTTCAGCAGAGTGCACTGTTGTTACATTTCTGTTGTTTAACATTTAACACAGTTTTCTTCCATTTAAGAGAACAAGCCTGTGGCTTATATTAATATTTACAAATGACATAATTATCTACAAAATTCTATCTATCTAGCTAGGCTGGCACCCTTCACATATCTTCACATTTCTTCCCCCCACACCCATGAACTCAAACTAGTTTTTCAAGTGTCTCTTGAGAAATGTTGCTTGAGAGGGTTAGGTCTATCTGAGTATGCCTTACCCCATTCCCTGTCTTGAGAGCCCATCTGCATTGGCCTTGCTACTCCCACTGCAGTGCTGCACTGACATATGCTTGCAACCCTAGGCTCCATCTTAGCAACTTAGCATTTTGCTAGCTGGCTCTGTTTAACCATATTAGGGGATTGTGATCTGTCATTACAGTGAATTTTCTTCCATACTGATAAGGCTGAAGTTTCTGCAGCAATCACACTATGGCTAGAAATTCATTTTCTACAACTGCATAGCATTCATCCCTGGGTTGGAACCTATGACTGACATAAACCACTGGGTGCTCTTCTCCCTCTGAAGAAGTCTGATAAGTACAGCCCCCACCCCATGGTTCAAAGCATCCACCTGCACAACAAATTCTTTACTGTAATCTGGACTGGCTAACACAGGGGGTCCTCTCAAAGCTTCTTTAAGCTTCCGGAATGCCTGCTCACATGTTGTGGTCCACACTACCTTATCTGGGCTGTTCTTCCTTGTCAGGTCTGTGAGGGGAGCAGCTATGGTACTATAACTGGGAACGAACTTTCTACAGTACCCTGCTGTCCCTAAGAATGCCCTCACCTTCTTTTTGGTAACAGGTGCAGGCCATGCCTGAATGGCTTCCACTTTGGCAGGTTCTGGCCTGATCTTACCACTCCCCACTCTGTGTCCCAGGTAGGAGACCTCTGCCATACCCACTTGACATGTGCTGGGCTTAATGGTCAACCCTGCCCTCTGTAGTCTGTCCAGCACCTCCCTGACATGTTGAAAGTGCTCTGGCCAGGAATGGCTGTAGATGGCAGTATCATCTAGGTAAGCAAGGGCAAACCCTCCTGCTAGAATATAATCTACTAGCCTCCGGAAAGTCACTGGGGTATTTTTCATCCCAAAGGGCATCTTTGTGAACTCATACAAGCCAAAAGGAGTCACAAATGCTTATCTCTCTCAAGCACTGAGAGTCAAGGGCACCTGCCAGTAACCCTTGGTAAGGTCAGTGGTGGTAAGATACTTAGCCCCACTAGGCTGCTCTTGGGCCTCCACTGTCCTAGGTATGGGGTAAGCATCTGACTCTGTGAATATTTAATTTCCTGTAGTCCACACAGAACCTGTTGCTGTCATCCTTCTTTGGCACCAGCACCACTGGTGAGGCCCAGGGACTGTTGGACTCTTGAATTATCCCTAGTTCCAACATTTCCTGTATCTCCTCCCTCAGAGTCTGTTTGACTCTCTCAGGCACCCTATAAGGGGCCTGCCAAATAGGTCTTTGGGGTCCTGTATCCACCTGGTGCTGCACCAGGTGGGTGCACCCTGTTTTCCCAGTGAACATGTCCTCAAACTCCTGTAACACTGCTAGGATTTCTCAAACCTGGGTAGGAGATAACTGCTGGGACATTGCTACCCCTTCCACTGAGGTGTCAGTCCGAGCCTCACTGAGGAGATCAGTCACCAGATCTCCCTCAGACTCCTCCTGCAATCCACTGCAAATTCTCAGCACAAGGGCCCTCCCTATCATGGTAAGGTTTCATCATGTTAACATTGTACAATTTGTGCTCCTACCTCCTGCCTAGCAGTTCTACAATGTAGTTAACATCACTTACCTTTCTTACCACCTTGTAGGGTCCCTCCCAAGCTGCTTGCAGCTTGTTGTGTCTGACAGGAATGAGAACCATTACCTGCTGCCCTACAGCATACTCTCTAGCTCGAGCAGTCCTGTCATAACATACATTTTTCTGTTGGTGGGCTTCTGCCAGGTTCTCCTGGGCCAAGCCCATGAGTTCCCTGACCCTTGTCCTGAGGTGTAGGATATATGCCACAACAAACTCCTTGTGAGATTCACACTTACCTTCCCACTCATTACGAATTAAATCTATGCCCATACAGCATCTCAAAGAGTGAAAAAACCTGTGGATTCCTGGGGAACCTCTCTGTAAGCAAACATCAGATGGGGCAAATATTTGTCCCACTCCCTCTTAAACTTGTCTGCAAATGCTAACCTCTCAACAAGACCATTAGTCTGGGGATGGTAGGGGTAGTCTTTAGGTGCTTCACCCTACAGTACTTCCACAGACAAGCCAGCAGGTCTGACATGAAATTGGCACCTATGTCAGTCAGTATTTCTTTTGGGAAACCTACCCTGCTGAAATTCTCTAACAAAGCATTTGCCACCTTCTCTGCCTCAATGGAGGACAAAGCCACTTGCCTCAGGATATCTTGTAGCATAATCTACTACCACTAGGATATACTTTTTTTCCTCTGGAACTTGGGGTACTCAGAGGCCCCACAATATCCATAACTACCCTCTGAAATGGCTCCTCCATCACAGGCAAAGGCATCAAAGGAGCTCTCACCTTGTCTCCTGCCTTGCATACCTTTTGGCACTGTTCACATGTCCTGCAGTACCTTGTTACATCTCTGGAAATTCCAGGCCAATAGAAGTTCTGCACAATATGTATCTTTGTATGTTTTATGCCCATATGAACTGCAAAGGGAATATCATGGGTTATGGCTAGAAGTGCCAGCCAGTAGGCTTTAGGCACTACCAACTGCTGTATTCTCTCACCATCTAGCCCTCTCTCAGGGGTCCATTCTCTATACAGTAACCCTTTGTCCCAGTATACAGATTCCCCCTGCCCTTGAGAATCAGGTGCCTCACTAGCTTCCTGCCTCAGGCCTTGCAATGTAGGGTCTGAGAGCTGAGCCTGTCTCAACTCTCTCTTTGTTACCCTTCCCAGCTCCCCTTCCACAGGAAGTCTGGCATCCTCTGACAGTGATTTTTCACTGTTAGCCTGGGTACTACTACACACCTCTACCTTTGCACTCTGTCCAAGGGAACATCAGCACCCACAAGCAGCTGTGGGTCACCTTCAGTCTCACTGCTACAGAGTAGCTCCCTCCCTGAAGTACCCACTTCACCAGTCCTGACTGCAAGTATGCAGTCTGACTGGGTCTCCCCCAGGCTACTAGACCAACATGCTTGTCTCCAACACTGACTGCGTGTAACTGCATGAGCACATGGTACTGAATTATCAAAATCATTCCCTATCAGGACATCTGCAGGGGTATCCTCAAACACACATACTTGCTGGTTTCCTTTTCCACACTCCAGTCAAGGTAAACCCTAGCCAAAGGTATTTGGAATGGAGTCCCTCCTAAAGTTCTGATTGAAGTAGACTGCCCAGGCAAGTAGTGCTCCCCTGTAACCATTGCATGCTTCACAATGGTTATTTCAGAGGCTGTGTCTCTCTTAGCAATGGCCTCTTTGCCATTCACTATGATAGGATATAACCTGTTGTGGTAGTTTGGTATCCTTGTTGTCTCAAGACAACCTACTGTTGGCATTTTGTCTTTCCCACTTACTGTGTCTCTCACCTTTGCTCCCCACCGTGCCTTCCCTTGGACATCTGTATGCCTCATTGCCCCACTGGTTGCATTCAAAACATTTAACCCTAGATCCTGGATGTGTACTACTACATGCAGATTCTGTTGGGGCAGTCTGGGCTGCCCACCATGGGTTTCTTTAGACCCATGAACAGTACTGGTGGTCCCTTTCTTGTGCAGGGATGCCCTGCTTGCTAGATTTAGGTCTCCCTTCTTCCACAAGTCATCTGAAGTAGCACATTGTCTATCAGCTTACCAGATCCTCATGTCTTCCGGAAAAATGCTAAGGGCTTGTTCCCTCACCAAAAGGTCTGCTAGCCCTTCGGAAGTGGTGACCTGACATCCACTCACCCACCTATGAAAATAAGTGCTCAGTTCAGCAACATATTCAGACACATTTTCATCTGCTTTGCGTCTATGCTCAAGAAACTTTTTCCTATAAGTTTCAGGTGTTAGCTTAAAAAATTCTAACAGACAATTCTTAACAGCAGTATAATCCAAGAAATCATGGTCAGACATTTTGGACAAAATAGTTACAGCTTTACCATGGAGTAAAGTGGTCAGGAACCATACCCAGAGCCTTTGGTCAACATCATACTGTTTACATACCCTCTCAAACGGGTCTATATTAGAACATCAAGTTTCAAAACTTTGAATGTTCTAATATCGACCCCTATTCAGCGAATGCTGCCAACATTGAACATGCAGAACAGCGAATTTTTTCCTAGGGAAAAAATTCTCTGTTCCAAAACACATACACACAACGCAAGAACACAAAACAAACAGCAATCCACACACATACACCTAAAATCTTACATCTAACCCTACACTAAACTGTACATACATCACTAACTATCCACTTACCTTAACCCACACCCTAAGCCTAAGGTCCGTCACTATCGCATACTCACCTCACCCGCACCCTAACCCTAACTCACCTACCCCACCCTAACCTTCACGTCCACACACACACTTACCTGATCCACACCCTAACCCTAACTCACCTAACCCACCCTAACCCTCACGTCCACACAATTGCACACGTACCTAACCCGCACCCTAACCCTAACTCACCTAATCTGCACTAACGTCCATACAATCGCACACATACCTAACCCGCGCCCTAACCCTAACTCACCTAACCCGTGCCCAATCACACACTTACCTGAACCTGACCCGTAACATTCCACCACAGCTCTGAAAATACAGAAGCGACAGAAACGGAAAACCAAATTCTTTCCCTAGGAAAAAATTTGTTTTTCTGTACCTTCACTATTTTCAGCGTTCGCTGAATAGGGGTCAATATTAGAACATTTGAAGTTTTGAAACTTCGATGTTCTAATATAGACCCTCTCAAACATATGAATGAAACTATCAAAATTATCCCCCTCTGTAAACTGCAGAAGAAATTTACTGACCTTTTGTGCTTCTGAGTTCCAGCTACTCCCTTCCCCATTACCTCCATGATTCTGACGAAGAGTCATCATCTCCTTTTCGTGCTGCCTCTGGCTTTCCTTCTCCTCAGCTTCCAGGCTTAGCAGTTTCTCATTCTCCTCAGCCTGTAGACATATCAGTCTCTGCTGCTTCTGTTTCCAAATCCCTGGCCTCCAACTCAAGTCTCTTTAGCTCCAGATGGATATTTAAGTCCTCTGTAGAAAGGTTCAGCTTTCCATTCTCTGAGTGTTGTACATCTCCATGGCCAGTCTGATCTCCCTTCTGATTGCTGTCTTCTGATGCAGCTGTGACCAAAGCTGAAATCATGTCTGCCTTAGTCAGATTTCCATGCACCAGTCCCTTAGTCTGGCACATCTCAGCCAAATGGCTCCTTGACAGCTTGCCATACTCCTCTGCTGACATGCTTGTCTGCTCTCCCTGACTAACTAAGCTAACAAAATGAATAAAACAAAAATAAAACAATTGTGATCTGAACTCTGAATATTCATAGCCTTCAGTGATCACTGTACCCAAGCTACAGGAATTCACTATCCACACCACTACAAGCCAATTAGCAACCAATTAATATGTGGTGTGGGTATCCCACTACTGCCAAACAACTAATATGCGATGCCCGTGCACTGGCCCAGTAATCAAGGAGCCTCAATCCTCACCACTAACACCAGTGAGGGGTGTCCACATTGGGAAGGATAACAAATACACACACAGTAAAGTACAATTTCCCTTAAGAGGACACAGAGATCACAGTAAATCTAGGGCTAGTTTCTCCTTTTCTCTCCAGATCCCCAATAAGACCCCCCACTGGCACAGTTATAGGGTCCAGATCTCAGCCTAGTGGTCAAGGTAAACCCTCCAACACCCTCTGTCCAACCAATGCTTCACATCCCTGCCCAAGTAGCTGACACACTTTAAGATCCGAGTTATATACAAACACACAGGCACTCCTGGGGAAGGCTGGCAGAGGTTCTCCAGCTGTGCCCCCTTTCTGCCAAGCTATAAGGTAGTAATCACTGCCACCAACCACTAATATCAGCTACAATAAGGCCCTTACCAAAGGGTGTCAAATTATTACTGTGCAATATTATTGTTACCCAAATAGTAAGTGTGACCCAGGACTAAAGCTATTGGGGTGGCTTGGACAGTAGGTTCATAGACTGGTACTAGGTTATCAGCCCTAGGGCCTATACAAGCCTAGCCATAACAATTCCCTGGCTATTTCTTCCCACAATATTTACTTCCCTGGACCCCTGTCTAGCAGAGCGACTGACATGATCCCTGGGGTGAATTTCCTATCTCCCATCCAATTGTCAAGGTTCCTTTTGAAGAGGGCCAAAGAGGCACTCTGCTTGACATGTATGGGCAGTCTATTTCAGAGTCTGGGGAGTCTCTGTGTCAGGAACCTATCCCTCCAGCATGTTTGTTCATTTTGATGACACAGTTTAGATCCCTGGAGCATGTGGCTCTGAGGGGATTGGGATTTCTTTAAGTGTAGCATGTTCAACAGCTCTGGGTTTGACATGGCCTTGTATGTTAAGCAGAGATCACCTCTGAGTAGATGATATGCGACAGAGTATAGCTGGAGTTTTTCAGACGGTTAGCATAGGGCTTCTGCTTTAGGCCTGTGATTCTTTTAGTGAGGTATTTCTGCAGCCTTTCCAGTTGTTGCAGATGTCTTGAGAGGTACATACCAAATGGGGTGTTGTATTCTATAATGGGTCTAATGAGGGATGAGTACAGTGGGACAATGACCTCTTTTTTTCTGGATGAAAACCCTTAGTGATGAGGTGTGCCACATAGAAGGATTTCCTGACTGTTGTGGCAATGTGGTTATCGAAGGTGAGACCACTGTCCATCTGTGTCCCTAAGTCTCTTATCACACTTTTGGTGTTTAGTGTACTTCCACCTATGTGTTAATTCATGGGTACATGTTTTTCTCCCAAAGGGGATGACTATACATTTCTTGGCATTGAGCTTGAGCCCATGGCTTTGGCACCAAGCATATGCTTCTGTAAGGCCCTTTTGTAGAATATCCACATCATTTGGGGATTCAGTAATGGCTCCCAGTTTGCAGTCATCTGCAAACTGTTAGCCAGAGTCCCTTAGTGTTGGTCTGTACTTCAGAGAAGTAGATGCCAAACAAGAACGGTCCCAGGACTGAAGCCTGAGGTACTCCACTTGTCACTTGTCTGGAGCTTGGTTTGGAGTTGGTTACATTTACAGTGTGCATTCTGTCAGTAAGCCAGCTTGCAACCCATCGAGTGACATAGGGATTAATGCCCAGCTTACTAAGTTTATCTATGATTCCAGAATGGGGGATGGTGTCGAAGGCCTTGGCGAGGTCCAGATAGGCTATGTTGACTGCCTTACCCACGTCCACAACTCTGGAGACTGATTCAAAGAAGTCAATCAGGTTCAGGAGACAAGATCGGCCCTTCACAAACCCAAACTGGGTGGGGTCCAGTGTTTGAAGTTTGCCACTGTCTTTGTTTATAAGTTCCATGATAATACATTCCATGGCCTTGAAGATCAGGCTCATCAGACTGATGGGGAGGTAGCTCCCAGGATCCAAGGTGCATCCCCCCTTGTGGAGTGGGATAACTGTAGCTGTGCACCACTCAGTGGCATGAAGCCTGAGGTGAGGCTATGATTAAACATGACACTTAGGTGAGGTGCCAGTTAATTTTGCAGTTCATGTAGTACACAGCCCAGGCTATTATCTGGTCTCATAGATGCTGTATTCTTAGCTTTGGAGAGTGCGGTGTTTACCTGTGTGGCCATTATTACTGGAATTTGGCAATATTTCGGTATTGATATGGACCCTTTAGGGGGTGAGAGGGGGGTGAAGTTGGCACTGAATCGATCTTCCAGGATATTGGCAATATCCTTGGGATCAGTATATTTAATGCCATTCTGTTGTATCTCAGAGTAGATCTGAGCATTGCCATTTAGATTCTTGACATAGCTATAGAATGCCTTGTGGTTGTCTTTGGAATCTTTGGCAATTTTATTTTCGTAACTAGCTTTGGAGAATTTTATGAGGGATCTCGGCGTCTTACTGAGGCTGGTAAGGGAGTTTTTTGCATCCTGGAATTTTCCTCTTTTCTGCAACACTTTCTTCCTTTTGTTGTAAAGTTTGTTTATGGCAGGGGGCCACCAGATTGGCTTCCTTTTTTTGGAGGAGAGCATCTTGGTTCTATTTGGGATGGCACGATTCATGCACAAGTGAATGTGCTCGTACAGTGCCTTAGTGTCGGATTCAGCAGTCGAACTTTCTGTTCCCGTCTGCATGGGTGTTATGAAGTTTGTCACTTCTGACTTGAGTAGCATGAATTGGCTTTGGAGAAGTTTTTACGGAGGTTTCCTTACTGGGGGGTGGGGGAGGGATGTGGATGTCATGGGTGATTAGCTTATGGTCAGACCTGACCAACAAGGGGATGAACATAGGTGTGGAGCATCGATTTCCCATGTTGGTAATGACCAGGTCTAGGATATTGGAGCCCCTGGTGGGACTATGGATTAGCTGATCCAGGGCATTGGAATTTATGAATTCCAGGAACCGTTGGGTAAAGGTGTTGGTACACGAGTAGTTTTCCCAGTTAATGGCAGGGTAGTTGAAATCACCCAGTATTAGGGTGTTTGGTTGTATCTTAATATTTTCCAGTATGTTCAGAAAGGTGTAGTGGGAATCTTGGGGCATGGTGGGGGATCTGTAGCAAGCTACAATTTGGATTGCAATCTTATGTTAGTTGCACCTGGAGAATTTCAGACACATTGTGTTGGGCAACTAGCCTGGTGGTGTGACTATCCTTGTTGAATATGGACACTCCTCCACCTTTAGTGTTTCAGTCCTGGTTTGGTGGCTGAAAAGTGTGGTAAGAGTTGTAGCCTGGTATTGCAGGGGTGCCCTCTGGAGCCTTGAACCAGGTCTCAGTTTCTGCATAGATATTGATGTCCATTTTTAGGAGTGCCTCGAGAGAGTGCATTTTGAGGTTTAGACTTCTAACATTACCTTCAGATTTTGCATGCTTGTACCTGTTACGGTGGTGGATTTGTCCTTTGAACTTTGCCTAAAAAAAGGCACTATAGGGGTGGCAAGAGTAGTATCACTATATACATGCAATGTACTCTAGAGATTAAATTATCTCTACACAAAACAGTCACAGTTGAAAGATTTAAAAATATTTAATACTAAATAAAAACACACGACAATATGTTCTACACAGTGCTAGTCAAGAGTTCAGAGATCACAGGAAAATGCTTAAAATAATACAGTAGAATAGTTCTGACATCAATACAGAAAACATCTAGACTAAACTTACTATTTTCTATCTATATCTAAGAGCAGTCACAGTTCTAAATAAACTTCCATATAGAGCAAAGCAGAGTACTGTTGAGTTGTTATCAGCTTTAGACAAAATCCCAAAATGCCCCCTCTCTCTCTCTCTGAGAAAGTCCTTTTTTGATAATACATCCTGCTGACTCATTTTAAATTACATCATTCTTAACAATTCTCTGGTTTCCCAGGCTAATAGAAACTCTACCCTAACATTTCTTAATTAGCTCGCACCTGGTCAGGAAAACACAGTAATTAAAGACAGTATATATGTAAAATCTAGCAATTAAATCTGGGCTCAAAACAAAAGAAAGAATCGGCAGGTTCAGACGCCATGGCTCTGAGTTTGAGATCAAACAGCCATACAAGGCTTGACTTATCTGCTTTCTTCCAGCAGCGTGCAATCTTTTTACATTTTTGACGTTTAGCATTTAACACAATTTTCTTCCATTTAAGAGAACAAGACTGTGGCTTATATTAATATTTACAAATGACAGAATTATCCACAAAATTCTATCTAGCTAGGCTGGCAGCCTTCACATAATTTCACAGGATATATGAGGGATCAGAGGCGAAAATTAAAGTGGATGGGGTCCTCTCTGATAATCTCTGCTTGAGCAGAGGAACTAGGCAGGGGTATCCTCTCTCCCCTTTGTTGTTTGCATTATATTTAGAACCACTGGCAAAGAAAATAAGGGACTCAGAAATTCAAGGATATAATTGGTATGGTAGTCAAAAGAAGCTGGCTGTATTTGCAGATGACATTATTTTATACCTGACAAAACCAGAAAGTGACAGTACAGTGGTGTAGAACATATTGAGACAATTTCAAACCTTTTTGGGATACAAAATTAATAAAGCCAAAACAAAAGCGATAGCTGTAAATTATGTACCCACATATGAATTGGTTCAGCAATATCCATACTTATGGGGACATGATAAAATGAAGTATTTAGGAGTATGGATTAAAAATTATGCCATTCTGGCAGCTAAGGATATGTGGGAAGAGACCAAACTAAAATTGAGAAAATGGAAGCTCTCTTATATGGCTATTTGATAGTAAGCAAGCAGTTAAAATGTTTTTAGTCCCTTTAGTCTTATATACAGGTCAGGCATATTTTTATCAACCAGCGGAGAAGTTGTGGATAGTAATTAATAAAGAGTTGAAGGATGTCATTTGGGAGGGGAAGACGACAAGAGTCAAATGGAATAAATTTATTCTTCCAATAGAACAGGGCAGATTGGGATTACCCAATGAGAAGGGGTATTTCAGAGCAACACGGTTAAGGCTCTAATACATAGCACAAGCAGAAAACTGTAACTCAAAATGGAAAGAGATGATGAAGAAAGGGGGGTGGGGGAGTTCAAGTAACAGGGAGAGACTAGTATTTTGGATGAAAATCTTTAAGGAGAACAACAATAACAATACAGAATATTATATTAAAGTAGCAGAAGATATTCTAAGAAGTAAGCCAATACGGGAATAGAGAAAGGAGACTCTGCCAATAGGGGTGACTGTAATTAGAGATACAGACAATAGACAAGAGGGGGCAGGAGTATATTGGAGAAAACTGGCAAAGGAACCTAGATATTGAGAGCAAATAACTAGAGAGGGAAAAGTAATAGAATGGGAAGATGCCAAGAACTTATTTGGACTGCAGGTTAGAGATTGCCTTCCATATCAAGGATCAATATCAGAGTACAGGCAAAGAGAAAGAAATAGGGAGGTCCTAAACAAAAGACCATGACTGGTTGAGTTCTTAGTAAATTCTAAAACAGAAGTGGCCATTAAGAAAGGAATACCTAGTAGAGCATATAAAATATTGCATGATAATAAGAATCAGTGGGAAGAGGTTAGGAATAATTGGGAAGAGAGATTGGATAAGCAATTCACAAAGAAACAGTGGGGGGATATATGTATGTCTCTGAAATATGCAACAAAATCTAGAAGATTTAGGATCTTTGCCTGGAAGTGTTTACATAGATATTTTTATACCTCAAGCAGGCTCCAAAGAATCTTTCCTCAGGTATACAGCAAATGTTGGGAGACTGATGGGAAAGAAAGAGGTAACTGGAACATATTTTCTGGGAGTGTAATGATTTGGTTGACTTTAAAAATTCCTTGCAGACTGCTCTATCGGAGATGCTGGTGAGCAATCTGGAGTGACTAGGGAATGATTTTTTCGAACTACGATACAGATTTGGAATTGCTTAGTCATAGTGAAGCCTAATTATGATGGCTGCTAAAAAAGCAATAACTAGAAAATGGAAATCAAAGTCTAAATCAG
The DNA here is from genome assembly GCF_019279795.1 of Protopterus annectens. NCBI lineage: Eukaryota > Metazoa > Chordata > Ceratodontiformes > Protopteridae > Protopterus > Protopterus annectens. Next base: position 821,406,833 of record NC_056735.1, on the reverse strand, counting down.
CTTTACTAGAAGTAACAAAGTTAGTAACAACAACTGGAACTGGGATCTTTAGAAAAAGGTAGGAGTAAATTACACAGGAGAAAATGGGAAATGTAGGACCAGTACATGCAGAAGAGGAACAATGTTTAAAAGAAGGTAGGATCTGAATGAACTATGCAATACTTGACTGCCAGTGACTGGATATATTGAAAGTGATGTATAATGTTTGCTGTTACAGTTGTGTTGCTACGGTTTGTAAGGTATAATGTTTGCAACTGAGATTTTGCCGCTATGATTTCAGTGGGGGAAAAGTGAGATTTCTCAGTCCCACAGAAAATGTTGTTACAGCTAGAATTTACAAAGAGTTCACCTATTTCTCCAGTCTTGTCTGCTTTGGAGGGTGTTTGTCATAGTCTACAATTTCCCTGACAGTCAGCCCACTGCCCTTAAAAAAAAAAAAAAAGCAGATAGTTCATATAAAGTTTCTCAGTCTTTCAAGTTTTATACACCAATCCCAGACCTTATCCAACAGATTTAGCTTTAAGGAATCCAGGTGCTGCAAAACATTTTGTTTATTCTAATCTGTCTCCTTCTGACAAGGAAGGGAAGTCTTTTGACAAGTATGGGGAAAAAGGGAATTATTCTGCAATTTAACTTTTTGAATTCTAAACTGTCAGGTCCATATGTTGAAGTCTATCCTGGCTAATTGGGAGAGTATGAGGTATGTTTTGGCATTGATTTTATATTGTGAGAAGAAATCTGCTTTGTGTAATTTCATTTTTTTTGTGCATCACAAATCACTACTTGTTTTATGATTATGTGGATATCTCCTCCAGGGCTGCAGCCACTGGAACTGTTTAAAGGAGGTTTTCCTGGTTGCTTTTTCAAAGCCTCCCAGAAGATGTCAAAAAGGAAATTATGAATTCTCCCTTGGACAAATATTTAGTTTTTGGTCCATCTGCTGCAGAAGTCAAAAATTGAGATGAGAAAGGAAAGATGATTATGAGAATCTACCAGATTTTTCAGAGTTCTTTCTCTAAGTTTCCAAAGGATTTTGTGCTCATTCAACTAACTTTGGCAAAAAGCAAAACAAACAGTCCCAGCAGAATGCTTGTAGGCAGACATTTAAAATCAGTGGCAGAGAGGTTCCAGAAAGAAAGCTGGATCCCTCCTGAACAATGACATTTAAATAAGTCATAATGGCTATATGGGGGACCTTATTCCCTACTTCCACTCTAGCAGTCCCTTAATCCTCCCAAAAAGTCTGAATCACCATTCCTTTTTTGGCAACACATTGTTTCAGACAAATGGGTCCTAGATGTGATCTGTCAAGGCTACAGATGGCAGTGGAGGGCTACCCCACTTTTCCAGGGGATTCCCCCTCATTTCCCAGACCAAAGTCTTCTCTTTCCGCATGTTTTAGAACATATGCTGTCTTGGGGGGAATAAAAGAAGCTGTTCATTCTCCTCTGATAGGAGAATGACTTTATTCAAGAAAGTTTCTGGTGACAAAGAAAGAAGATTCTTGGAGACCAGTTTTGGCCCTTTCCTTCTTGAACCAGTTTGTTAAGGTGACCAACTTCACAACCTGTTACCCCTTCTTGCTTATTTGTTTCCTATTAACTGTTGATTTAAAAGATCTATATCATCACATGGTCTTTTAAGGTTTTGTGTCCAGTTCAAATTATCAGTTCTCTTTGCCTTAACCTTTGGACTATCTACTGCTCATAGAATATTCACAAAGTGTCTAGCTTCTATGATAGCCCACTGGAGGCTGCAGGGTTTCCACATTTTTCCATGTTTCAACAACTTGCTTATCTTTGTACAGTCTTAAAATGTCAAGAATCTCTATCTTGGGTAAGGGATCTCCTGCACAGACTGAAATTCCAAGATAATATTTAGAAATCTTCTTTTCTGACTCCTTCTCACAAGATTTTTTTTTTCTTTTGTGGGGGGGGGGGGGTTGCCTATTGGACATCCCGGTAGAAAGTTTTTCCTTCCACATGAAAAATAGATCTATATTTAGATCTGTTCCTTGGGTTTTCCACTTTTGTCAGGATTTTGGGTCTCATTGCATTCTCTTGCAAGACTCCACATGCGAAAGATAAAATAATATCTGAACTCATTATGGTGCCAGTGTCAACACCCATTACTTTTTTAAAATTTCTGTCTTGGGGATTGTAAAAAGAGAGAGATCATGTAGTGGAGACCTCAAATTTCACAGACTCCAGGTCTCCGATTCTCGCCTCCTGCTCCAGTACAGTCACAATAGAAGCGTCAGAGACATTGCTTGGGGAAGAGTATCTATCCGTTCATCCACAACCCCTTTCTGCCACTTTTGCACATGGAGTAGGGGTATCACTTCAACACTGACAATCATCTAGAGACAAGGTTTAGACAGTGGGCATAAAGAAGCAGGAACTGTGGGACAAAAAAGACAGAACCGAAACAAATTAACATAAAAGAGAATCTAGCTTTTATTACTACTCTCAACTCTCTGAATCACCTATCATCCCCAGGGCCTCTACAAGTGTTTACAGACAACACCACAGTGATTTGGTACATAAGCAAAAGGGAACCAGATCTTACCTCCTGTGCTAACTAGGCATGTTAGCATGGGATATAGGATGGCACAGTGGTGCAGTGGTAGCATTGTCGCCTCACAGCAAGAGGTTCTCTGGTTTGATTCTCGGCTGGAGTGCCTTCTGTGCGGAGTCTACATGTCCTCCCTGGATTCATGTGGGTTTCCTCTGGGTGCTCCAGTTTCCTCCCACATTACAAGGACATGCATCTGGAGTGTTTCTCCTCAGGCCTCCGCTGAAAATTGGCTTCATTCCAAGTCGGTCTTTCTTGGTTAACAAATGTTAAATAAATAAATAAAATATAGATTTACAGCACAATCTCACTCTGCAGGCATCTTACATCCCATCAGAAGAAAACTGTGTGGCAGGCAAGCTGAGCAAGACCAGGGCAGACCCTCACAAATGGAAACTGAATCAGTGTTTCTTCCAAAATTTGATCCATCTGTGGGAAACACTTCAAATGGATCTTTTTCTCTCCTCTCTAAGCAATTAAGTGGGAAAATTTGGTTCCATGATCTATGCAAGGTCAGGAAGACAGGTGCCTTTTCTTTTCCTCAAACAGGAATGATGTTCTTCATATTGATCACTACTGCAGTAGAGTAAGTTATATGCATTATATCCTGCCAAGTATATAATAGCCGGCCAGCTTCCAAAGATTCCGGACACCTTCCATCCACACAAACCATTAGTCAGCTTGAGATGAGAAACCTAAAAAGACAGGATCTGATATTGTCAATCTTCATCCTCTCCTCACATATGGGTTTGGATCCAAGTCCTCTGATCTGAATCAGCTTGTGGCAACCAAAAAGCTCTTGGGTACCTCCCCCTTACCCACAATGCATCTGCCCCATTACTTCAGATCTTGTTTGCCGTTTTGTGAAATGTGGTCGTTCCAGTAGCTCTTGGGTCAGGTTGTGACCTTTTCTTCATTTTCTATAAATATCTTCATAGCTTGCTAATATTTTTGATAGAATAACCCTTTCTATACTTTTCTACCTGCTGCTCTGTCCCACTAGTTAGGTTTTACAATTTCTTGACTTATCTTTTCCCCTTCTTTCCCACCAGTAACCATTTTTTCAGAATTTAATTTCTTCCCCTATTTTACCCTTGTGATCCTTCTTCCCTGTAGTTGTTAGTAGGGTTTTCCCTCTCTGCATCTATTTAAAAAAAAAAAAAAAAACTTTCTCTACTTTTCTGGAGTGAGAGTTTTGTGTGTGTGTGTGTGCATTGTATCCCTTCTCTTCTATTATGGCAGAGAAGCAGGATAAACATCCATTGGGCTTCAAGAAGAGCACCAAATGTGGACACAGAATTCCTTTCAGCGACTTGCATTCTTTATGCGTGTACTGTCTTGGGCCTGCACACTTACAGGAGGATTGTGCCATGTGTTCCTCCTTCAATAACTGAGGTTTGATAGAAGAAATAAGCTCATTTTAGAGGAATGTTGCCTTCAGTCTTTGACAAAGCCCTTTTTCCTGGAGGAACGTCTTCCACTAAAACTGAATCAGCTCATTCAAGTCCAGCTTTATCCTTGTCCTCTAAGTCTTTGGACAAGGCAAAAAAAAGACCATCTTTTGCATCAACTGATATTTTGGAGGCAAAGTCTAAGAAATCAAAATCTTCTTCCTCTGGGGAGTCTCGGATCTGATTGGAGCCATATGCTCTGACCATTATTTCATCAGATCTGGCTTCTTTGGCTATGGCCTCATCTGACAAGGACGGGTCAGATCCATTGGGGTTGGATCTGACATTCATCCCTTTCAAACTGATACTAAACTTACCAAGGACAAGGTACTCGCCTTCATATGATCCAGTACCTTTGAGGGTACCATCCCGTTTCCTGTTGAGGCCAAGATCCCCTTCTGCTATGTCCTCTGGTTTGACCAGGAGTATTACAGAAGGAGAAGTGGAGTGGATGGTGCAGTAGATCTTATGGGTGCAGGGTATTACTAGGTCCCTTTCATCCTCAGCCCTTTTGGCTCCAGGTCTACCCAAATCGACCACTCCCCTACTTCCTTCTCCTCTGATTTTGGGGCAAGTTTTGGAGCCCATGGATCTGTTATGCCCAGTGACTTTGAGTTCTGATTCTAGGTTGCTATCTTCCTTGGATCAGACTTCAGCTCAGAGCTTACTTGCCTTTTCGGAGCCAGAGAGTTCCCAGAGCCGAAGTGAGCTTCTCGGACCTGGAGTCCAGTCGACCCCCAGATTGTCAGAGTGGTCACTGGTTTTTGGGGATTCCTCAAAAGAAAGCTTGGCTCCAACTTCTGGCCAGCTTTACTGCCTCTGAAGAGTACACTTTTCTGAGCTTTCAAGGATCGATGGTTGGCTTGTGCTGTTCATTTGCTGGGCAGATAAGTTCCCTTTGGGATAAAATACCTTTCTTTTAAAAAATTGCTTCTTTGATAACATTTTCCTGTTATTTAAAAGCTAGGAGTTTACATTTGAATGGACTGTCTTGAGACTGTACTGTACTTTTAAATGGGAGTGCTCTGTTTTCTTGTCATTTTAAAAGTTTAAAGTATTGAAAAAAAAATTCTGTGGAGAAATTGTGATTATTTTACTGTTTGGGGCAAAGGAAAATAAAGTACTTTTTATTGTGTTTTCTGTGAAAAAGTGACCTTTAAAGACATTTCCAGCTTTTGATACTTGTTATTCCTGGGAAAGATGCACCATTTTTGGTTTGACCATGGAAATAATGGTCAGTCCCATGGTTGGCCCTTTTTCTAGACACACAAAGGAAAAATTAAGCAAACAGTCTTTGCCACCACAGCAGACAAGCAACTTGCCTCAGCCACGGGTGGATGACTGCTGTGGCCATTAGTTGTACACCAGACCACTCATCTTTTACACCAGATCCCTCTGATGTACCAACAGCAGCCACTATGTACCAGAGGTTAGCACATCCTCTGTGGCTGTTGGGGTCCCCTCAATGGGCAAGAGAGACCCACTCTTGGCAATCCTTGGAGAGTGAACAGGGAAGGCTTCCCTGCTTTGTCAGAATGATGTGCCCATCCCTGGGGAAGCTGCTGCTGCTGTTGCCATTAACACTGTCACCATTTTTCCTGCCAGAAAGAAACAGAATATTAAACACATATCTACTCCTCTACAAATTTCCTTGGATAAGCGTAATTTGCTGAGTCTGACTCAGGGTTTAAGTCAGGCTATTGATCCTTATAAAGTAGTTTATGTTAAAAGTAAGGATACCTCTTTTCATGATTAGGTTCAGGATTCTAAATCTTAACAGGAAAATGAAGGGCTTGGATACATGGATTTCTACTCAGAGTTCTGATTCTGACCCAGCGGAGAGCTCAGTTTTTGATTCTCCTTGTGGCAGTTTCTCTATCTCCAAAACTGTTTCCAGAATGTCCCAGTGTTTTCAGTGGGAGAACAGTGAGTTTTCTCAGACTCAGAATGAATTTCCAAAACCTTTTCCAATTCCTCCAGTTCTGTCAGTTTTGGAAGATGTGTATGTTACTCCCTGCAATTTTTCTAATAGTCTGCCAGCTGCCCCTAAAAAGGCAGATAGAATGTATAAAGTTCCTCCATCTTTTAAGTTTTCATATACTTCCCAAACCTAACACAGCAAATATAGCTTTAGTTAATCCCACTGCTGCTTGGCATTTAGTTAATTCCAGTCCTTCTTTTTTTCTGTTAAAGATGGGAAGACTTGATAAGTATTGGAAAAACGTGTATGCTTCTGCAACTTTGATTTTTGGAATTTTGAATTGCCAGTCTCGTGTGTTAAAGTTTATTATGACTAACTGTGAAAGTATGAGAAAAGTTTTGTTTGCAGTTTCTTTAGCTTTAAATAATTTAATTTCTTCTGTTGTACAAGTCACTACTTATTGTTTACAAAATGTCTGTAATTCAGTTGATACTTCAAGGGCTTTGGCCAGTGGTACTGCGTTGAGGGGGTTTGCCATGCTGTTCTCAGAACCTCCTAGATGATATTAAAATTAGATTTTAAATTCCGATTTGGATAGAGATTTAGTTTTTGGCTCCTCTGCCTCAGAGGTGATCAAAAAGTGTGATGAGAGGGATAAGTTGATACAAGGCATCTCTAAGACTTTTCAGCCCTCCTTTTCCAAACTTTTTCATGGATTCTCTAACCCCTCATCCAGTTTTGGCAAAAAAACAGTCATAGCAAAATGCAGGAAAACAGATGTTTAAGAAGAAATGACAAGGGTGTTCCAAAAAGAATTCAAGAATCCCCAAAACCAATGACAGTCCTTCAAGTCAGAATGACTGTTTAAGGGAACGTGCCCCTCTCCCACCCTGGCAGTCCCTTTTCCCTTCCAGTAAGTCTGAATCTCCGCTTCTCTCTTGGCAACAGGTAGTTTCAGACAAATGGGCTCTGAAGATCATTTGTCAAGTTTACAGATGGCAGCAAGAGAAAATTCCTCCTTTCCAGTGGGTAATCCCTCATCCACGGGACCATACTTTTTTATTTCAACTTGTCCTTCATCACATATTGCATCAGGGAGTGGTAGAACCAGTTCCTCCTTCTCAGGTGAGCAAATAATTTTATTCAAGGATGTTTTTAGTGCCAAAAAAGAAAATGCTTGGAGGCCAGTTCTGGATCTTTCTTTCATAAGCCTGTTTATGAAAGTGCCCAAGTTCTAAATGCTGTCACTTCACAACCTGTTCTTCCTCGTCAAGTTTCCTAGTAACTCTAGATTTCAAGGATGCTTATCACACCCCTGTTCATCTAGATTTCAACCGTTTCTTAAGGGTTTTTTTGTGTTTGAATCACAGTATCAGTTTGTTGCCTTACCCTTTGGACTATCCCTACACCACGAATGCTCACAAAATGTCTAACTCCTGATCTGATATTGTTAATCCTCATTCATTCCTTACGTGTGGGTAGTCGGTTTCGACCACAGAACCAAGCTGGCCATCTTCCAAGCTCGCACCAGCTACAAACTCCCGAGCTAAACTCTTACCCAGAATTCCTCTCTCCCTGTTACCTTAGATTTCGTTTGCCGCGTCACCATTCGGTCGTGTCACGCTACTTCTCTTAAGCTAAGTACAATATTTTTCTTCATACCTAAGTCCTAAGACAGCTTTTTTCACAAAAAAGTTATTAAATAGTTATCTCTTACCTTATCGCATTTAGCAACAACCCTTGTCGAATTCCTTCAACTCTTCTTCTTCTCTTCTTACCGTGAGGTAATTCCTTTTTTACCATTGTTGGTAAACCCCTTTCCTTTTTACCTTTGGGTATTTCTTGTACCATTGCTGGTATTTTTCTGGTTTCTCCTTCTTTCCCTCTAACCATGGCAGATAAAAAAGGTAGTCCAGGGTCTAAAAGATGTTTGGATTGTGGCCATAAATTACCTATTTCTGATGCACATTCCTTATGTGTCTACTGCTTGGGTGTGCCTCACTTAACAATTGACCCGCCTTGCAGGATTTGTAAGAACTTCTCTAACAGGACATTAATTGAAAGAAAAAATAAATTAATATTGAAGGGGCTACTTAAATCTCCCTTTTCAGAGGCTATATCTGGGTCAGAGGCTTCAACCCCTCCAAGATCCCATAAGAAAAAAGAGTGATGAACAAAAAAAGGCATATCTCTTCCTTCATCTGCAGCTGGGGACTCTCAGGAACCGAGACCTAAGAAAGCTAAGCTTTCCAGTGTGGATTTGACTTCTTTGGCTCCAGCGCTTTCGTGCCTAGACCTTTGGCACCGAGGCCATCAGCTCCATCTGTGACTTCGGCACCGACTAGTGTGCCCCATACTGCATCGGTACCGAGGAGCTCCTCGATTCAGACTCCCTTACTGGCACCGACTGTTCAGTCGATGCAGATTGTCATGACGTTGATGGATGTTTCGACGCCCATTCCTTTTTTGGCTTCATTAACTTACCCGGCACCGACTACCCTCTTGGTACCGACCATTCAGTTTTTGTCACCGAAGTTTTCGGCTCAGGCCTTAGCGCCAACAACCACTTCGGTACCGACCTCATCATTGGTGCAGACCATGCCTTCGGCACCAGTGATTTCCCCAGTGCTGACACCAGTAATTCAGACCATTACAGCTCCATTGTTTTCAGTGCAGACCTTCCCTGTGTTGCATCTTGTGAATCAAATGCTTTTAGCCAGAGGTATTCCACCCCCCAGGACCTATCCTTCCTCGGGAGGTGATCACCCTTTACCAAAGATCCCCACTTATTCTCCTCCTTCATTGCCTTTGAAGCCCCTTGATATAGCACAGTCTTCCCCCACTATGGTTCCATTTATGGACCTCACTAAGGAGCCGCAGTTGCCTTTGTGGCAGGAGAGTCTTGCCACAGCCCAGGATGTCAGCTGTGGTGTACGTACTTTGGCATTTCACAGCCATCCAGGAACTCTGGGTTGGAAGACTGAGCCACTTGGGCAAGGGGTGACCCCTGCCGTGGGTCCCCACCCCTCTTCAGGTGGTCCGGCCTTCCAGCTAATGGAGAAGGCTCTTGTGTCAGTTGGCGATCCTGTGCTATCACTCTCCCTGGCTTCCTCTGGACCGCAGTATACACAAGCCACTCCTAGCGGACACCGGGTGCAAGGGCCTCAGGACATACTCCCACAGGAGACCCCTTTTGCTCTGTCTTCCCCAGCTTCTCACTCTCTAAGGAAGATCATCAAAAGAGCTCATGCAAGAGGAAGCACATGGACTCCAGAGAGGAGTCCCTTACTGAAGACACAGACTTTGATGATGGGGAAGGGTCCCCCTCGATCACCCTCTGAGGTATCCTTTGGTGATACCCTTGAAATCCTTAAACAGAGGTGATTGGCAGCCCTCTAACCTGACCTCTGAAGAGTCTGTGTTCCTGTAGGCCTTTCAATCCCGGCCCCCTACCTCCTGGGTTACTCCACCTGCTGACGAACTTGTCCAGCTCGTCATGCAGCATGCGTTGAAGACTCCTGACACTGTTGAGGCCATTCCCCAGAGGCCAGATAAAATTTTGTCCCCTCCTGCTAGTGATCCCCATTGGTCCAAAGGTATTCCTGTAGATACCTTGGTGATGGCAGCTGCAACTAAGAAAGACCTGATAGAAGAAGAAAGCCAGACTGTCCATCCACCCAACAAAGAGTCCCGGGCTCTGGACAGAATAGGGAAGTGTACCTTTGCATCAGTGACCTTTGCAGTCAGGTCCCTGAACTATATGGCACATTTTACCAGGCTTCAAAGAGACTTAATTTCTGAGCTCTCTGAAACTTTGGCAGGAGCTGTGTCTAATGAGGTCCATGACAAAGTGGTCTCTCAGTTAGCCACCATCGAATCAAAATCTAACTCCTCCATGCACCTGATATCTCACGCATCAGAAGGAGCAGCTAGAGTGGTGGGTTCAGGCATTGTTCTGAGACACCATTCCTGGATGCGCTTGTGTAATTTTACGGAACCCTTCAAGACTTCCTTTCTGAATGCTCCCATTGAAGCCTCTTCATTGTTCGGACCCAAGGTTAAAAGCACACTGGCCAGATGTGAACATGACGGTAAGACCCTTTCTGCTGTGGGTGTCCATTATTCTTCACTTCAATGGGCTTTCTCCAGAAACCAGAAGAGTGGGAACATATGGCACAAAAAGTCTCAGGGTTCTTTCCATGACACACAGGCCAAGTTTTCCCCTAGAGGCAGAGGGAGGGAAACTCTAAGGGAAAATGCCCCTTTCTGGGCAGAGGGGGTCCGCGTAACCAGGGTTCCAGGGATTCTTTCCTTGACCAATCTTACCAGCGCTCCTGAGGAGTGGCCCAATTGCTTTCCTCTGGAAGTGGTTGGGGGTCGTTTCTCTTTGTATCCTCCTGCCTGGTTAACCATTACCATAGATTCTTGGGTACAAAGGATAATAACCAGAGGTTATCATATCCCCTTCAATCTTTGTCCTGTTCCCCTAACAAGCTTACCTGATGTTCCACCCAGTAAAAGGGAAGAAGCAGCATTAGAGATTTAAAAGCTGCTAAGAAAAAGAGTCATCTAAATAGTCCCTCCAGACCAGATATGATCCGGATTCTACTCAAGACTATTTTTGGTGCAAAAAAAAAATGGGGACTAGAGACCAGTTTTGGATCTCAGTGTATTGAACAAGTTTGTAAAGGTACAGAAATTCCGGATGGTCACAATACAGTCTATCCTTCCACTTTTGGAAAAAAAGATGATTGGATGTGCTCGATAGATCTTCAAGATGCGTACTACCACATAAAAGTGGACAGGCCATCAAGATGATTCCTTCGCTTCCATATGGGAGCCAGTCATTACCATTTCAGAGTACTGCCCTTCGGACTCTCTACAGCCCCCAGAGTGTTCACAATGTGCATGGCAGTCATCACAGCTCACTTGTGACTACAAGGATTCCAGGTGTTTCCATACCTAGATGACTGGCTCATCTCCTCCCCCACCAGACATCTATTAGAAGAAGTCCGGGCATACTCTCTTCTCACTGCAAAAAGACTAGGCATAACCATAAACTGTCTAAAATCCAATCTCACCCCATCTCAGTCCACAGAATTCATAGGGGCCATCTTGAACACAAAGAATTGCAGAGCATCCATTCCAGAGCACAGAATTGTAAGGATAAAGCAGCAACTGATTCCAATCCTTTCAAGGGAGAAATCCACAGCTCATTCTGTTCTCCAGTTGTTGGGTTCCATGGCAGCCTCCATTACTATTGTCCCCCTAGCCAGGTTTCAAATTAGGCTTCTACAATGGCTACTGCTCACCCAATGGTAACCTTTTCAGTACTCTCTTTCAGCCAAGATTTGAGTAACTCACAGGTGCAAGCAGGATTTAAAATGGTGGATGACGCACAATTCGTCACAATGGTCTCGCCCCTTCTCCCCCCAACAGTCCAAGGCTACAGTGACCATGGATGCCTCCCTGATGTGGTGGTGGTGGGGGGCTATTTCAGGGACAGACAGTCCAAGGTACTTGGTCTGAAATGGAGGTCCATCTGCATATAAATGTTCTGGAGCTGAGGGCGGTGCTTCTGGCTTTGCAAGCATTCCATCCCCTGCTGCCATCTGGGATGATTGCTATACAATCAGACAACATGGCGGTGGTCTGGTACATCAACAAACAAGGTGGTACCAAATCTTACCCACTCTGTCGAGAGGCCATGAGGATATGGCAATGGGCGACGGCTACCAACTGCTTTCTTCTAGCAATGCACATTCCCAGGAGTTCCAACGTGATAGCAGACAGACTCAGGAGGTGTATTCTACAACCTCATGAGTGGTCCCTGAATCCTTTGATAGCAGCGGAGATTTTCAACCGTTGGGGTCTTCCTTGCTGCGACCTCTTTGCGTCCCCGACCAACTACAAATGCAGCAACTATTTCACCCTGATTCCTTCTCCGGGACAATCACTTAGGGACGCTCTAGTCCACAATTGGCCCTCGAGTCTACTTTATGCATTTCCACTTCTCCCCCTCATTCCCCAGTTTCTGAAGAAAGCCCGCCGGTTGAAGAGCAAAGTAATCCTCAGCACCATATTGGCCTTGTCAGATTTGGTTCCGCTTCCTTTGGCCTCACCAGCTAGATCAACCGTGGATTCTCCATCCACCCCCAGGGTTGATCTTGCATCCGCAGAATCTGATTCACCCCAATTTCAACAGCCTGAAGCTCACAGTTTGGCTCCTCCAATTCCTTTGATTGCCAGGCAGAAAGATCTTTCTTAGCCAGTACGTGACATTCTTATTGCATCTCATAAGTCTTCCACCAGAATTACATATCTCAGCAAGTGGAAAAGATTTACTATTTGGCTGAAAGAAAAACAGGTAGATCCTTTTTCAGCACCAGTGTCGAGAGTGCTGGAATATCTGTCTACCTTATTTCAATCTGGTCCATCTGCCTCTACCATTAGAGTTCATTTGGCCGCAATATCTAATTTTCATGATGGTGTCCAAGACTCTTCTCTTATGTCACACAAATTATGCAAGACTTTCATAAAAGGTGTGAATCATCTAAAACCCCCTTTTAGAGAACCTACTCAACCATGGGACCTGTCATTAGTCCTACAGGCTTTGACATTGCCACCTTTCGAACCAGCTTCTTCTTGCGACCTCAAATATTTGTCATGGAAAACCTTGTTTTTGGTCACCATTACTTCTGCCAGACATATCTCTGAACTTCAAGCTTTATGCATCAAGAGACCATATTTGATTTTTCATAAAGATAGAGTGTCATTGAGAACTAATCCTTTCTTTCTGCCAAAAGTGATCTCTGAAATGTCCGTTAATCAGACCACTGAATTGCCAGTTTTCTTCCCCAATCATTCAAACAGAGGAGAGTATTGCCTACATACCCTAGATATTCACAGGCAAATTTGCTTCTGCTTGAGCAGGACTAAGGCTTCTCGTAAATCAGACCAGTTATTTTTGGCCTATTCCGGACCTAGATTAGGATGTGCTGTTGCTAAGGTCACATTGGCTTCTTCTTCTTCTTCTTCTTCTTTTCTTCTATTCCGGTTGTCGTACAGACAGCGGGACAACATTGTCCGTTGAATGAATGGCAGTGGAGTTTGTTCGGTGTCGAGTTGCCCCCCCGGCCAACCTTCCACAACAGACACCCTACACACAGGTCACATTGGCTAAATGGTTAAAAGACTGCATAACCTTAATTTATAGAAAACGTAATATTCCATTAACTACTACCGTAAAGGCTCATTCTACAAGGTCGGTGGCAGCTTCTGCTGCCTTCCATGCCAAAGCCTCTTTACATGACATTTGTGCAGCTGCAACTTGGGCTAGTCCTCATACCTTTATCAATCATTACAAGTTGGAGTTGGCCTCAAGGGGAAGAGCATCTTTTGGTTCTATGGTGCTCAGGAATGTCCTTCCATAAGAGCCTCCCAGGAATAAAGGTAGCTGGGGACTCTGTCCCACACATAAGGAATGAACGAGGATTAACAATATCAGATAAAGAAGTTATGTCTTACCATAACGTTCCATCTGTATTGTTGATCCTCATTCAGTCATTATGACCCTCCCTCCTGGGGCTTTTAGTGGATCTCACCATTCGGTTCTGTTAGGTCATTTGATCAGAGGTAGCCTCTACCTTCTTTTGACTTGCAAACTCAATCTGAGGTAACAGGGAGAGGGGAATTCTGGGTAAGAGTTTAGCTCTAGAGTTTGTAGCTGGCACGAGCTTGGAAGATGGCCGGCTCGGTTCCAATGTCGGAACCGACTACCCACACATAATGACTGAACGAGGATCAACAATACAGATGGAACATTATGGTAAGACATAACTTTTAGTTATAGCTTATTGCAGCTACAAGATAGCCACATTTTTCCATATTCAAATGACTTGTTTATCTTTGAAGAGTATTTTTCAAAGTGTCAGGAATCTCTGTCTTGGGTGAGAGATTTCTTACACTAACTGAGATTCCAAAAGAACATTCAAAAATCTTAGACTCCTTCACACAAGATTGTGTTCCTTGCATATCAGCTAGGCACCTCAGTTAAAAAAGCTTTTCTTCCAAAGGAAAAAACATAGATCTATATATCTGTTTCTAAGGTTTTCCACTCAGACTTCACTCACTGTTGGGAAATACCTCAGGAGTTTGGGTCTCATGGCATCAGTGATTCTCATGATACCCCTAGCAAAACTCCATGTGATAGAATAGTAGCTGAAGTCTCTTTGGATCCAGCACCAAAATCTTTTGTCCTTTCAAATCCCAGTGCTGGGGTTTGTCAGAAGGGAAATCTTTTGGTGGAGACAGCAAATATCCCTAAATCTAGGTCTCCCCATATCCTTCCTGCTCCAAAGCAGCCAGTAACCACAGATGCCTTGAACTTTGCTTGAGGAACAGCTTCAGGAGTGATAAAAGTGCATGGTGTTTGGGCCTCCAAGGACAGATGCAAACACAAACATGTGAAAGGGATGCTTGCCCTGATCAAGGCAGTTAACTCTCTGAATCATCTTTGGTCTCTTGGACCTCTTCAAGTTGTTACAGACAGTATCACAGTCATGTGGTATATCAACAAGCATGGGGAAACCAGATTGTACCTCCTTTGCAGACTAGCCAGGTTAGTTTGGGATATAGCTTCACAGCACAATCTCACTCATCTGGCATCTTACATCCCAAAAGAGCAAAACTGGTAGACAAACTGAGCAGGACAAGAGCAGACACCCATAAATGGAAACTAAATCAGGGGTCTTCCCAGATTTGATCCATCTCTGGGATGTTCCTCAAGTAGACCTATTTGCCTCCTCTCTGAACATTCAACTGTCAATATTCTACTCCAGTACTCCATGTAAGTAGGCCTGGAAGACAGATGCCTTTTCTTTTCATTTGACAGGAATGTTCCTGTATGCCTTTCCACACTTTCGACTGATATCCAGGGTACTTCTGAAGATTCAGAAGTAATCCCCCAAAGATCATTTCTGTGATTCTCTTCTGGCCCAGGAAACAGTGATTCTCCCTTCTTTTGGAAATGGCCAGGGGCAGTTACCACATGCTTCCTCACAGACTGGATCTACTCACTCAAGTTCAGGGGTGTTTGTTATACCATGACTCCAGTCAACTTCAGTGAACTGCTTTGGTGATAGAGTCTTAATTCCCTTTAGGCACATGTTTACAGAGGACATGCAACAGGTACTAATGGATGCAAGAAAGCCTGCTACTAAAAAATCAGATATTAACAAATGGAAAAGGTTTTCTAGTTGCTGCCAACAAGAGAACCAGCATCCATTCAGGGCTAGTGTTTCTCTGGTTTTACAGTATTTGTGTGAGTTGTTATCCCACGGCCTGTTTTGCTCCTCTGTGAAGGTTCATTCATGTCTGCCCAGTGATCTCCTACTTTCAATGCAGTCACCTGTCAAAATGTTTTGAAGGGGGTTCTGCATAACAAGCCTCCAAAAACAGTAACTTCTTTTGGATGTCTTACTTTTGTGTTAGAAAAGTTAACACTTACTCAGTTTGAACCAGCCCATCAGGCTGAATTGAGCAAACAGTCTTATTCAGTGCTCTGACCCTCTGTAAGTAGAGCATCTGAGTTGCAAGCTCTTATGGTGAGTCAATCTTACTTAATTTTCCAAAAAGATAGCATTTCCTTGGTATCTGAGTTTATATTAAGTAAATCTCTCAATCTCCCTGTCTTCTTTCCAGAACCTAAAAATGAGGGGGAAAGAGTACTTCATACCTTGGGTATTCACAGATAACTTGGGTACTGTCTTGACAGAAGAAATATCAGAACTTCTTATCCCTTGTTTATTTCTTGTGAAGGTAAGATGAAAGGACAACCTTTGTCAAAGAAGACTTGTTTCCTCATGCTTGTCTCAGGCTAGTGCCTTTTGTTATTCCCACCACAAAAAAAAATATTCCAGCCATGGTCAAGGCTCATTCTACCAGGGCTTTGGCTTCACATGTATAGCCGTTTGGAAAAGGTTGGATTCTAGAAGCAGCAACTTGATCCTCTGTGCATACTTTTACAAAGCACTATAAACTACTTTCCTTTTCCAGGTCTTAGACTGGTTTGGCTAAGATCATTCTCCATGGGCTCTTGGACCCTTCTCCTTCATCCTCACATTTTTTTTGTGCTATGATACTCTACCCATATAGTTTAGGCTACTACAGAAGTGATCATAATGATGAGCATAGTACAGTTTAAGTAAACTTACCATAACAGTAGAGGTTCAAATAATCACTGCTGGAGTAGCCACTCCTTCCCTCCATCCCCTCTATTTTTTTGGGCATTGTTTGGGCATATATTTTTTTTATTTTCCTGGCAATTTCCTATCAGGGCTTAGCCTCCCTATCTTACATGGCATGAAAGTTCTGAATGGCTTGGCACCCAAACATTAATTTTGTTCAAATATAAAATCAAAGAAAGTGGAGGAACCAAAAGTGTCCAAAAATATAAATGTATAAATAGAGAAAAAACACCATGGCTGTAGATAAAAACACTTTAATATAAATAAAAATAACAAAAAGGTAAGCACTTTCGAGGTAACCCTCTTCTTCAGACCTAAATACAAACTGATAAAAATCGTGGATATAAATACAAGCACTGACCAATAAAAACAAGGCTTAGGAATGCATCATAAACAGTTAATTAATTAGTTAATGTGGTAAACCTCATTACGTAATTAACTAATGAATTAACTGTTTATGATGCATTCCTAAGCCTTGTTTTTATTGGTCAGTGCTTGTATTTAAATCCAGGATTTTTATCAGTTTGTATTTAGGTCTGAAGAAGAGGGTTACCTCAAAAGCGCTTACCTTTTTATTATTTGTATTAAAGTGTTTTTTTTTTTTTTTAAATTCTTTATTACAGTTTTATATGCAACAACAGAAGTCAATGGTTACATCATATCAGCGATACATAAGCATTAGAATATTAAAACTAGATACAAAGGATAAGATATCATTTAAGCCTACTGTCATACACAAACTATATACACAATATATACAAAGTGCCATTGTTTTAAATTGGTAAATCCTATCATCTCTGCCCTTCAGTAGAGTTTATACAATAAGGGGATCTCTCTTTATATATAAATCATATATTTGGATTCCCAACAATCAAATTTCAGCGAGGAGTAAAAGAGAATTCCATAGACTCTGATTTTCAGATCTTTCTCATGGTAATTAATTTCTGGGAGGTAATATAAGTAATTGCCATATTCCTAAAGCTGATCCAAGATAACTTTGAGCGATCCATCCAGTGTTTGGTAATATAGAACTTAATTAGAAGACAGACATTAATCAGTAACCTAAGTCATAGAGGTGACAAATTTATATTAGTAATATGTAGTAAGGCCATTTCCCAAGATAATGTTGACTTATGGTAACCCATTTTACTTAGTCTGACCTTAAGAGAACACCATAGGTTTTGGGCATATTTACAAAACCATAAAATATGGATAATGTCGACGTGGGTGTGAACAACAGGGCATACAGTGGATACAGATGAGTTAAATTTATTTAAATGAGTTGGGGTATAATATAAATTATTAATAATCATAAATTGAGTAAGCGTGAACTTCTTAAAAGGGGAGTGTTTAAGTGTGAGTTTTATCGATTCCAATTTTTGTTGGGATATTGTAATATCTTGTTTATTCCAAAAGTCAAAAATAAGTTCTTTTCTATATAAATATACAGAAAATGCTTTGTATGCAATAGAAATCATATGTTTCTTGGAATCTAGACTTAGTAGAAGCTGTTTAATTATGTTAACTTCCATATCTACGTTATGTTGATTTATTAAGAAAGTTGAGGTGAGTTCCTTTAATTGTCTCAAAGTGGTGGTATAAGCTTTAGACAGAGAAAGTGTTTCTCTAAGTTCTGTCAATGAGAGGTGTTTAAGCTTACAAAAATCCCACACCATAAGATCTTTAATTAAGGGAAGTTTATTCAAGTTAACCACCTGTCCTCCTAATTTAATATTAGGGTTGAGGTGAAGGGGCTGAAGTAGTAAGAAAGCCACCCAATCCTAAAGAGTTGAATAGTTCCTGAAAATTGTCAATTAAACTTCTTAGTACGTTATGTAATTTAGTTCCTCTAGTTGAAGTTTTAAAAGGTAAAGCTCTGGGATTAATGTTGTTATTAAGAGTGTGGTTATACCAAATTTTAATCCATAAGGAGTCCAATTAGAACCAGGAGTATAATTAGCAATTGCTGAAAGCCTATTAGCATGAGTAATTCTGTAATATAGAATGAGATTGGGCATCGCCATGCCCCCTCTTGATTTAGGAACTGTAAGTTTGTGATAAGACATTCTCACTGACTTTGGGTACCATACAAATTTTGCAATTTCATTCTGTATTTTCTTAATAAAGGTAGTTGCAACCGGGGATAGGGATGAGTTGTATTGATATAGAATTTTTGGCAAAATATTCATTTTGACAATAGAGATTTTTGAAAGTGTAGAGAGTTTAAATGTTTGCCATCTTTTCATATCCTGTGAGATAGTGGTCCATATTCTATTTAGGTTGGCTTGCAGAACAGATGAATATGAATGGTCATAAGAGACACCTAAATAGTTTAGGGAATGACTGGTATGAATAGGTAAAACCGGGAAAAGATGGGGCTTGTGTGCTAGGGGATTAATTTGAAAAATACTAGATTTATTGACATTGATCTTAAAGTCTGAGATTGCTTCAAAGGCATCTAGAGAGTTAACTAGTTTCATGGCGTCAGTTAAGGGATACATAAAGTACAGATTCAGGTCATCTGCAAAGGCAGTAAATCTAATATTAGAGTTACAGATTCTAGGAATAGCATGGTAAGATTTCTGTGATATGAACAAGAGCAAAACTTCTAGGTATAGATTGAACAATAGTGGGGATAAGGGGCAGCCCTGTCTGGTTCCATTGGTGATTTTAATCGGATTTGAGAGTTTCTTGTTTATGTATATTTGTATTAAAGTGTTTTTATCTCCAACCGAAGTGCCTTTTCTCTATTTATACATTAATTTTATTCAGTTAATCTCAAACCGAATAAGGTCATAATTTGGTTGACTGAAATCCATTCTGTGACTTGAATTTTTTCAACAGTATATCTATAGGGGTGTATAGATGCAGTCATGAGTGAACTGCACCCATTAACATGAGTCTAGCTGTAAACAGACTTGATGTGATGCACATTTTATTTTTCCCCTGTATCTTGCTTCTCCCCTGTTGACTGCTGACAATTAGCCCTCCAGTGTCTGCTTGTCTACTCATTCTTCTTGGATGAGAGTCAGCCACAAGTGTGGATATACAGGTGGGGCTATTGGTGTTTTTACCCAATCCAAGTCCCTTGGTCTGGAGACGCATGATCCACATTACTGCAGAGGTCATAGTGCCTTCCTTTGTGAGTTCATGCTTCTCTATGAAGGCTACAGCCATATGTCAGCTTCTTGAGACAAATGCACACCATCCAGTAGAAATATGCATCTGCCACCCTTCTACCAAGGGGAACGTGGGAGTTTAAAGCCTGCTCTTCCCCCTCTTCCAAAGATGGGCATGCCCATCATCCCACTCCGGCTGCAGCATTGGCGTTGTACTCAAAATGGACCATACATTTTGATTTGTTTGCTCTGTTTCTAAGGTCCCTTGGAGTGTTTTCATTTGTTTTGATTTGTTTGCACTTCGTGGGTTGACACTGGATTTATGTGACTTGCAAAATGAATCAGGGCCACCTGGTCATAGTCAGAATTTTATTTGTCTACACCAGTGGAACTGGCTAGCTAATTTATTTTTGATATCTAAACTTAGTGGTTAACCTATTAAACTTCACTAGTTCATTTTCACCCCAGGCCTCAGTCTTGGCAGTTCTTAGTACTTGGGTGATATTTCATGCTTTTACCAATGATGTCCCTGCAGAAAATGTTTAACTATTCTTTTCACCTTCACATTCCTTACACAGGCACTCTTTAAAAGTTTAACACTCGGGTTTAAAACTGAACTTTTTTGACAGCATTGCATTTTAATTTTGTGAATATATTGGTAATTTTAGTAAGATTTCAGCCATGAAAGCTAAGAAATGTTAAGCTTTTTATAGCATAAGAAATTAATTTCCTTAACTCTTTCTTCTTCTTCTGCTTGGTCTTTGGTAATTCAGACATCTGTTTATAAAGGTGTGTATTTAGAAAAATAAATGTTTTTGAAGGAAAAAAAGAAAATCAGGAAGTCTTCTCATCATGTTAAATAAAAAATGTTGAAGCAGCTGATTACAAGAGTACCAGAAATGCAGACATCAGTGGCTTTGAGGCCCAAACCCTTTATACCACGTAAGGCACTTTTCCTTCAGATGCTGGGGTTAAGATTCTTTCCCATATTGTGCAGGCTGTCTGCTCTCATTTTCCAGTTATCTTCGGCACCTCAGAGCCTCATTGGAGGATTGTCGGAAAGGCAGAAGCACTGGGACAGATGACTTCCCTCCATAAAATGCTAGATGAAATGGTGTCTCATTGTGAAAATGTTCACAGAGTAATAAAAAAAAATTCAATTCTGAGCTCAAGAACTCTCGTGCAGAACATGAAATATTGATACTTGAGACTTCCTCAATTTGTGCTGTTTAATCGCTGGGCATTCTACCAGCTAGTGCTGTTGACATCTCCAGAGGCCTGATGCTGATACAGCAGGTCACTATCTTTCTACTATTTGTTAAGCATATAGAACTAATACCATGTCATATAGTAATAAAGCTCCAGCTATGGCCCATATGATCCAGGTTCAATTAGCAGCCCAGTAACTGGTGGAGCTGACTGGGGAGGAGAGGTGTGAGTGGGCATTCATTGTCGGCTTTTCCCTCCTTGGGAAGGGTTTGTTATGCATCTTGCTGCAGGCACTAAAGATGTGGTTTTTAACACAGCTGTACATTCTATGCAAGAAAGAGGGTTGTGGAGGCATCAGCCTGCCACAGAAATCATTTATCTCTGTCTCTCAGCTTAATGTAGTGGGCACATAGAGGCAAACACTACTCCTAGTACTGAACCTTCCTCTTCAAATTCAAGGAAGAGGAAGAAAGCACAGGGTCCGTGAATGATATGACTTGGTGGCTGCAGAGAGATTGGTAAAGATCAAAAGGAGCATAAAAAGAAATATCGAACTAACTCCAAATATCTAGGCGGTGAAACCTCTGGCATCCTGGTATCAGACTGTAGTCCCTCTGGACATCTAATTTTATTTTTGTTGTACATAGTCATTTTAAATTTGTTCATGACTACTTTGCTTTATTCAGTAGGTTACTTAAGCTTGGGCACCTCCTTCAAAGCCCTTTACTTCAGAGACTATTTTTAAAAACAGAAAATGTGCTCAATCCACCTCTCCTACCTTCCCCAAGTCCGAGGAAAATGAAGAGTCCCTGCCCTGTTCTGATTAAGTTAAATCCCCTATGTCTGTATATTGTCCCCAAGGAATGAGTAATCTCTTCCTTCTTAATCCTCTGTAGAGGATGTCTCATTTGGTGAGACTTTACATTTAATGAAAGAGCATTTTTAGTGGGCTTGCACAGAAATGTATTATTCCAGAAAGAGACTTGCTGAGCTGATGAAGCCCAAAGTGAGTCTTTGACATGTTTCCTCATTATTTTTTACCCAGCAGCACACTGACAAAGACCTGTTCAAAAGAATCCAGACAGATTTTATAGGGTTTGGGAATAACATAAGGAGGTTCATAACAACTGTGGCTGATCCTGCTATTACTGACTTTATTAGGATCTAAGAAACAGCTGCTTTACGTACAGCATTAAATGACTAAGTGCAGAATGCTGGACAGATATACTAAAATAGTTTATTCTTCTGTTATGCTAGGCATTAGGACTGAATTTACCAGAACTATATGCTGTAGTGCCCCCCAGAGATGCTGAAACAAGTTGAAGACCATGGAAAAGTCAGTGCTGATATTTCACATCTCTCTCAAGAAGAAACAAATGAAAACAGAACAAACATGGTATGACTGACATGCCCATTATATAGTGTGTGTGATACTTTCTGATGTTAACTTTGGGGTTGGTGTTTCTGCTATTGTCTTAGACAACATGAATGATTCAGAACTCACCCTTTCCTGGATTATGCTAAGGCACACATTTTGGATGCCCTTTTAGTTCTGTGTTGATCTGAAGGAGTTGTAAGAGAAGTGTAAGATTATGGTGATTCTGTAACAGACGTTTCATACTCATGTTCTCAGACTTTCCAGGAATTTTCTGTGTAAATCTTATCTATTCTTTTGAAAGCAGATAAGGTAACAACATTATAGATTGAAAGGTGATTCCAGAAAATGTGGAAATCTAAAGGCCAACAAATGCAAGAATAGGGATCTCCCCAACAAAGAGGTCCTTCAGTAATAGGTAGTGAAGGTACTTTCCATCATTGTTTTTATTCTTTGCTGATGTTTCTCACCTAGGAGGAAGATGCACCAGTTTTAAAACAGTAGTTTCAAATTGCAGAATACAAATTGGTCAAATAAATGGTATCAGCAGGATACACAAAATAATTCTATACAGCTCTAGTTCCAGGGCCTTTCTCAAGCACTTCAAGAAGATCAAATCCATTCAGCTTAACTTTTTAATTCAACAGCTACTAGACATTTTGTGTATTGTTCACACCCCAAAAAAGCTTTAATATGACATGAAAGGGGTGCTATTTAGGATTATTCCTGCTGCCAAAAAAGGATGGTTTATGGAGTGGTCTGTAATGATAACTTGAAGACTAAACACTTTTTGCCTCTAAACTTTAGAAGCAAGTTCAGACTGAAAAGAAGAGAATACACAAGCTTACTTCTCAAAGCATCACAAAAAACTTGAACCCCACGCGCGCGTGCGCGCACACACACACACACACACACCCCTGGGGGCTGAAGCAGCATATATCTGAAACATCTACACACACACAATCGCTATAGCAGCATATATCTGAAACATCTACACACACACAATCACTATAGCAGCATATATCTGAAACATCTACACACACACAATTCCTATAGCAGCATATATCGGAAACATCTACACACACAAACAATCCCTATAGCAGCATAGATCTGAAACATCTACACCCACAATCCCTATAGCAGCATATATCTGAAACATCTACACACACTCCATATAGGAGCATACACACACACACGCACACACACAAAATCCCTCCAGCAGAAAGTGAAACAGCAGCATAATAAATCAGAAAGTGAAACACAATCCCCCCACAGCATATTTCGGAAGCACAATCCTCCCACAGCATATATCAGAAGAGCAATCCCCCCAACCAGAAACATGATCCCTGAAGCAGCATACTTTCCTAACCAGAAGCACCCAAAACACGATCCCTGAAGCAGCAACATACTTTCCTCACCAAGCACACACCACTACCTTTCAGGTAGGCAGTTTAAAATTTTGCGCCTAAGTAATCTGCAAAGCAGACTGTTTACAATTTTGTGCCTAAGTAATCCATGGATGCAGACAACACATGCATGGATCTTCTGGTCCTCGTTAAAGACCAGACGCTTTGTTTTTTTACTGCCACAGGGACTAGACAAGACTATCTTGTCTTGTAAAAGTGGGGGCGATGCTCCCTCCCCCTCGCTTAATGGTTCTGGTGCCTATGTTTGCACTGCCTTTAGTACATGCTATATATATATATATATATCACTTACATTTTCCTGGATCATTATAAAGTTTTTGATATGGTTTATCTCAACATACTAATGGAATAACTTATTCACCATTTCTCCATACTACCATAGGTATCCCTCAAGGTTCTATGCTTGGTCTCTTTCACTTCAGCAGCTTTGTTTCATAACTCCTGCAAAGTCACCAGTAACCAGAGCATGGATGTGCAGGATGATGGGGACGTGAAGGATGATCTGGCTGAAGTCCTGCTGCATGCACCTCATGTCTGTCATGGGGAGGTGAAGACAATGAAGGAAATGCCCGGGCCTAGTACCTTAACCAACTTGATCAAATTTTTCTGGTGAGATGGTTTTAGCAGGATCTATGAAATCCAGGTAAATGATTGAAATCTGAAGTGAAAGATGACCCACCTGCACTGAGTGTACAGTCCTTGTAAAATCCAGGAAAGTAACAATGACGAGACAGTCTTTGTATGACTGATGTACCCTACTGGCACTGTGCCCGGTATGCCAGGTCAGGATCTCATCTCCCCTGTAACTTGTGCCACATTTGTACTGGTCAGAAGGCACTAGGATGGCAAATGAGTTGTTCCCCTGGGGCGATCAACACTAGTAAAATCTGTGGGAATGCTAAGGAGGCTGAATGTGCATGGTCAGATTACAGCAAGACTTCGGCATATTTTGTCAGATAGTCATATTAATATTTTTCTGCTAGTAATGATGTTCATTATAAAGAATTTAGCTAACCCTTATAGTAAAATGCTGTCAGTGTATTAACATTTGTTCGCACTGCAAGGAAGCATGTTTTCTGAACTCCCCGTTAATAACAGTTGATAACCTGTTAGGGAAGTGATTGTGCTACCATGTCTTGTGATTTTAGCTAAGCTTTGCTGAAAGGTGGGAAGTGATTACTGTCAGCTCACTGCAGCTGAATGGAGAATCTTGGAGATCGCACATCGTACTATAGTGGGGATCGGGAAATTTTACCCTTTCTTAATCTTTTCTCACTGTAGTGCGATCTCAGTCGGACAGTTTGTATGTGGTTTTTGATTGTGAACGGGCGCAGGTCCATTTGTATATGTAAGTTGCTTGATCTGCAAAAGTGGGGGGACCCTCCCCCCTTGCTCTATGGATCCAGTGCCCATGCACACACACCACACCCATAGTCTTTAAATGTACTACCGTTGAGATTGGGCAGATTGGATAAAAAAGAGAATTTAAGAAAAAAGTTCTCATGTCTTGCCAGCTGTAATGCATTCATAACATTTCAAACAGTACTGATAAGACTGACTGGTCTCTAGTTTCTGCTGTCTATGGTAGAGCTACCCTTGTGCAGGGGCAACACAGTCACTGTTTCTCAAGCTTTAGGTGTGCAACTGGTGGAGAGATTGAGGTTCAACAGGCTGCATTTAGTGCTGTCTAGAATTCAGCCTGGCATGTTGCCAGGGCTCATGGTTTTCACCAGTGTTGATAGGACATATTCAGATGTAATTATATTCTGAGAATGATAATGTGGAAATACAGGGGGAAATATAGGGGTATAGGAAAAGACTGGAGCTAAATTTGTCATCTGTTACATTAGCAATAAATTTGGTGACAGAGTGAGTAGTGCCATTATAGATACGTTCTGTGTAATATTGAGTGTCACTTCTAAGTGATCTGACTTAAGAAAGCCTTATGATTATGTATAGAAGCTGTGGTAATATTTTGTTCATATCTAACCTTACATTGTTTGATAGTTCTCTTGAGCTCCTTGGATACTCATTAAAGACTGTTCTTTGTAATTGGAGGATTTTAACTTATTACTTAGGGAGGAAGTTTTTTCTTTTCTTTTATTGCAGACCTTTATTTTCCAGTTTAACAGCAACAATTTACTTTTGAATTTGTCATCATACTTATGATGGATTGGGATGGATGCTTCAGTGCAGGAATTGTGATGAGAGTAGACGTTACACGTATATATGGTGGCCTTGGATGTAGGGTCATCGTTGTATGGACAGATAATGTGTAGATATGGTGGCCATGATAATAGCATTGTCAAGATGGGGAGAGACATTGAATTTGCCTATGTTTTTAAAGAATAATCATAAATTAGGCCTCGAATGACAACATTAGATTTACTTGGTGCTGAAGGGTTTTTTTTTGAGGAGAAGGTGACAGCTTGATGATCAGATCTGATCACAGAAGAGATTATTGTATGCGTGGAGCAAACAAGGTTGGTAATAGTAAGAAAAGGGTTCAGGAGATTTTAATCTATAGTACTGGAAGGGACAGTTTTGTACAAGAATTTGGCATTCAAAAAGTTTAGGAACTTTTGTGCATATTTGTAGTAGTGATATACAGTAGGTTTGCCAGTTAATTGGACAGTTAGTTGAAGTTTTGCAGGGTAATGGAATTACGTTTAACAGGTACATTCTGCAGTTGGTCTAGAAAAAAATATCATGTTATTTAGGGGACATAGAAAGGGATATATAATTAACAATAATGGGATAATTTTATCTGTTTATTAATATAAAGATTTTTTTAAAACCCCAGGATTGGTATCATGCTGAATTTGATGTAAGGTAGTGAGACTGCAGAGGAACATGGATATGCTCCTGTCATCTCCAAAATATCTGAATAACTGATAAGTCACTGAACCTAGGTAAAGAAGGAAGGTTATCACAGTGAAACTGTGTTTCATTAACTATAAAAATGTGAATATGCTCAAGGGTCAGGAAGACCTCCAGGCCAGTCATTTTTATTTTTGTTTTTGTTTACACTACTGGCATTGAGCAGTACAATGTTTTTATAGTCTGGATTAGGAATTGTTAAACTCTGAGGTCTTGAAGTCTGACTGTGCTTAAAAATCACTGTGGAATAGCAAACATTATAGCCAATATGCAGAAGGCTTGAGGTGAAGAGGTGCTGGTCATCCCGGCAAAACAGGCAGGACTCGACCATTATTTTCTATGTGGGGACACATTAGGATCCCCCTTGTATAACACAAATTACAGATCCAGTTTTGAACTAAATTATTTTTGGCTTTTTTGAGGTATCACAAACTAACACACAATCTCATGCAAGACCTTATTTTAGAGATTGGACTATATAAACAGAGAATAGTACTAGACAAGATTATGTGCAATAGGTCACTACCCATAGCAGAATGTTTCATGGGATTAAGGATATAATTATTAAAAGGTGGAATATTCTAGGTACTATGCCTGAAATTAGTAGAATAGTAGGGGAGAAACCACATTTCACATATAAAAAAATGCCCTAGTTATAAAATAGCGATTATGTTTAAGGACATGTTCTTTGGTAACCCACAAGGAATAAGGAAAATGGGTACTTTCCCATGGTATGACTGTAGATGTTGTAGTGATATTATGAAAGAGAATGACTTTATTCATCCAGTTACAGAAAGAAGGTTTTTGTTTAAATGTTGTGCTACATGTAATACTCCTAATGTAGTATATATATATATGGCAAATTGTGTCAAAGGTACTGCCTTCTATGTAGGAAAAAGTACCAGAAAATTTAAAGAAAGAATCATAGGACATAAGTCGGAGATAAGGAGGGAAATTCTTAGTAATGCACTGGCAAAACACATAGTAGATAATGGGAGTGAACATAAATTTATTTTCAGGGCAATTGACACTAGATATAGGAATAGAAGGGGGGGTGACTTGAATAATGCACTTGAGGTATGTGAATATGAATGGATTGTGAGATTAGAAGCAGATCACACATCAGAGCTTAACATGGCCCATTTTAAGAAAGAAACAAATGGTTTTGAAATAAAATAATATAGAAAAGCTCTTTAAATTAATTTTTATATTGTGTAGTAAAGAGATGGTAGTCATTGTTTTATGTTTTTTACATACATATATATATATATATATATGTATATATAATTTATTTATTTATTTTACATTTGTTTACCGAGATAGTCCGACTGGACACAGGTCCATTTACAGCAGAGGCCCGGGGAGAAAAGCTCCATACATTTTAGTTCCAGTTTACAATACGTTCACAAATCAAATGTTCAGACATAGATTATGTACAGTTTCTGATACGTTCAGAACATTACAATAAGTTCAAGCCTCAAATAATCAGACATAGATTATGTACAATGTATGATAAGTTCAGCACATCAAATGTTCAGGTATAGATTATGTACAGTTCACAATAAAGTTCAGCAGATTGAAATAAATTATTGTACAGTGTCAAACAATATACTATATATATCAGTCAGTGAGAGTAGAAATTGTGGTCACAAGTGATATGTTTAAATGTTATGTGATGCATGGGCATATCCATTTATTCATGAGATGGACTATTAGAGAGCTTTTAAAGATATTGGACGATGTAGCAGAGGTAAGGTTAGGGGGAAGGTTATTCCAGTTTCTTGCTATGCTGTGAGAGAATAGGGTTTGTCCTGCGTAGTTGGCTTTGGTGATAGACAGTAGTGTTTTTTCTGAAGAGCGTAGGGGATGATTTGATGTGTGCTTGGTTACTAATTGGCTAAGAGATGGGGTTTTGAGTGGATAGTTCAAAATATTGTAGGCAGTTGTTAGTTGATGATACTTGATTAGCTTGGGGTAGTTCTAGCCATTGCAGTTCACGTAGTGCATGGCAGCGGTGTGATTTGTAGTTGGATTTAGAAGTGAATCTGGCGATTTTATTGTAGCATGACTGAAGTTGTTCAAGGTCCTGTTTTCTTATGTGTGTAAGGATTGGAGCGGTGTACATTAGAGTAGATAGAAGATGTTTTTGGGCAAGTGTCACATGTGCTTGATCAGTTAGGAATTTTTTGTGTCTATATAGTGTCCCCAATTTTTTGTGGACCTTTTTTATGGTTTGTGATATATGTACATCAAACAGTAGTTTGTTGTCTATTTCCACGCCAAGGAGTTTGGTATGGCTTGTGGGTGAGATGCTGGTACCATTTTTGGCAGTGATTGTAAAAGATTGGTTGATAGATTTAGATTCGTTAGGTGTGAAAATGAGTAATTTGGTTTTGTTGGTATTAAGGATTAGTTGTATCTGGGTAATCCAGTTTTCTATTGAGGTGAAGGAGTCTTGAGTAAGTTTTTGAAGGGTTGTGAGTGATGGTGCAGAGCAGATGAGAGTGGCGTCATCTGCGTATTGTATGAGTGAGGCATTTTGGGTGGAGGTCTGGAGGCTGTTAGTGAAAATGGAAAAAAGTAGTGGTCCTAATATTGAACCCTGTGGGACTCCTATGGTTGTAGGTAGTAGTGGTGATAGTGTATTCTGCCATTGAACAGACTGCTGTCTATCTGATAAGTAGCATTTAAACCATGAAATAGTGGAAGGGGCAAAGCATAGGGAGGACATGGAGTCCAGTAGCATGGTGTGTGACACCATGTCAAATGCCTTGGATAAGTCAAGAAATATTGCTGATAGGAAATTGTTGTTATTTCTGTGATGGTTTAATATGTTTGTAAGGGTCAGAAGAGCGGTAGTAGTGTTATGGTGTTGTCGGAGGCCATGTTGAGTGGGTGACAGTAGGTTGTTAGAGTTTGGGAATTGCACAATTTGGGAGTGTATACATCTTTTAAGTATTTTGGATAAGGGGGATATGATGGCTATTGGTTGGTCATTGGAGAACTCATAACAGTTTCCTCCTTTGTGAAGAGGGATGATGTTAGATACTTTCCATAGTTTAGGGATGTAGGCTTCCTGTATGGAGCGGTTTATTAGAATAGATACTGGGTATGAGAGGGAGTCAGCTGTCATTTTTAGGAAGTCAGCAGGTAGGTTGTCTTCAGCAAGGGTGGTGGGTTTGAGTTTTTGTAAGAGTTTTTTAATAGTACTGGTGGGGACAGGAGAGAGTGTGAGAGAGGGGATATTGTTAAGGGGCTTGCTAGGTGGGTTTGGGTGGTAGGTTTTGGGGATCTGAGAGGACAGTGATAGAATTGTTTGAGTGAAGTGTTGGTTAAATTGGGATGCAATGTCTGTGGTGTTATTATTGGTGGTGGGAGTTGGGGTGGATGTTTTTCCAGGGTTGAGTAGGGAGTTGATGGAATTCCAAAATTTTTGTGGGTCTCTATTGTGCTTGGTTTGGATGGTGAGGAAATAGTTTTGTTTATCGAGTATGGTTTGTCTTTTTGCTTGGTTTCTTAGTTTTTGGTAGTTTTGTTTGGTTAGGTTGGTATTGTCTTTTTTCCAAGATCTCCATGCTCTATCTCTGGCTTTTAGTAGGGCTCTTGTGTCCCTGCTTAGCCATGGAGCATAGTTTGACTTGACTCTGATCTTTCTAATGGGTGCAGCTGAGTTGAGGACGCTAGTGAAATTGTTGTTGAAGTAGTCTACGGCTTGGTCTAAGTCTAGTGCTAGTAGTGGATTACAATTACAGTGTTTTAGGGTGTGGTTTAGTTCCTGTGTATTTAGTTTTCTTTTATCTCTGACTTGTCTAAAGATAATAGGGTTGGTTATGTTTGAGGTTTTTCGCAAGAGGAATGTAGGGAGGTGGTCACTCAGGGTGTCTGGTAGACATCCAGTGTGATAGTAATGTTTTGGGTAGTTTACTAGTGTCCAGTCTAAGATGGATTGCTTGTGTGATCTTTTGTCTACTCTAGTAGGTTCTTGAATGAGCTGGGTAAAGCCAAAGAGATTAATACGGTTGGTGCGGTTGTTGGAGTTGCAGGCTAACCAGTTTGTGTTCAAGTCACCTAAGAGAATGGTTTCATTGGGAAGTTTGACTGAGATCCATTGTAATAATTCTTCTGTGGTGGGAGAGTTGTTGCCTGGGGGGATGTAACTACAGATTATGTTGATTTTCTTGGTTTTGTTTATGGCTAGAGTTGAGATTATGGTTTCTGCGTTTTGAAATGCCGGGGGTGGGATTTCTAGGAGTTTTACTTTGAGTGTGTTTTTAAAGAGTATGGCTATTCCTCCCTTTTTCTTTGGCTTGTCCTGCCTTATAATGTTATATCCTGGTGGTAGAATTTCTTCATTTTGGATGGTGGGTTTTGGCCAGGTTTCAGTGATAGTTATTATATCTGGGGAGTAGTGTGTTATGAAGGCTTGGAAATCAGGAAGTTTGTTTGTCAGACTTCTGGTGTTTATGTTAATGATTAGTAGGTCTGACTTTTGTTTGGGTGGGAGTAGGGGGTTGTTTGGTCCTGGATTTGGGTGGATGTCTCCTGATATGAGCAATTTTCTTGTGATTAGTAATATGTGTTTTATATTTTGTGTTGTTTTTATGTGGTATTTAACTGATGTCTTAGAGGTATGTGTTGTTGTTAGTTGTGTTTTGTAGATATATAACATTAGGCTGTCTTTGTAATGTGTGTGTATATATATATATATATATATATATATATATATATATATATATATACAGTATTCTATTACTATGCATATTTTACATATTTTTTTTTATGTTTTATTGATTTATTCAGAAGTTCTAATTAATTGTTTTATTGGCTATGTCACATGACCTGCTTTTAACTATGTAAATGAGAGTGCAATAATCAATTATTGTATGTACACACTGAAGAAGGGTTATTCCTGAAAGCTTTGTGGATTCTGAATAACTTTTCTGGATTTTATTAATACTCAGCATGTCCATGAACTGGAGTTTTACATTTGCTCTTTCTTACCTCAGCTACATGCACTTAGAGCTCCATCACATCTCTCTACATCTTCTCCAGGGTAGAGTGTAAAATGTCATTCACTCGGTTTAATTTCTCCAAGTCTATTGCATTTCTAATACCATGATATGAATGGACCCCATTACTAAGTCAAAGTATAATTGAAGTTCATGAAATTAGTATTGCTTCAGTCTTTGATGTTAGCCAAAAGTATTCTTCGCAGCACTCTCAATGTGCCCAGAATTGGCTCCTTCTGCTATTCATACAGAGTTTTACATATATCAGTAGCATATCTAAATAAGACTGCATTTTTTATGAGACCCACTGCTCCTGCTGCTGTTGGAACTGTCTGGGTATCTTTCTTCCACTCTGCCCTTGCTTCTGCCTGCAATATCCTGGTGTTTTAGGCTTTTGTGTTTCTCTTTATGTAAGACACTGTAATCACTGGGTGTAGCAATTTCGATGAACAACGGTACATTTCTTTTCTTGTCATGTACTACTATATCTGGTTTTCTCGCATCTATTTTTTTTATCTGTTGGTAATGAGTGACCCCATGTGATTATAAACCATCACTTCTCTGTAATACTTTGTGGCTCATATTTCCAAGCCTTCTCAGCTTCATTAATATTGTAATATTTGCATAATCCCCAGTGCAACAGTGTTGCCACATTATTATGTTATACAGGCCCTCTGCCATTAGTGTATCACACCCAACATAAGATGTAGAACTATTTCCAATTTTGTTTTACAAAACCTGCATTTCTCTGTTCTCCAACATGTTCAATGGACTTTGTAAACCAATGTGAACGTAGTCCACCAACCTGGGCCACCAATATTAAAACCTTTAATTTTTTGTTTTAAATTTGCCTCTCCTTAACAATTCCTGCATCAGATCCTGATCAACATGAAGTTGTTCCAGGAGTTTTATGTACTTACAACTTTATTGCCTTCCCCTCTTTACCCCTCCTCCTTTCACCCACAGTCAACCATCCAGTCAAAGCCTTCCCCACTTTACCCTCCTCCTTTCACCCACAGTCAGCCATCCAATCAAAACCTTCCCCTCTTTACCCCTCTTCCTTTCACCCACAGTAATTAAATACATCACTAATTAAATACATCACTCTTTCACTATCCCCTCTCACCCCACAGCTCTTATCTCCAAATACAAATCCTCCCATATTAAACTACCTTTTTCTAACCATGCTTTCCTTACTGTTCCTAACACTCCAACCCCCCATCTCCCTCCTACTACTCCTAACAACATTATACCATGCCAACTCCTATCATAGCTCTCAACCGATCAGAGACAAATCTCAACAGAATCAGAGACAAATCCTCAAATAATCAGGGACATTTTTTAAATATTTGTACTATTAACTTGAAACATTTGCAGAATAAGAGAATGTGGATTAATATAGATTTTCTGACATAAAACGTCTATAACTCTGAAGTACTATTTATTAAGGGCAATTCACCACCTTTTCTTCAGCAGTCACCAGTTTTAAGAGGGATAGACCTACAATCGGAGTCTAAATCAGGGACATCCCTGACGATCAGGGACAGTTGAGAGGTCTGGCTCCTATACCTCCATTCAGCTTCAGCCATACTCCCACACAAAACTATCTCCTCCCTCACACAAATAATAATTTATTTTCTATCTCCTCGTCTCTGTTTCAGCTCAACCCTCTGCACCTTTTTAATCCTAAATTTTTTTCCACTACTGCTAAGATACTTACTCTTAAACAAATACTAGACCATCCAGAATACCCTAAATCCAAACCAAAACACACTAAAATAACTTCCTTCAATAACCTCGTCTTAGCTGGAGACATTCTCCCCAACCCCGGACCTAACCCACCCACAAATAACAACTATCCTCCCCCTTCCTCTAACCTTTCATCCCCCTACAATACTCTTACATTTTTCACACTCAGTGCCCAGAGTCTCAACAAAAAAGCACATCAGTTTCAAGCATGGCTAAGTCATAACCAACCTGGCATTGTAACCATCTCTGAAACTTGGCGCAAACCCCACATCTCTGACTCTGAAATCCTACCCCCTGCATTTCACACTCTTAGATGTGACCACCCAAAGAAAAAGGGGGGAGGCGTTGCATTAATCTATTCCAATCTACTTACCTTAATTCCCCTACCAAATCCCATTCCTAAATTCGCCAATGCAGAACTAAGAGTCGATCTATTAAAAATAAATAATCACAAAAGCCTCTGTATCATCGCCCTTTATATCCCACCCGGAAATAACATCTCAACCCTTGAAGACATACTCCAATGGGCCTCAGCTAAAATTAACCTTTAAACTTACATACTAGGCGATGTAAACATTGATTGGAATAAAATCAACAGTCCCATACCCTCCCTGTCCATTAACCTCTTTGACTTTACTCAGGTAACCCACTCCATCACCAGACCCAATAAAACAAATCCCGCAGAATCCACTCTTGACTGGATCTTAGTCACCCATCCAAATAAAATTACCAACTTTGGCACCATCCCTGACTCTATTAGTGACTACCTCCCAGCTTTAATTTACCGTGCAACCAGCTCCAATCCACACCAACATCAAGATATTCAGACCCGCAACCTTAGTAAATTTGACCCCAAAACCTTCTCTAACTATCTCAAACAAATGAATTGGAACATTCTAAAAACCCTTCCACATGATAAAGCTACAGACCACTTTAATTCTACTTTCCTAGACGCTCTAAATTCCCCAGCTCCACCAAGGAAAAAAAGAATAAAACCTATAACTGCCCCTTGGCTAACCAAAGAAACAAAGCAAATTATGCATCAAAGAGACAAATCCTGAAAGCTTTACCAAAAGAATAAACCTCCCGAAACCCTTCTCCAATATACACAGCTCCGTAACTTTGCAAAAAAAACAAATCTTCAAAGCAAAAAAAATCCTACTACACTACTCTCCAGTCCAACCATCCCCAAAACCCTAGGCTTTTTTGGAACTCCATAAACTCACTCCTCAACCCAGGCTCCCTCTAAAAATAACCCCTGTCCGGACCCAAGTAAATCTGACCTCGAATTAGCCTCACTATTCAACTCTTTTTTATAGAGTCAATATCCGACCTAATGAAAACTTTTTCCATCAACGACCTATCTCTCCTACATTCCACCTTATCTAAGTCCTCAAATAATTTCTCCCCTGTGTTTGAGCTAAAACCTGTCTCCACTAACTACATAAAAAGACCTCTATCCAAACTTAAACCCTGCTCCAGTGCACCTCACAATATCCCCTCTTCCTTTCTCAAGTCTGCTGCCGATGGTATAGCTCTCCCAGTTAGTATCCTAATTAATAGATCCATAAAGTAATCCTGTGTACCTAAACTCTGGTGTTCCGCCTTTATTCTTCCTCTCCACAAGGGAAGCAAAAACACTAACATTTCAAACTTGCGTTCTATAGCTCTTCTCTCTCCAATCTCCAAAATCCTAGAAAAATTTATCCACCTCCAACTTATGCCTTTTTCTGACTAAAAACCAACTTTGTACCCCTACCCAACATGGCTTCTGACCAGGACATAGCACCATAGCAGCTCTACTCTCATTCTTAGGAACTGTCAGTCAAGCCCAAGATTCTGGGAACTTAGTATCCACAGTGCTCCTAGCTCTCTCTAAAGGATTTGATAGGAGGAAGTCACCTCTCAAACCTAAATCTCTCCCAAAATACTCTTTTCTGGTTCTCAAGCTATCTGTCAGATAGATCTCAGGCTGTGAAATGAAAAAAAAAGGCACCTCACCTTTTTTACCCACCCCTACCAGAGTACCACAGTGGTCCATCCTCGGACCAATGCTGTTTAATATCTTTATCAATAACGTTCACTCTGCTATTCCTAATGCCAAAGTCATCCAATATGCAGATGACTCTACACCTGTTTGCTCTGCCTCTAACCCCCCTGAACTCCTATCTAAAACTCAGACTGCCTTCCCAGCTACTGAGATCTGGATGCACCAAAATCACCTTTTTCTCAATGCTAACAAATCTAAAATCCTACTATTCACACCCTCAGAATCTTTCTCTTTAGATAAAAATTCCTTCTAAGTCCTTAGGCAAAGCAATTCTCCAATCGAAGTTGTTCCCTTTGCCAAACTACTCAGTGTAACTATAGACTAATACCTGAAGTTCGACATCCATATTCAGCAAAATATAAAGAAAACCCACAAAAAACTAGGTATGCTATATGGGAACAACCACTTCCTCTCTGCTTCTACTAGGCATACTCTTACCTCCTTCCTCCCTTCTGTACAGCGCCCCACTACTAACTAACCTATCCTGTAACATCACTTCCAAACTTGAAAGCTGTTATAACAAAATTTCTAAATTTGCTACCAAAGCCAAACATACCTCTCATTACGGTGTTACTCTCCAATCCCTCAACTGGTTAGAATTCACAAATTACATGGACTTCCTCCAGCTCACTACAGCACACAGATTAATATTTAATCCAACCAAATGCCCTGCTCTAACTAACATCCTTCCCCCACACACCCCAAATAGAGCTCTCAGATCTGAACCCCAAAACTTAACTACTGTCCACAAACATAAACATCCTGCTGGACAACTTCTTCTCTCCTTCTCCTTAGGTAAGAAATGGAACTGTCTCCCTTCCACACTAAGGACAATGTCAAACACAAACAACTTCAAAACTCAGCTTTACACCTACCTCTCCTTCAAATGGAAATGTAACTGCATTCTCCCTACCTATAACTCTTTAAAAAAAGCACCAGGGAGGATATTGTCCTGAGTTCCTAAGCGCCCTTATAGCTGGCTATAAGCTTCTATAGCTAATTCCCATACGATTTCTCCCACTCTGTAAATAGCTTTTGACTTTAACTGTGTGAATTTGTTAAAATGTATCTGCACAATATTTTTCCACTATGGGCAATATTGCTTACACTTTGTATTATTTGATATGCATTTGTACTTTTACTTTTATTTTTATTGAACTGCTATCTTTACTGTAATCTGTTTCATGGAGCTTTTCTCCCCGGGCCTCCACTGAAAACGGGCTCTCTGGACCTAGTGGACTTCCCCGGTAATCAAACTGGAAATAAATAAATAAATAAATAAATAAATAATAACTATTGTCACTTTTCTACGTTTCCTGCCTTCTCATCTGATCCTTCACCTTATATCCTTTCTTTTGTTTTTTGGCACATTCAGTTGCTGCCTGATTTTTGTCTACATCTGGTTTGATTTCCATTCAGACTTGAAACTGATATGCTTTTACTAAACCAGCAGAGAAGTCAACTTAGTCTTGTTCTTCTCATTTTTTAAAACTTTGAGTATGTTTGGATCTTGTGAGCTCAGCAGATATGTATGCAGTCCTACAACTGAAGATCTGTACATGATGTCAGTTTCAAAGAGGCCCATACGTCCTTCAGAATGGGGAACATATAATCTTGGTATATACTGATTTTTATAAATCATTTGAGAAGCATTAAGCATTTTTCTTGTTTTCCTGTACAATTGATCCAATACCTTTTGGGGCCAGTCAGTCACCCCAAAACTGTAAATTAGAACAGGAAGAGCAAATTGGTTTACAGGTTAGACTTTGTTCCTGGATGTCAGGGCTGTTTTCATTATTCATTCTAGTCTTCTAAAATATTCCTAAGTTTTGTTTGCATTTGTTTGTGTTTTATTGTCGATCTTTCATCAGTTCCCAGATATTTATACACTCCCTCCTGCTCATGTTCTTTATATCACCTTCCTGTCCCAGATTGATATTTTCTTGCTGTTGCAACTTTCCTGCTTTAAATGCTGCTTTTGCACATTTATCAAGACCAAATAACATTCTTAAATTATCTCAGAAAGTTTTAACTACTTGCAGTTGTGTGTTCAGCTCCTCATCTGATGAACAATATAGTTTTAAATCATTCATAAAAAGAAGATGAGTAGTCTCTACACTTTCTTGTTGTCTGGGAGCCAAGTTATAACTGTGACCTAATCTGTTACATAGACAGCTTAATGAGTTAGGGGCAGGGCAAAAGAGCAGCAGTGATAAAGATTCACCCTGGAATATCCCCCTTTTAATTTTTTTCCCTGAGATCATAATTTATCTCGGCTTAGCTGCAGAGTGATTGCCACTGTTTCATGGTCACTGTAATGTAACTGATCAATGTTGGGTGTATCTTGTACATCTGTAAGCACTCCTTTATCGATGAATGTGAGATGCTGTCCAACACTTTTGTAATCTTTCCATGCCATACTTAGATTCTTCCCCTTTTTACAATTCTCCATTATGACTTTAACAACAAATGACCCTTTGTTCCTTTTGACTTCCTTTTGTTACTCTTTTGTTCTATTGCCATGATTGAGTTTTCTTCTAAATGACTATAAACTGTCGACGTCAATTCCAGTGTACAGTTTACAAATTGTTGGAAGGCAAGTTATTGGTCTATTGTTTTTAGGGTAGCTTGCAAGTTTACTCTTAAAGAGGAGTATCGATTTTGCTGTTGTTAACCAGGTTAAAGATTCATATATACATAATTCTAACTCAGGGCTAAATCTTTGTGTAACAATATTAATACTTTTAGTCAGAAGTTAGATACTGGATCTAGGCCTGGATGTTCCTAAATAGAAGCTTTTCATTTTGTTTCAATTTCTCTGGCCGTTACTTTATCCCATTTCATATCCTGTACATTTGAACTTCTTGCTGTTGCTTTTACTTCTATCCATTCTACACCTCTGTTATGTTCCACAGAGTTTTAAAATATATTTCTCCAAAATGTGTCAGTTTGTTCTTTTTTTTTGGTGGTGTTTTTGTTCCTTTTGCTTTATTTCCCAATTCTCTGTAAAACTTTTTTGGATCATCTATGAACTGCTTATTTTGTAGTTTTCCTTTATATATATCTATATATCTTCTAAGTGTTTCTTTCTGTGCTATCTTTATTTTATTATTTGCAATACTGCATGATAGATACCGGTCTGTTCTAATAGTGCGCATTGCTTTTATCACATCTAAGTATTTTTGTTGATCTATTCTCTCTTCTGTACTCTTCCAACAATGACACTTCTTGCCTTAATGGCATTATAGTTTTCTCTGTTCAGTACTTCCATGATGGCATTTGATTTCTTCCCATCCTTTCCCTTATTGCCCTGTATCTTTGTGGTAAGACTTTATCTGCTATTAATTTTGCTGCACAGTAATGTATCCTATTTTCATCTGTTATATCACATGAATTTCTTTTAATAGTCTTGATTACTCTGTTCATTTGTTTTATCAGACTTCTAATATTTTGGGTCTTATTGACTTTCTGTAATCTATTTCTTTCTTAATATGCCTAGCCATCTCTATTAAATTAAGCAACTCTTCCCTTAGATCTTTTTCTTCTAAAGTGAGGGCACATTCTTTATTCTGAATTTTCTGTGAGCATTCTGCAGAAAGTTCCAAAATGTCTTCCTGTGATAAATTCTTTTCAGCTGTATCTTGCATCATCCATTGTTCTTTCATCATTCCACAACATTGACTGTGTCCGAGTTGTTATCATTTCCTGTTCCTTCCACTGTTGTGCAACACCAACTGAACACTGGTTTCCTACTGAAGGCTCCAGAGTATCTTCATGTGGCAACTGATCAGATGCTTCCTATTCCACATTTCTCCTGAATTTGTGGACTCCCTGTTCCATCATGCTGTGATGCTACCAGAGTTGGATTTTCCTCACTAAATTCTTCACTTTGCAGGTAATCCATAACTTCAGTTTCTATTTCTTTAACTTTTCCATTACTAATCATCTTTTCTGCTTTCTCCATTTATTTTATTATTTGTTGTATTGCACATTTTTTCCATATCTAGATGCCTTTGCGTGTATTCACCCTTATGTAGGTGATAATGAAGTTCTATATAAAATTGTGGTAGAGGGATCTAAGAGCCCTATTGATATTTTGAATCCTAATGTCAGACAATGGTAAGTGGAGCATCATTGCAACTGACAAGAGAGATAAGAGTCAACTATAATTTGGATATTAACTTGGGTTCTATAAGTAGTGCTTTGAGGACCTTATCCTCTTGGTGACTCAAGCTGTACAGAGATTCAGTAGGTTCAAGTGGGTATGTGTTTTTGTGCATTATGTGTAGGGGACAGAAATGTGCCTATGTGGCTGAGCTCTCGTTCTACTGATGCATTGTCTTAAGAGGCTTGGGAAGAGATTTATTTAGAACCTCAGCAAATGTGAGCTTCACCTTAGTTTTCAGTGGTATGGGGCTGAGTTGCTGATGACAACAATGTATGGTAAGATATTAGTCTCTAGTTTAGATAGATATTTGCAAAGCTTAACAGCTATTTACTGTATTTAATAGGAGTAAGGGTTTGTTGGTGAATATGAGGCAGTTACTACACAGCTTTAGAATTCCTGTGGCAAGCAGGCTCACTACAAATGGAGTTAGACGAGACTGCGATCCTGTAACACAGAAACAAGAGCTGTTACTGCTTACTACTGCTAGTTAATAGAATGTAAAACAGAAAACATGAGAATGAAGTGAAACAGAGAAGGAAACAAAACTGAATAATCTTATAAGTTAGTAATAAGGTAAGGGCATAGTAAAGAATCGAACGATGAGAAGCAATACTATGGAGGTGACAACAGTCAAGGCATATGACAGTCCAACGGATGCAATAACACAGCAGTTATCAGGGAAGTGTAACAGTAATATAATCACTGTGCATGCCATTATAGCACGTGGCAGCAATCAAGTTGCATTTATTGTGGTTTAGGGCAAAAATGGAGTCAGTAATGAAAAGTTTGATAACACAGTCTAATATGACCATCCACAGTATGAGGAAAGTTGTGGTGGCAGAGATAACTGGGAAAATAAGACACAGGTGCAACAGAATGCAGATATACTAGGCAGTTAGTAGCAACAGTAATGAAGGATGAAGCAGCTAGGCAATCAAGCATTTTGAGGACAAATAGCAGTAGACCACAGAGCACTACTATGGCAGAACAATAGGCAATCAATGCAGACCACACCCCAAGAAATTCAACTAAAAGGCACAGGTGCTACATATAGCACTGTAGTAAGGTGCCTATGTCACAAAACACAGGTATGTTAAACAACATTGGCACTTTAGACAAGGCAATATTATTTTGCAGCATCAGAAAACCGAAGCTGAGCAGCACAACAACTTTGCCTACAAGATAAAAAGGCTCAGATGCCACAGGTAGTGGTATTGTAAGACATGGATGCCATAGCATGCCTATAAGACAGGTAACATGGAAACTACATTGGAGTCTGGTGGGGGCTAAGGGCTTACATAGTGAGTATACATGCTGGATAATAGCAGCACTTGCAGTAAAGGTGGCGCCCTTGGTGCAACAGTTTAGTTTGAATGATGGGGCTCTGGTGTACAAACAGTTACTAAATGTGCAGCAGGACAGTCAAAAATTATATAGGTAGTTACTAGAAGTACAACAGTATAGTCAGAATGTGATCATTAAAATAAGCACTTCCAGTAGTATCACAGATTCATGCAAAATATAAATCAACTGGGCCCAGTGGCAATTTACACCTTTTCAGTTCCCACCCTTAGACCATATCTCTTTTTTCAAGGAGTGACAGGCCAGGCATACCTGGGCTGAATTTGTGAATACTCATCTAATTGTCTAACACCTATTTGCAGGAAGATAATGTATTGTAATGTTTAATTTGCTATGGAAGTTTGTTTGAGATAAGGGATAATAGGTATTGTGTGATTAATCTCTCTCTCTCTATTTACTGTGATTTATTTATTTTTTTGCTGAATTAGGTTCAAATCTCTGGTCCTAGTGTCTGTAAGACTGCTTGATTTGTAGAGATATGAGAGATCCTGGACTACTTGATCTCTACTGGTCCAAAAAAAATGAAAAGGCACAGATCGCCCCAAAGGAGACTATAGAACAATGAATACAGGGACATGGCCTCCAGTCTCTCCTGGTAGCACAGGTCTTTTATGCCTGTGATCTTTTAGGTTAGGAACTCCTAGGTCTTTATAGTTGTTTGGTATGTCTAGTAAGATACATTTCAAAGGGGCTTTGTATTCAATGGTAGGTCTAATCAATGTGCAGTATAGAGGGAAAGGATGCCTTTGGATATGAATGAATTACCATTTGCAATCAGATGTGCCAGTTAGAAGGATTTCCAAACCAGTCTTACAACATGATAGTAAATCTACCCATGTTCCACAGTCTCTCACAACATTTTTATTTTGAAGTGGGGTGTTATATGCTGTAAACTGGATGAAGGATTTTTTTTTACTGAATGCAATAATATTGCACTTTTTAACATTTAGTTTTAGCCCATTTTGTGTTTACCAGGTATTAACAAGTGTAAGCTCTTGTTGGAGCATATGTGTGTCAGAGAGGAGCTTGAAGATGTCACCCAGTTTACAATCATCTGCAGATTTGGTTAACCAGAGACCCATGTTTATGGTTTGGAGATCTGAATTGTAGATTATGAACAGCGGATGTCCAAGTACAGATCCTTGAGGAACTCCACTGGTTACCTTTATACTGTCCAAAGACACATCTGCTACCTGTACAGAGTGGGTTATATCCCTCAGCAAATTTGCTATCCATCTCACTACACACTGATCAATTTGGAGTGAATTTAACTCATTATTTATGTTAGCATGCGGTATAGTATCAAATGTCTTACCAAGGTTGAGGTATACTGTATGGACAGCATGATTACTGTCTGCAGCTTGTATTACCCTCTCAAAGAAGTCTCCCTGATTCATTAGACAGGATCTACTCTAAACAAAGCCGAACTGCTAGGATCAAGTCTGGTAAAACGTTTGATGTCATAGTTAATCAGGTCATTTATGACATGATCCATGGTCTTGTCCAGCTAATGGTCCTGTAATTTTCAGGGTCCATGTTGAGCCCACCTTTGTGAAGTGGCATCATAGCAGCTCTGTGCCATACCTCAGGGACAAAACTAATGGCCAAGCTCTGGTTGAACAGCTGTAGGAGTGGGTTCACCAGTACATGTTTAGTATTGTTCAACTGGCATCCTGATGTATTATCAGGTCCCATGGAGAATGTATATGTTTTGTTTTGTAAAGTACATTTATTAAGTGTTCTTTAGTGATGGTGGAAAGTCTGATATATTTTGAGATATGTGGGTTTTGTATAGCTGTCTTGGAGGTGAAGCTGATGCTAAATTTGCTAGTATGTTAGCAATATCCACTGGATTTAAGGAGTTAATGTCATTTTGAATATGTCCTAAGCAAAGTTTGGTAGTGTTATTCCTCATTTTCCTAATGTAAATAAAGCATTTGTAATTGCCTTTAGATTCTGATGCCAGTCTTACTTCATCAGATGCCTTTTTTATTTTTCTGATAGTATTTTTCAGTTCCTTTGTTATCTTCTTAAGACTTGAGGGCCTTTATCTTTGCTGTGTACTTTAAGTAGCTTTGTTTTCTTTTATTGTATTGTTTATTTATGCATGTGGACTACCGGGTTGGTTTTCTCTTGAACTTCACACTTTATTTAGATCTGGTAGGGTCTGCCAGATTGATGCATTTATCCAAGTGAGCACAAAATTTTTCTGCATAACTACTTGCCATGTTGCTGTCTTGGATATTACAAGTATACTTGAATTTTGAGACTTCATTATCATAAAATAATATATGGTTTGTACATTCAAAGTCATTGAATTTTTGTGATATTTGCATCTGATGGTCTGGAGATTTTGGAAGAGAACTGGTCTACTGTCAGATTTAACTGGAAAAGGAAATACCAGCAGGATAGTGCATACAGATGCTGTATTTGAAAAGACCAGATCAAAAATCTTTTGTCCACTAGACGGTTCTTTGACAATTTCATCCAGGGGAGTTGAGTTCTTGTTTATGTTGATGGGTAACTAGCATTAATGGTCCTCATGGAGAGGGAAAACGTGTGAGTACCCAACAAATACTTGTGTGGCCCATCTTTGGAGATTCATAGTGCAAAATATAAGACTTAATAATTATTGATGTATTCCAGTGTCTGATTTGTTTTAATTAAGTTGGGAAATCCATTAGCTGTACTCTGCCTTTTGGGGCACAAGGGCTTTAGTCAGTATGTGGAACTCTTGGAATGAGAGGTGTAACCCATCCCTGGCAAAACCAGTATAACTGTCTAACATCCCTTCCCAAGTTGAAGTACACTGGATCCTCCTTAAAATGACAACTACATAGACAATTGTTGAAACCAGTCATCCTTTCCTTGGCATTATTCTTGGAGAAGAAATGATTCTACTCAATATCAAGGTATTTCCTGTATTTGTGACATGCATGTCTCTGAATATCCCTCAGGGTTTTGAGTTCCAAGTTGTTTACCCCCACAGGGCCATCACCATGTCATATTCATATCTATTTGGCTTAAAGGTCTTTAGGGAGATCTTGACTCCTGAAAGACAACTTACTATCACTTTGTTTTTGTCCAGCCTTGTGAGAGTTAAATTGGCATTTTTGACTATGGAGTCACCAATCGCTATTACACTTTTGTTAAAAGGGTGATTTGGTGCACTGGATTTGAAGCGATTTACTGGCTTGTGACCCTTTACTAAGGTTGTATTAGTAGGGTTTGTAGTTTGGTTTTTCGCTGATCCTACTTTTAATGGGCCCAGGAGACTCGGTTAAGGACTTTTTAACAGCATCGCATATGATAGTTTACTATGCATTTCTGTTTAGTGCTGTGGAGGTGTATGTTACTCATAAGTGGTCTTTGTTTTTGAGGGTGAGGCCTCCTTTTTTGGTTAAGTACTTGCATTTCTCACAAAAAGACAGTGTCGGGCTAAGCAATAACTCATTGCTTGTGAGCACCAGACAGTTGTTACACTGGCCTTAGAATAGCAAGTGCTATGGGCCTGGTAACTGAGTGAGGATATTCTGGCTGTCTTTCCTTTCTAGTCTAAGAGTAAGGAGTAGCAGTTGTGGAAGGAGAAAAATAATCCTGGAAAGAGTAGCAACTGCATTGGGAGTAAAATAAAACTGGCAAGAGCAATAGATCAGTATCTTAAAGAATACCTCCTTTCCAGATAAATCTATTTCTGGGAGTGATCCTGCATATTATGTTTTTGATGATAGACTTGCACCAGCACAGGATGAAACTGATGATGGCATGTATGTATGTATGTATGTATGTATTTATTTATTTATTTAAGTCATTAACTGAGTAGGTAAATTAGTCTAGGGAACCTTTTTTGTTACAGCCCAAGCCCAAAGGCAATCACTGATACAGAGTCATTAACATGAAGACATCTGTCATTTGCATAAAGTGAACCATGTACACGCATGGATTGTTACAATAAGCAAGTATAATTACATGCATTAGTGCAAAACTTAATTACAATTTTTATCACAAAATGGATTTCCATTGCAAACAGAACATAATATGTATGTTTTGTATACAGTAGTAATAATTGTATTTGGTGAGCATTTGTATCTCTA
Source organism: Protopterus annectens (assembly GCF_019279795.1). Classification (NCBI taxonomy): domain Eukaryota; kingdom Metazoa; phylum Chordata; order Ceratodontiformes; family Protopteridae; genus Protopterus; species Protopterus annectens. Next base: position 821,362,198 of record NC_056735.1, on the reverse strand, counting down.
GTTTATAACAGTACATAACACTTGCTCATACCTCTGATGTGTATTAAGAGTATAGATGGTATAGTACAATATGATTTCACTCTAGTCATTAAAACAGTTAAGTTTATAGTATGGTACTAAGCTAACTGCCCTTGTGAGCCATTTTAAGCCTAGCCAATTATCCATTGTGAGAGTCAAACCCTGCACCTTGTGTTTGTAAGGCAAAGACCTTAACCATTACGCCACCCTCCCAACCCATTCCTACAAATGTTCTTTTAGTTTCTTTTCTAAGGTAGCATATTCCTTGATGTTTCTAATTTTGTGTGGAAGTATGTTTCAGCTGGCTGGTAATATTTTTTGAGCTATTTTTGGCTTCCTCACAGCTGACTGTCAGTTGCCCTCTATATTCCTTTCACCTCACTTGAAGTTGCTTTGACAATATTGAGGGCTGATAAGGAGATCAGGATACCTTGAGGCAGAGTTATTCTGTTGCTGAGGGAGTGTTAACTATTACTGCCCATCACTGTGCCCAGTAACACCCTAAAGGTGGGGTGTGCAGTAAGTGTCAGTCATGATCCACTCCTCAACTTCAGGCAGCACTACATGGTTGTTTCTCCAGTCTCATTCAGAGATATCAAACCACACTAGCATGTATTGAGCATAAGTGACTCCCTCTTCCACCTTCCAGGGTGGACACTCTAATCCTCCCAGTCTGCACCATCATGCCCCAGAGTTGCTGTCTGAACTTGGGTCACCTGAGCCTAGTCAGGGATTTATCCCTATGTGCTACCAGTTCAGGCTAGCTGACTGGTATTATTTTGGAGAATGATTTTCTCCTGTTAGAATAAAGGCAGGTATCAATAAATTAATTGGTTCCCCATTTCTTATGTTTTGTTTTTTCAGTTTGTTGGCAAAATGAGGGCATTAACTATCCTTAAAGAATTTAAATCACTGGAATCATATCAAATCCTCTTTGAAGGAAGGTAGGGTATCACAGTGCTGGATCTGCAGGGGGAGAGTCTATTCCAGAGGTGGGGAGGTGCTGAGTAATGAACCTGTCTCGCCACCATGTATTATTAATCTACTGATGAAGATTTATATCTCTGGTTTTGGTATTTGGGAGACTGTTTGACTTGGGCATGAACAAGACATACACGACTACGAAGTCAATAATGACATGGAAGTAGGTCATAGATCTCTTCTGAAGAGTCTGTACATTAATCAGTAAAGGGACAATGCTTCTAGAATTTTCTAGTAGCTTAAGGAGTAAATCAGTGATTTTCATAATTAGGAACCTCAGGAGTCTTTCTAATTGTTCAATATTTCTAGTGAGGTGCATCCCAAAGAGATAATGTAATTGGGCTAATCAGTGCTGAATATAAGGGGACAATGACCACTTTAAATCTGAATGATATTCCTTTGGCATTTAGCTGTGCTAAGTAGAAGGATTTCCTGATTACTGTCATTACGTGATAATCAAAGGAGACGGAATTCTCAACCAGTGTTCCAAGGTATCATCCAACATTCTCATTTTGAAGTAGGATATTATCTATGCTGTATGACATTGTTGCACATTTTAGCATTTAATTTAAGCCTGCCTTTAGTACTCCAGGTATTTATAAATGCAGTGTCTTGCTGGAGAGCTGGATCATCAGAGAGGAGTTTGACAATAATTCCCAAGTTTGCAGTCATCTGCAAGCTTATTTAGCTAAAGGGACTGGAAGTCTGAAAAAGTGGTCCAAGCATTGAGCCCTGTGGAATGCCACTGGTTATCTTCATACTTCATGAAGCTGCACCTGCCAAATGCAGAGTGGGGTTTCTGTCTTGTAGTTCATTGGCTATCCATATCACCACAGTGAGTTCTATTTATAAAATGCACTAACTGTGTCAGCTTGGGGGATGATGTCAAATGCTTTGGCCAGATGAAGGTATGCTGTCTGGACAGCATAACCACTGTCAACAGCTTGCATTATCCATTTGAAAAAATTCATCAGATTCATTACAGAGGATCTACCCTTTACAAAGCCAAACTGCTGCAGGAGTGGCCTGTTGAGATTTTTAATATCAAACTTAGAAGGTCAGTTATTATAATATCTTCCATCATCTTGCAAACAAGACCTATTGGGCTAATGGGCCTATAATTTCCAGGATCTGTGGTTGTGTCCCACTTAAGGAGTGGCATCACTATTATTGTCTTATAACTCTAGAACAGAGCACAGATTAAATACTTTATGGAGTTCATCTGCCAGGGCATGTTTAACACTGTTTATTAAACATCCGAGCCCATTATGTTATCAGGTCCCATAGAACGAGAGTTTTTGGTCTTGCACAGCATTTTCAGTACATGGTCTTTAGTGAAGGTTGGGAGGTTTGAGAGCTTCTGGGACAGGAAGGCTTTGGATAGTCATTTCTAGAGTAAAATTCTCACTAAATTTGTTTGCTAGTTCATTGACTATGTCCACTGTGTCTGAGTAGTTGGTGCCATTATGTATAAGTTCAATGCAATGCTGGGTGTTGTTTCTTTACTTCCTGACATAGTTGTATTTGTCTTCAAATACTAAACTAAGTTCAGGAGCTGCCTTAGTAGTCTTAACAGTATTTTTCAAATATTTTGTCAAGTTTCTGATATTTTCCTCGACCACAGGGTGTTTTGATCTGCTGTATGTGTGTTAATGAGCTTTCTCCTTTTATTGTACATTTTATGTCTGTAGACTACAAGGGTGATTTGCGTTTAAATTTCCCATTGGATTTTGATCTGAATAAGACTGCGAGTTCTAAACATATGCAGCTTAGCAAGATTATAAAGCCTATATAGTGTATATAACTCTTTTTCCAAGCTACCTGCTGTGGCACAGTCTTTAATAATGCTGCTAAAATTAATTTCAAGACTTCACCATATAATTTGATGAGCCTTGTAAATCCTTGAGTTCTGATATATTGCTTTCAGTGAGTTTAGACATTTTGAGGGAGAAGATTACTAGCTTATGATCTGACCATAATTTTACCAGTGGTGAAATACTTTCAGAAAACTGATATCAGTCAGTTTTCACAAACTATGAAATAAGCATGAAAACATTGTTTGTGGTTTCCTGACACAAAATAAATACTTTTTTTTTTTTGTTTTGCACTCTGGAAAAGGAATACACTACCAAATACCTGATCCTTTATGTGTCAGATAAGCATTCACTGGTTAGCCAGGAATCAAACCCTGAATATTCTAATTTACATAATTTGAAGATTTCACTTGGTTTTCACTGCAAACAAACAGAAACTTTGTAGCTTTAAACATTTCATCCATATAACAGCTTATTCTTGTTTACAAATCCTAACTCTAGCTAATAAATAACAGAAACAGACTTTTTTGTGTATATGTTACAATCCTTTGTTTTTCCTCTGTTATTACTGATTTATTTTAACTATGGCTAGAATTTCGAACAGTGATGACTTTCTTAGACTTTTGTCTGCTTTATTTGTTAAACCAAGATTATGTTTCATTCCACCCAAGAGTCGGTGATCTATTTCCTATGCTTTAGTAAGTAGATACCATAAATACCTTTACACGTTTGAACAAACTTGACCCTTTTGTAATGCTCATTTATTAAATCTGTTGCTGATTTCAATTTACCTTGTGACAATAAGAAAGAATGCAATTTCAGTTAAAACAGCTTTTGCCAAAGAATTAACACTTGCACATTTGCTTCTCTTTGGCAGTGATGGTCTTTTGAACAGTCTGGTCTGTGTCTATACTAAGTGACATAATTTAACATTCTGGTGTTTCAAAGTTCATAAATGTCCCTATATGTAAATAATGTTTCACTAGAAGGACAGCAATAAAAATGTAATTCACTTTTTGATTATTTTCCTATCAACAAATGCAGTCTGTAAAAATCACATTTTAACAAGAAATCTGGTTACTCTCAGTTTTGTCATTATTGGAAATGCAACAAAGCAGAACCAAATGTACCTTGCATTATCTAAAGGGCCAAATTAGGCACACAAAACACCTCTTTTTCCTTATTGCATCTTTCAGAACAGACAAAGCAATTTGATTTAATGTTTATTAATTGTAAACTCTACATTTTCACACACTACAGGTATTAGTGAATCATATTTTAAATATGCCTGAATTTATGTTAACAATAACCTGACAGTCTCGTGCTCATGAATTTTTGCAGTTAAATTCTGTGATTCAAATTTCATTGAAAAACTTTAATTTGTAGAACCAACTGACATTCTCTTTATGAACTCTTCAGCATTAAAAATGCTATATGAAATAAATCTCAAAGATACCTGCCTAAACCTTAGGTCGTTTTCTCCAATATATGGGTGTGGGGGTAAACTTACATAGAAATATCTTGCAACAGTCTGTGTATGTCTGTCTGTGAGTGTGCATGTGTATACATGTCTGCATGCATTTATGATTACTCATGCACAAATCTGCACATTCATTTTTCTGTCAAAAATATAAGAACACTTTAGCAAAAAATATTTTATACTCTGTAAATGAAGTTCTGTCATTTAGGCAACAGTATAGAGTTCCACACTACATTCAGGCAAAAGTAAAAGAACATAAACCTGGACTATATTTTTTATGGATTACTTTGGCTTACAGCCAACATCTGGAACTCATTACATTAAGACCAAACTGTCATTGCTTTATTCAGTTTTGTATACCAACACATTTGGAATTAAAACCTGGTTAAATATGACTGCTTTAAAATGTCACTGTAAATAGAACCTGTAGAAAAAGAAAAGGTTATTAAAATCAAAGTCCCAATCTGTGCAAAACTTTATTTTTCTTCCTTGCTGAATACATGCAGTTTGTCTTTGTGCCTGCATTTTGCAATAGACATTTCCTGTCCAGAACTTTGGATTTATGGCACACAGTCTACCTTTTGCAAAAAGAAGTATAAAATGGATTATTTTCTTTTAAAACTATCCAGCTACAGTTCAGTCTTTATCTGGTAGTTGTTTAGCTATACAACATTGCCAGGGAGAATGCTTTCTTTTATTGTAAATTACATGTTTTCATTAGTCTTCCTTGGGCAACTCAAAACAACAAATATTATGTAAAGCACTTGCATGTGTTGTAATGCTTAGAGACTTGTAACCAGTCCTTTGCTAATCTCTAAATGTTTTTTGCCATAATAGCTGCAATGGCAAAGAGTCCTGTCTTTGTATGTTAATTTCTGAGAATTATCAGTCTATGCCTTGTCAGTTCCTGTCTGCATAACAGTTAAAGATTAATTTGTGTATTTTTTCTCATTGTTCCTGCCATACAGCAGAGATTACACTTTAATGTACTAGACTATACTTCATGTCATTACTACTGTCTAGGACTGAAAAAGCATTAATTTATTAGCTTTGTATCCTTCATTGCTGACATACAACTAAAACAGAAGTTTGTTCACTGTCCATATATATATTGCACAGTGAAAAACGATGAAATGGTACCTGCTTTCCTTTCTGTTTTCTTCTGATTTAATATACTCGGTTGTCAACATGGAACTCTTGCTGCTGTAGTCACTAGTTTCTTAAAAAAAGATCTCTTTGAAGATTCTCCAGACCTATTCTATGGCTACTTGGTTTCTTTCTCTTCTGCCACTTCTTTCTCACTCTCTTCAACTGTCTATGTCATAAATGTTATAAGTAGATGAGGGAACATGCTAGGTTCTCTTAGAAAATCTGGCTGAAAACTCCAAGGTTAAGAGGTTAATTTTTACTGTCTGTCATTAGTTAATAACTAAGACAATGGAAACAGTTCAAGGCAAAAACATTTATTATCAAAATAGCAGCACAGAGTGATGTCTGACATGGACGGAGCAGAGTAACATGATTTCTTGTAGTCTAAACCAGACTAACAACATAGCAAACAGCTACAACTATACATTTTGTACATGAAGTAAAATTCTGGAAAATTCCTTCCAATACTCTGCAATTTTTCATGATTTCATCTACACAGTTACAAAAATAAGAGCGTATGCATCATGGAACAGACAACAGAACAAGTCAAGCTATAACAAAGTAGAACTATGAGTCTTGTCTAGCTTGCAGCATACAGTTGCTATAAACATGTTTCTGATCTGAAATACAGAAATCCATGTTGTCAGTTGTAATGCCTAAAATAATTCTACTAAAGAAAATCCATTCTGACAATTATATGTTTTGCTATTTCAATAATGTAGATCTAAAACAAACCAGCTAGGTAGCCAGTTATAAAGGGTGAAATTAGACACCTTCTTGCCAAAGATGGACTTGGCAAGTAGGACAAGCAGTTGATGTTCTTTGGAAGAGTTTTTTTATGTCCATGTCTAACATGTCTGTGAGAATTCAGAGGTAATGTGTACAAAAAGGAATGTTCACACATGAGTTTAAGTTAGACTCTGTGGCAACTCTTGGCATAAAGGAAAGGTTTGGTTTGTGTGGCTTTTGGGTCTCCAAGGACATGCATTATAATCAAGTGCAAATGACAGAAATATATACTAATTCTGAGGGTGCAATACCTTGAAGCATTCTCTCTCTCTCCTCTGAGGTACAGTGAGCTTAGAGTTAGCATATGTAACCAGAAGGGGAGGAGTTGGTTCAGTGCTTCTCATTGAGATCACAGGAAGATGAAGTCCCCACTCCCACAAAAAAGAAAACTTTGAAAGGTGTTGCAGTGGGTTTTGGAATTCACTATTTTTTATTTTATGAATCACAGCATTATTGAAGTGCTGGGACTTGTGCTGCTACTTCTCACACTTCTGATAGGGAGATGTTTGTCCTACTGTTCACTTTAATCTTCTCCTGAAAGACAAGATATGGAAGCTTGGCAGGAAGAAGTCTGAATTTTGAAATCCTTCTAGTGGAAGTATTGGCAACCAAAAACAGGATCTTCCAGGACAGATACTTTGTTATAGGAAGCTGGTTCAAACACAGGAAGAGTGAGCTTTTCCAGCACAAAACAAATATCCCAAGGAGGAATAGGGCTTCATATAGGAAGTCTGAAGTCAAAGGTACCTCATAAAAAGGCTTTCCAGTCTTTAAGGCAGAGAAGAGAAGAGTCAATGCCAAGTTGAAACAGCAGCCATGTGAACCTTAAAGAGGAGCTGAGCTCAAAAAGTTGGACAAATAAGAAACGATAAAAGGAACAAGGGCTGAAAGGGATCTCTGCTTTTGATGCTCAGGTGGAAAAATGGATCTACTCAACTCAGTATGTTTTCTGAGTAGAATGTATTTGAGAGAATAAACTTTTGGTATCCCATCTTTCAGAAAATGTTAAATTGTCTGATTTCAATGGAACTGAAGAAGCCATGCTGTCATGTTTAGGGAGTAAATCTTTGTGTGTAGTTTGCCTGATGCTGAGGCCGCAGCATCCTGAAAAGTTGCAGGTGAACAGGCTTTTCCTGTAGAAATGGGCACCGCAAAGGGAGCCAAGTTTGTCAGGGTTAGTATGTGTTATTAGAATAACTTTGGTCTTGAAGTGTCTGACTTTGTGGATGGACTTTGTCATTACAATAAATGTGGAGCAGTGCATCCTTAGCCTTACTCCCAACCCAGAGATGATCAGTCATTAGAAATTGAGACACTTATAATTTTAGAGGCAAAGACATCCCACACTACACTACCCCAAAGATGGCAAATTCTCATGGAGACTGATTGACTTAAAGGTAATTCATAAAGTATCAAAATACAGTGGCTGAGTCTTCTGCTAAAGAACTTGCCTCTCCAGCAATGTGAGGAGTGTGTTACTTGAATGAACTTTCATTCTGCAGATGAGTGGCATCTAACCACCACTGTAGATGTGAACAACAACCACTTTTATTTGTTCATTAGCCCGCTCTCACACAATTGAATGTGTTCCCCATTAGAAAAGCAGGGGTCAGTAAGGAGAGGCTATCACTTAAGCATCCATCAGAGGTTCAGAATTTTTGTCTTATTTTAGCCCTAACATCCTTGCATACACACTCTCAATTGAGCATGAAGGTAGGGAATATATAATCAGATTTTCTTAAAGGCTGTCTCCTGTTTTTACAAGGGGTATTTCCTTTAAGCAGCTCCCACCTCTATTCCTGAAACACACACTGTTGTTTTTTTCCAGTTTCTACCAGGAAAATTAAAACTACCAAGTGTACCTCTGAGTGGATACAACCATCCCCACCCCCTATGAAAGGAGAGCTGGTTATGCCATCCACTTCCCCTCCTCCCCTCTTCCTGTGTTAGGTCACTAATCAAAGCACTGTTATTTAGGCAACAGTCAGGTCTCCATCTCTCTGCACCGCAAAAAAGGCAACTAAGAAGCCTTAAGTATCTGATTGGGAAGGAGTGTGGATTGAAATTTTGGGACCACTGAATCTGAGCAGGTGAATAAAGTACCCTTGTGAAAATTATCATCAGATACCATGAAAACTGAAGCTGTCATAAGGCTTTAAGGCCCAACGCTATGAGGCACATTTCTGCTGGAACCAACTGAGATATGTAAATGGATACCATCAGCCTTTGCAGAGAAAAGAACTTGTCCTGGGGCAAGAAAGCCTAAAATGGACTGCAAAGGCTAGAGTATATATCAGACATGGATGAGAGACTGCAAGGTTCACAATAATCATTGGGGAGGCAAAAGCAGATACCCCCTGTTTTACACAAGATCTGTCATGGAATGTGCAGACAGGAGCCAGTTATTTAGGTGAGGGAAGACTCCCCCCTGCAGTCTCTGATGAGCATACTACAGACATGCACTTAATGAACACCCTGGGGGCAGAGTGGAGACAAAGGGTAGAATCCTGAATGGTAATGATAAGCTTCAGATTATAGCACATACATATTCTGGACTAATTAGTGATCCTGATGTCTCCACTGTATTTGTCAACCTCTCTAAAGCCCTAGATGCTGTTTCACTTCCTTTTCTTCTTCACAGACTCTTCAAGATAGGCTTATCAGACAAAGTCATCATGTAATCCGAATCTTACCTGCACCATAGAACTGAGACTGTAAAATAGCTACAAGCCTTTTCTGCATTCCTTCCCATCCCAATCAGTGCCCCTCAAGGATCTGTCCTTGGCCAGCTTCTCAATATATTCATCAAACATATGCCCACTGGACTTCCAAGATGGCAGAGCACTGAGTAACAGCTTAATTTTAGCTATTACAGTGTGAAAACAGAAACTCAGAGAAGAGAGACAGTGGATTTCTCTTTCTGGTAAAATTTCAGTTACTGGCTAGTAAGAAAACACTAGTGTGTAAGAATCCTGTCACAGTTCAGCAAAAAGCAGTTCAAGCTTCAGTTTGGTGCAAGACATGGCTTCCAGTAGTCTAGAGGAAATAATAAGTCAAATATGTTCAGAGATGATTAAAATAAACAAAACAGTGATGGAATACATCAAATCAAATAAGAGAAGGATAAAAAGAAATGGAAGAAGCTTTAAACGGTATTCAGATGAACTGATAAAATTGCAAAAATCAGAGGTCAAATTGAAGAAAAGGCTGGCTCAGTATGAAGCTGCTTAAGAAGAGATGTTTCGAAAAATGGTAGAATTAGAGGAGAGAGCACATAGGGGAAAACCTGAGATTTTCTGCCGTATCAAGGGAAACTGGAAGGAACAGACTATATTAATTTTATGAAAGCACAATTAAGCAACTGGACTAGTATTCCACAGCAGGAGTTATTTGAAATGGCACATCATGTGTATGCTCCAAACTGGCCATGAGAAAGCAACCAAGACCTCTAATAGTAAAGATGCAATGCTACCAGCAGAAAGAGTTCATTCTGACAAAAGTGTGGCAGAAGGTCAACGTACTAAAAGTTAGAGACAGTACAGTGTTTGTGGAAAATGATTACTCACTGTACACCAGAGAGAAGAGGAGTAAATTTATTCCAGTAATCAGGGAATGTTGAGAGGCAAGTGTGAGATTCAAGCTGCGGTATCCAGCTATCTTCAGAATACTTTTTTGAGGGGATCAAAGTAATTTTTAATGCAGAACATGCTAAGGAGGAAATACAAAAGTTTGTCCAAATAAAAGTGAGCTATCAAACAGAGGCAGACTGTTTCTTATAATAATAAAGCTCACCAGGAAAAGCTAAAAGAAGAAGAAGATAGACTTTGCCAGTGAAACCTTTTCCAGTGTTCCAAAGAAAAATGCTTGAGATACAGAGAAAAGCACAGGAGTTGAATAGAAGAGCCAGGAGTATGTGGGAAATGAAACAGAGACTGGAGCCGGGTGGTGCAGATCAACAGGTAGAAAACCAGCAACTCAGAAATTAATGAATAAATGTGGGTTTACAAAGCAGTCACATTTGTGAAATCTGGCTGAATAACTTGTAGGAGACTCCAAAGCATATGCCCTACTTTATGTCATTAATGTTTGGAAGAACATTAAGCAGATGGGATGAAGAAGGAAAAAGGTAATTGTAAGTAAAACAGTTTTTGTTCTTAACAGAACTTTTATAAAACATGACATATACTCATGTTATATTAAAACATTTTCAATTATTGTTGTGTGTTATAGGTATACAAAAGTAAATAGGTGGATTTTTTTCTCCTTTCTTTCTTCTTGTTTCATTTTAAGAAATGTAGGCAATACAATGTAAAAAGAGAAGAACACCTAGGCAATGTATGTTTAAGATGATAAGCTGTAATATTAGATTGTTGAGGTGAGGGACAGGTTATTAAAATATACACATAGTGACATAGATAAAATTGACATGCTTTCTCTTACTGGATGAAGACCCTTGGTTTGATCTAGTAAGACATTTTAAAGTGGACTTAAGTAAATAAGAGAACACTGTACATAATGAAAGGTTTTCCTTTATCAAATAAATGTTCACAATTCAACATGAAAAGCTTGTAGATGATGATAACTGTAAATCCGGTTCTCATATTTCTATGGAGATGAGCTGATAAGAGGGCAATAAAAATAAAATACTTTTTCAGTGGCTAAAAGATGTTTTCTGAAAGCATTCAAGCTGTTTTCTACATCTGGTAGAGGAATAAAGAAAAGACGAAAACAGACAGAACTTTGTGTAAGTAGAAGCACAAGCTGTACCATGTGCCATAGCATGGATAGTCTTAATTATAGGTCAGTTAAAGCCTGTGAGTGTAGCTGTCAGTTTGGGACAATTGTTTCTGTTAGGAGAGTTAAACATCATTATTTGAACATGTACAATATTTTGTGTGTTTGTATTAAGTTAATAGGTTCTAGAGGTGTTTTTTTCGGGTTTTCATTAAAACAAAAAGTCTAAAATATGATATACGTTCAAATGGATATGACAAGAAACAACTGTATAAAAGATCAACTTGCCATTAGTATACTCATGTAGCACAAAATCTGAAATTAGATGTTTTTTTAAAAAAAGCTGTTATACATAACAGGAGAATAACTTATCATAATAGCAATGCTTTTCATATTATCTTTGAAAGTAAATGGTCTCATAGATGTATACAAAAAGATAGAGTAGTGAACTATACTAATAAATACAGAGTGCAGATAGCTATGCTAAGGAGACACATTTTGAAAGAACTGAGGATATGAATATTTGTGATAAAAGAAAAGGGAAGTACTTACATTAACTGCTAAAGGAGCTCCAGTAGTGACAGAAGAGGGAAAGGATAATAATGCTGGATTTGTAGTAGTAAGAGGCTATTGGCAAGGGAGGAGGATTATGCTGGCATGTATTTATATTCCACCTAAAACTGCTACAGTGGAGCTTAAGAACATTCTGGGAGAAAGAATTAGCTTTCAGTCAGGAATATTAGCTATAGATAGGAACTGGAATTTGATTTGCAAATGTGAGGATGTATCTCGGGGGGGCTAGAATGGAAAATATAACAAAAGAGGGTCAATTTTTCAAGAAATTTATGAAAATATTTGGTATGGAAGATGTAAATTTAGTAGTAAGTACTTGTAGAGAATTTACATATTATTCCCCAAGGTACAAAAATTGGGCTAGACTAGACAGAAATTATATTTCACAGGAACTGGTCTATATCACATAGTCAAAGTTTTAGAACTTCGAACACATAATGTTCGAACCATTATGTTCGAAGTTCCAAAACTTTGACTATGCATAAAAAAAGAAGGGAAAACAAAATAAACTGTTTTAAGCAGGGGGGCAAGTCCCCCCACATGGGCTGCTGCACCCCCATACCCCGCTACTTAAATATATCAACCCCGAGATCACACCACATTGAAGAAAATGGAAACCTCCATTTATGGAGATTTCCATTGAAATGCTCAAACTTTTACAAATTCGAACTTATGGTCTCGACCATATGCGGTTCGAACTTGTAAAAGTTCTAATATGTGATAGGAACCCCACAGGAACATGTGCATTTAGTTGAAAGCTTTGATAAACATCCAATAACTATCTCAGATCATGTGCCAATAATAACTAAAATAAAAATGCAGGGTAATGAAATAAAAATGAGACAATGAGACTTCCCCACCTGTTAAACTGAGAGAAATAAAAGGAATAGATAGTAGAAATTATTTGGGAGTTATTAGGGAAATAGACATTTTTTTCAGAACCTATAGCTAGGGAGAGGGATAAAATGAAAGTGGATTTTAAAAACAGGGTAGAAATGAATGAAAAACAAATATAGTTAAGAAGTAACTAGAATGATTTAGAGGGACTGACAAAGGTTAAACTATTGCAGAATAAGGGGACTCTCACAGAACAAGAAGATTTGCAATTGCAGAGTGCTAAAGAGAATATAAGGCACTACCTGGATAATATGCATGAGTTTAGAAAGATTGCTGTTAAGCAACTGTTTTTATCAATAACTCCAGAGCACAAAAGCTTTTAGCACAATGGCTAAGGCAACAGAAAATAGAAAAAGCTGTTGCCAAGCAAGGAAAACAACCAGAGATGCTATAGAAGTTGGAAATGTTATGAAAATCTGTATAAAGCAGAAAAATGTGAAAAAAGTACAAATGCAAATATTTATGGAATAATTAAATATACTAATATTGCAGGCTCAATTCTTAACAGTTAGGATAGGAGGAGATAAGATACAAATATGCATAACCAATCTACAGGAAAGTCTCCAGGAACAGATGGTATTCCTGTGGAAATTTGGAAGCTAGGAGGGAAGAAAGTGATTAAATATCTGGAAGGTTTTGTTTAACAGTATTTTAAGAGGAGGAGAAGTACCCACATCCTGGAAGAAAGTGGTGGCAGCTGTAATACCTAAAGAGGGCAAAGATCCATCAGATCCAGCATCATACAGTCCTATTTCAATACTACACCATGATTATAAAGTGTTTATGTCTATAATGGATAAAAGAATGTCAAAAGTGATGCCAAAATTGATAGATATGGATCAATGTAGTTTTGTGGAGGGGAGGCAAACATTTGACAACATTAATAGAACAATGATGATCCAGAGGGAAGCAGAATATAAGAAAATATCACTGTTATTGGTGGGTTTTGATGCTGGGGTGCCTTCTGTGTGGTGTCTCCATGTCTTCCCTGCACTCACGTGGGTTTCCTCTGAGTGCTCCGGTTTCCTTCCACATTCCAAAGACATGCTGCAGGTGGATTGGACACTCTAAACTGGCCCTAGGCATGAGTGTGTGTTCCTTCAGTGGTAGTTTGGGAGCCGAGCTGGCAAATCAACACCTTAGAAATTCCACTGCCAATCATTCTGCAGACTGTTTTTCCACTATGGTGACCCGTAATGGGAAAAGCCAAAAGGAGAAGAAGAAGATTGATGGGTCTTGATGCAGAAAAACTATTCAATAGAGTAACCTGGGATTTTATGAGTAGGGCAGTGGAAGCAGTTGCATTCCTTGACACAATAATAAGATTAATTAGCAGGCTATATTAGGGATCAGAGGTGAAAATTAAAGTGGGCGATCCTCTCTGATAAGTTCTGTTTGAATAGAGGAACCAGGTAGGGGTGTCCACTTCCCCTTTTTACTTGTGCTATATTTAGAACCATTGACAAAGAAAATAAGGGACTCAGACATTCAAGTATATAATTGGTATGGTAGTCAAGAAAAGTTGGCTTTATTCACAGATGATATTATTTTGTACTTGATAAAGCAAAAAAGGACATTAAACTGTTGTGGAACATTCTGAGACAGTTTCAAGTCTTTTCAAGTTACAGAATTAATGAAGATAAAACAAAAGCACTAAATAGCTTTTAAACTATGTACCTACACATAAAATGGTTCAGCAATAACCATATTTATGGGGGCATGATAATACAAGTAGTTATGAGTATGGATTAAAAGTATTCTGTTATGACAGCTAAGGATATGTGGGAAAATACTAAACAAAAAAGTATACAAAAACTAAGAAACTAGAAGCTCTTGTTTGTGGATATAGATGGTAAGATACAAGTAGTGGAAATGTTTTTGTCCCTTTAATTTTATATTTTTATCAGCCAGAGAACAAGTTGTGGACAACAATTAATAAAGAGTTGAAGGAATTTATTTGGGAGGGGAGGAGTTAAGTGGGATATGCTGATTCTTCCAACAGAACAAGGTGGTTTAGGATTGCCATGTACATAACACAAGCAGTTGATAATTCAAAATGGAAAGGAATGATGATGAAGTGGGAGGAATTCAAGAAATATATAAAGAGTGGGATTTTGGTTGCAGCTCTTCAAGGAGAATAATAACAACCATACAGAATATTTTATTCATAAAGTAGCAGAAAGTATTCTTAGAACTAAACCAACAGGAGAATGGAAAAAAGAGATTTTTGCCAAAAGGGATGTCTGCAAATAGGGGTACACAAAATAGGCAAGAAGGGCTGAAATGTACTGGAGAAAACTGGAAAAGGATCCAAGGTATTGGGAATAAATAACTAGGGGGAGTAATACAATGGGATGAGGCCAAGAAGATATCTGGACTGCAGGCCAAAGACTGGCTTCCCTACCATGGATTGATATTAGAGTATAGGTAAAGAGAAATGGACAGAGGAACCTAAAGTGGATTACCTGCTCTGGTGGAGTTTTTAGTTGAATCTAAAACAGAAGCTGCTGTTAAAAAAAGGAAAATTAGTAAGGCATATAAACTATTGCATGATAATAGCTATAAGAATCAATCAGAAGAGCTTAGAAAAGATTAAGAAGAGAGATTGAAAAAGCAATTTAAAAGACAACAGTAGAAGAGAACAATATATATATATATATATATATATATATCCAAGTATGGAACAAAGTCCAGAATATTTAGGACTTTTGCTTGGAAGTGTTTGTATAGTTATTTTTAAACTCCAAGCAGACTTCAAAGAATTCTTCCTTGGATAGATAGCAGATGTTGGGAGTGTGATGGGGAAGAAAGGGGTACCTGGGACCCTATGTTTTGGGAGTGTAAGGAGTTGTCAGATTTTAAAAATTCCCTACAGAGTACTCTGTCAGAAATATTGTGTGAGCAAATGATTGTAAGTAAGGATATAATTTTTTGAGCTGTGATACAAGCTCTGAATTGTCTATACACAGTAAGGTCTTATTAAGTTTAATTCTGTTGGCTGCAAAAACTAAATAAACAAACAAATAAATAAATACTAGAAAATGGAAATAAAAATGTAAACTAATTGTATTTGACATACTGAATATTATAAAAGAGATAAAAGAACTGAAATATGTATCTTTAGAAAAGGGATGGAATAAATTATGTAGAAATAAACGGAAACGGTAAGAACAATACATGCATAATATTGTTCAGGAGGAGGAGGAGTGAAATTTAAGGGAAGGCCAGAATTAAGCCATTTATGTAATGTTGGGCTGAAGATAGTTATAAAAAAGAACATGATTTATAATGAATGTAAATAAAAATGGTAATGTGGTCTATTTTTTTATATTAATGCATGTTTGCCTATATTTGCATATGTCTACAGTGACAATTTAATACAGGTGTTAAAAAATATGCCCACTGCACTAACCAACTCCATTGTGATCTAATACACAGATGACTCCACCGTCATCTATGCATCTTCCTTTGTCTATGAACTTTAAAAAAGTCACTCAGCATTCCTTGACATCTGTAGAAACCTGGCATCTGGAATCTAACCTTGTCCTAAACCCACATTAAACTAGACTTAAGCTTTTTCACAGGATCAGTATTTACCCTTCAATCATTTGCTGGTACATTAATTGAACTAGTCCACCACAATAAAGTACTTGGAATCACAATTCATGAACACCTAAAATTTGGTCTATATATTCACCAAATAATCCATAAGACCAATCCAATATTAAGTGTGCTCTATGGAGCCAAAAAAAATTGGTAAGATCAAGCATAGAAAGTCACTGCTGTTCTTCTACCTTGTCTGTCCCCCGACATATGTCTCAGCAATCTTAACCAATGTATAATCAATGCAACCCACAAAATTTGAGCAATCATACAACACTGTAATGTTTGCTACCAGCCTTTCTTTAAGAACACACTACCATGTAGCTCTCAAATGGCTATACTGACTGACTTCACTAACCTCCTCAAACACAACAAATTAAAATTTGCACAAAAAATCCTCCAGAATACACTAGCTTGTCCCTCTCTCAGTAGTCTTCTCCCCTGGCATGTCCCATCACATGCTCTCCATTCATCTGAAAAATGTGTAACAACTGTGACTCCCTCACATGACTGTCACTGGGACTCACTGTAGATCAGAGTGTGTGATATACCTCATACTTGTCACATGAAAAAAATAGTAGAATTCCCTGCCAACCTCCTTCCACCAAATAAATGCACCAAAAACCTTCATACAGGATGTAAAATCCTTCCTTCTTGACATATGACAATGTCACTGCTCCAAACCACCTAACTAGCTTCTTCCTCTTCTTCCACTTCTCACCACACAATGACATGCTGCTATCAAAACTACAGTACATCACTTGTGTACACCCACTTCTTCTAAACTATCATCAAAATACTCACTTAATATATTACTGACCTTCTCATGGTGCTCATCTACTTCTTAACCCAAACACATATATCTTTGCCCACCACATAATGTCCCCTTCATATCTTCTGCTATGCATTCCTCACCACCTCATCACTCAGAACTTCATCTCTGTCTCATCTTAGACTAATCTTCTCTATCCTTAACCAAAGTTCCCCTTTCCACTACACTGAAATCTCTTCCTCTTCCTCTCACTCTCTGTCTGTCATCATTCTCTCACACTTGTATCAGCGCAACCTGGTCACCCAATAAAATTTACCCCCTCACTACTTCAGTGCTTAACTGTCTTCAGTACTGTCTTTGTATAAAACATTTCTTTAAAGTACATGTATTGTATAGTGCAGCCACCAAAACTGCCTTTGCATGACTTCAGAATAAGACATTCACTTTAATGTATGTGTACCAGAGTGCTATCTCCAAAAGCTGTCTTTGTATACTTTTTATAAAACATTCCCTTTAATGCATGTGTTATTGCAAAATTTAATATATAAATTATTGAACTCTTGATATGTCTGTGTTATAACCTCATAAATGCTTTTTCTTTAATAGACATTTGTGTGATATACCTTTAAGAAGCTTTCCAGTGGGTCAGTCAGTGAGTTGATAAAGGACAGGCCTGTGTGTGGTATTAATAATGACATAGTGTGAAAAATTTTGCTTCAAGAATGTTGATTAAGGCCATTGAGATTTGTCAGATATATGAACTTACAGAAAAGCACACAAGTATACTTACAAATGAGAATAGCTGTGGAAGGCACAATGACAAAGCTCACATTGACAGTATACATGGTTAAAAAAAGGGCCAACCAGATGGCAGCTACTGCAGGTCCTGTAACAGTCCCTGGGAAACCCCAAGTCTTTCCAGAAAATTCCAGGGCATGCTCAGTGAAGCATAATGGCGAGTCAGCAAAGTTAAAATATTTGCCACCACCTAGCTTCATAGTCAACTGTCTTAATTGTGGTGATAATCATGAACCCAAAAGAGACAAATGCTTAGCTTTTGCGTCATTCTTGCAATAAGTGGAATCATTTCAAAATGTTTTGTAACTCAAATAAGGCACATTCTTTTATTAAAAGAGGGCATTCCAAGAGTCAATTTGATTAATTAGAAAGCTGCCACCCTACTTTTCATGTGTTTGTGCTTGGTGAAACAGTTAATGCAGTTGATTTGTGTCAAAGAATGAGATCTTTTGTACTGTTTGGATTAATGGGAGTCCTGTACAGCTGAAAGCAGATACTGGCTCAAAGTGCAATGTTATGTCAGCAGAAACATTTGCTAGAATAAAAGCTGCAGAACAACCTGATTTGACAAGGTGTGTGAAGCTTGCTGCTTATGGTGATGAAGAGATTCAAACCAAAGGCTCAGTAGTGCTTTCATGTTACTCTGCTGGGGACAGCTATGACTTGCAATTTTTTGTAGACAAGAGACATGTGCAGTCATTATTATGCCTCAGAGACAGTTTGAAAATGGGACTGCTTTCATTTAATAAAGAAGTTCACCATGTAAGCCTGCATGACAGCAGCTCAGATTTCACCCAAACTATTGTTCTGAGTATGGTGATATCTTTGTATACAAAATAGACAAACTACCAGTTGTGTACTCCATCAAGTTAGACTGGCAGGTTAGCCCAGTTATCTGACCATCATGGAAAGTTCCAGTAGCTATGCATAGAAGAGTCAATGCTGAGCTAGACAGACTGGTGCAGTCAGGACTAATTTGTCCAGTAGAAGAACCTACTGAATGGGTATCCTCCATGGTAGTAGCTCATAAGAAAAGCTCAGATGAAATCAGAATATAAATTGATCCAAGAGATCTGAACAAAGCATTAAAAAGACCTCATCATCCAATGTGCACAGCAGAAGAGATTGCTGTCCTCATGCCAAATGCCACTGTTTTTTTCTGTCTTAGATGCAAAAAGTTCATTTTGGCAATTTTTGCTTGAATAAAAATCTTTGCTATTAACCACATTCAGTGTGCCATTTGGAAGATACAGATTTCTGAGAATGTCATTTGGAATAAATTCTGACAATGAAGTCTTTCAACGTGCAGTGGAGCTTATTTTTTCTGGGTATCCCTCTGCTATTATAGTAGATGATAGTCTAGTAGGAGGCAATGGTGAAGCTGAACATGACAGAAACCTCAAGAAAGTTCTGGAAAGAGCATGTGAAGTGAATCTTAAGCTGAATCCTCAGAAGTGCAAATTCAGGCTATGAGAAGTTACTTGTGTTGCTCACTTGTTAACCAGTTCAGGCTTAAGACCAGATCCTTCCAAGCAGACAGCAATTCTCGAGATGTCAACTCAGACAATGTCCAAGCTCTACAACGTTTCCTTGGCATGGTCAATTTTCTAGGCAAGTTCCTTCCAGATTTAAGTCAACTTTCAGCACTGCTCAGATAGCTGACATGCAACAATGTAATTTGGTTATGGTCAGAACAACACTCAAAGAGTATTTGATGCCCTGAAACAGAAAATTGCTAACCCATCAACTCTCAGCTGCTATGATGTTCATAAACCAGTTACTCTTTCCTGTAATGCTTCTAAGTTTGGTCTAGGTGCAGTCATTCTTCAAGAGGGTAGACCAGTAGCCTATGCTTTGAAAACTCTTATCTAGACCTAGATGCAATATGCCCAGATTGAGAAAGAGCTTATGGCAATTGTGTTTGCATGTTCAAAGTTCCATGATTATATTTATGGTCGACCTATCCAGACAGAAACTGATCACCAACCTCTTGTTACTATTTTGAGAAAGCCTATGCATACAGCTCCAGCTAGACTACAATGCATGATGATCAAATTTCAAAAATACAATTTCACTTTTGTTTACACAAAAGGCAAACTTCTTTATCTTGCTGATACTTTATCCAGATCACCCAGAAAAACACAGAACGACATAACAATGAGCAACTTGATTCTGAGGTCATGGAAGTGAGACATTTTTCTTCCACACATCTTGATGAGCTCAGAACTCACACAGCTTCAGATCCATTTCTCCAGAAGCTAAACCTCTTTATCAGTCAAGGATGGTCTTCAAAGCAATAATGTTTACCATTGGAAGTGCAACCCTATTTTTAGTACAGAGATGAGATTTTGTCAGACCATGGTATCATCATGAAAGGTCCTAAATTGATTGTTCCAAAATCCTGCAACAGAAGTATATTAAAATCTTGCAGTGTGGCCACCCAGGAACTGATTCTACCAAAAGAAGGGTGAGAGGACTAATATTTTGTCCATATACGTCAAGAGATATTGAGAAAGTACTTTCATTTTGTTCAGTATGTAATAGTACAAAGCCACATAAAAAAAGAACCACTTCAGTTAAGCCAGATTTCTGAACTACCTTGGTCAACAGTAGCCACAGATATCTTTGAGTGGAATGGTCAACATTACTTGGTGTTAGCAGACTCTTATTCATATTGGGTTGAGATTGACCTACTTCCCAACCTAACTTCCAATACTGTCATTACTAGGTTGAAGCGCCATTTTTCTGTCCATGGTAGTCCACACAGAATCATTTCTGACAATGGTGCACAGTTTACTTGTCAGCAGTTCAAGAAATTTTCAGAAGAGTGTGACTTTGTTCATATTATGAGTAGTCCTGATACCTCCAGTTAAACAGCTTTGCTGAACATTTAGTTCAAAGTGCAAAACAGCTGTTATAGAAATCCAGACGTTACTGAAAAAATAATTATGAAGGTGCTGCTGGTATTAGAATACAGTTGTAAATCACTTAGAAGTTTTAAAACATTTGAGAATGATTTGTCCATACATCAACTCCTGTCATGTATGCTTAACCATTTTCAAAACACAAGCATATTGTAAAATATATTTCTTTTGTGCAGATCAGCTGTAGTTTCCTGCTCTTTTGCAATGTTTTCCTAAGCTCAGCTGTTGTATGCAGGAAGTCAGTCTCTGTCAGTTCAGCTAATTTCTTTTCTTTATCCTGTAACTGCTGTTCAAGAGTTTCCTGTAATGCTGCACGGTCTTCCTGATATTTTTCAGTAACCTGTTCTGCTGAATCTAAAACTGCTATGCACTTTTGAAAAAAAATGTGTGTATACCTTGTCTAAACTTCTTGAATTCACTGTGTCTGTCTTTTAAAAGTTTATTAAATTATTTTGTAACAAGATGTACTGGGGGTTCTGTCAATGACTGATTTGACTGTTGTAACTCTGAAATAAACCTTTCACATGTGGAGACAGGACATAACTGTTCAACATCTGAATATAATATAAGCATATTAACTTTTTCTGGTTCTTTACCATTAAAAGGTTTGTCTGTACAGTCTAACCTTTGAATAATGTCATGCACTGTATTTTTATGACATTTTACACAGAAAGCAGTTTCATATGATTTACACAATAAACATTTGTCATACCCCACATGGTTTTCTTTGAGATACAAGTCAAATATTGTAATACGTTTGCATAATGCCTTACTATCAACTTGTCCTAATAACGTTTTACATTTGCCAATATGCTGTGTATCCCAACATTGCAGTTTACTCCATATTTTATCTGGTTGTTCTGCTACATTAAGAGTAAAGCTTGGCTTACACCTGCTTGAATTCTGTCTAATAGCATCCATACTAAAAATGTGACACAGAAAAAGGTCCTACCACTTAGCAAGAAAACAGGTGATCAAGCTGTTGTTGCAGATGGCTGAAAATTTTTTGGAGTCACTCGAGAAGCTGGTGAAACACAGCAGGCAGCAAGTTGCTGTGAAAAGTTGGTGTTCACCTTTCTTGGAGAATTTATGGCACTGCAACTTTCCTGCACTGCAGGCTCAATCTGGATTCATTCGTCTGAGGAACTTTACTGCTGCAAGCTGTATAAACTGGAGTATTTCTGTTTAGGATTTACACATATGTACAAATCAAATGCTAGTTACTGCAACTTCACTGAAGTGACCCTCTGCAGGCATCACTCCCCTTGTTTTCAAATGCAGGCTAGGCTCGCTATTGAAAAATTAATTATGAAGGTGCTGCTTACTGTGCTGGAACTGAAGTCTTCTTAAGACACTACATCTTGTTGAATGGGTTCTGCTGAAATCAAAGTCTAGTTATAGTTGCATTCACAGTCTGTTGTACACAGAAACTTGCAGAATGTACACTGATGAAAGATTATACTTTGCAGCACAACACTCTGTTACTTTAAGAGCAGTAACTAATAAATAACTTATTTTTATAACAAACCACACTGACTATTGTTGCAGCTTTAATTACACTGTACCACTTTACTTCTCGATCAGCATGGAAGATAATTCTCCTGTACATTACCTCAGAACAAGTGTGTTCCTACCAAACTATCTCTAACAATTTCATCTGCTACAGTCTTTTTATAGTGTTTTTAGATCATGTTTATCTTCTTGGTATTCTATTTTGGACTTTGTATGGAAACATCTGTTTGCTGATGTTTGCAGGAAAGCATGTAGAGAAGCAATGCTGATATTTTCTTTAAGGAAACATCTTGTGGAAAGATGCTGACTTGATAAAAGCATGTCCATTCAAACTTCCTTGCTTGACAGTGTAAGAAAACATGTCTTTTAGAAAACATATGACAAAAACATGTACAGATTGTTTTTCTGTTAAAAGCATGTCCATTCTTTAAGGAAACAGGTCAACTTCCTTGCTGACAGTGTGAAATGCATACAGAATTGCTTTTTACATTTTTGCTGAGTCTGTAAGGAAACATGTCCATTAAGCAAATTCCTTATTTTTCAAGGCACAAGTCATTTAATATGGATGCTAATTATATATTGCTAAAGTCTATCTTTACATTTAAGCAAGCTTTATTTTATACCTTATTTATTTTGCATATTTGTAGCAGAATTACTTTCAACTTTAATATACTCTAACAGTTACAATACCAATGTTTTTCTCAACTTTTTAAATCTCAGAAACATTCCTTGTGATAAAAATCTTGGTTCACCTGCCCAGAGACTTACTGTACGTTGAGACAAACCCAAACCACACTACCAATCTGCAGTAATTTATTGTTTCCAAGTGCTAAGACCAACAAAGCAGTAAAAGCCAAACTGTTGAAAAAGCTTTTGCCCCAGAAGTCTTACTGTGATAAAATCAGCAAAAAGCTCTGTTCTTTACAAAAAGGGGAGATAATGAGGATGCAGATGTGAAAAGGATTTGATCGCATCAGATTTGTGAAAAGATTGTGTCAAGAGCCTAGACTGTACATTGTGGAATCACAAGGAATGGAATTCAGATGAAATTTGAAGCATTTGTTACCAGTGTTATAGCATCTTGCCTATGACAAAGACTCTAGTTCTCAGAGTGACTTGTCCAATGTTCCTGTACCAGTGAACATTCCATCAGCAATCCATGTTCCTGAGAAAATCCCTGAAACTCCTTAATCAGAACATTCCACAGTGACTGTCCCTGCTGCTAAACCCAGTCCTAAATATTTATGTAATGAGATCAGGTCGCATCTCAAAACCTTCTTCTAGATACATGGCAACCTGGACATGACTGTTGTTTTTCTTTATTAGTGTCTGTATAATTTCATGCCTATTCAAATGTCATTGTTTATATGAGACAGCTCAGTAAGGAGGAGGACATAGGTCAGAGTGTGTGATATACCTTTAAGAAGCTTTCCAGTGAGTCAGCAAATGCATATAAGTACTGAGCATGTGCAAGCAACAGTGCCATTTTGAGTGAGCAGCCAGAGTGTGAGTGTGCAAGTATGCAGTCGGTTAGCTAGATAGTTTAAGTTTATTGTTCCTGCCATCCATCCTGATGTATTTGTATACAATAAACTACTTAAACAAACACCCAAGCCTCAACATCTTCTTAATGCACATAAGAAGAGTGACATTTTGTACATTCTTTTAATAACTTTGCATATGTAACCAGGGAGCTTTTCTCCCAGTACTTCCTCTAAAAAGGGGTTTTGATTCCCAGTGGGACTTTCATAGTAAACTAATGTAAATAAATAAATAATGCATAAATATAGTTAGGCAACTTGGTAGACTTAAGACCACATCTACTCTTCTTCTGTAAAGCAATGAAAGCCAGACTGTGCCATGACCACATTGAAAGATTTCTCCTGGGATGAAAGTATATCGTCAGCTGAGATTTAGTATGGACCTGAGGTCTTTTCTTTTATAGAATCCTAAAGACTCTAGATATGGTCTTCCTGCTCCACTTGTCCTCACGTGGAGTAGAAACTTGACCCTTGACACCTTCCAGAGTGGGACATTTGGGCAGTGTCCCAGGACTATTGCTGTCTGTCATTTGACATGAGTGTAGCTTTCTGGTGAATATTGAGAACCCCAAACTTTGGGTGTATAACTCTGCAAGAAAGAAGACTAGAGGATTGTTTGTTTCCAGTATTCTGCTGCTGTTGGTATTGCTGTGTACCTCAGCAATACCACACGCAGCAATAACTCCTCTGCATTCAAATGATCAACACTGTAGAGAGTTGGATATAACACCCACACCAGTAAGTATCTTCCTTGTTTCTTCTTATTTTCTACTTGCTGTTGAAACTGTTTGCAAGCAGTTGAGGATCAGAGAATCTGTGTCCTTAGTGAAACTAGACAGCCACTGTAGAATGGCCAGTGGAGACAGAGATTGCAAGTTATCAGCGGTTTATTGTACAGCCAACACTAATTCACCTGCATGTATATTCATGACTTGCACATAACTGAACTTGTTTAACATCGCCCTCCCCCACGTGCTTCAGTAACTACAGTAGCTGTCAAGGTACAAACAATCACTGTTCTACATCCTCCCTCTTTATCTTTGTTCTTGATTTCAAATACATGAACAAATTTACTTTAATACTTTCTTTAAACACATTCCAGAGCTAAACATCATATTAACAGTTCAACATGACCAGTTCGACATAAGTCCAATTCACTGTATATATTAAGGATTAGGTTTGCAGACACTCCCTGCCTGCATCACATACAGATTTTGATTTGAATTAGAAACAAGGACTGTCTTTAAAGGTTTATTCAGTACTGAACCATTACTTTGTATTTTGGAACTGTTTGAATAAGGCGGTCTGTCTTCTTGAAGCAGATTTTTTGGCAATTCACTCAAGGAATTGGAATCACCAGTACACTCAATCTGTTGTGGTTTTAGCTCTGGGAAAGGCAAAATATGTCTGTGATTTCTCCTGTAGTCTACTCCTTCAGACTGCATTATATAGGACCTTGGTTCAGCACAAATGTCCTTCACAATATCTACATGATGATGGCCTTTTGAAGTATGAATTCGAACAACTTCACCTTGCAACAATGGTTGAAGAGGCCTGCTGGTTTTGTCACAGCATAACTTCTGTGAGCGATGCTTTTTCGAGAGTTGAGTTTTGACTACCTTATTACTCTATGAGGTAGGCACTAACAGCTGTTTGCTAACTGGAAGAGTCATTCTCATTTGTCTGAGGATCAGTTTTTGAGCTGGTGAACCAAGTGTTGGGTCAAGAGGAATGTTTCAAAGGTTAAGTAAATTGTTACCTGGCACTTGCTCATTAAAGCAATTATATAAGTCAGCACTAAAAAATTAAAAGCACTACACCCTCACAAACTCCCCTTGAGTACCTTGTTCCCCATTGGCCCTTTTTTTTCAATTATAAAGGAATTCCCAATACTATTCTAGCATGTCCAAAGGTCAGTTGTCAATCTCCTCTCCGGTCCAGCCGGTGAATCTGGGAATCTTGAGGCAATGTTACAACTGCCTCATGTACACAGACAACCCTCTCCTCCTCCCAACAAATTCCAACACATGTGAGAGATGCAACCATATAGCCAAACTGGAGGCTAAGCTCTCTCAACTCAGTACTGGCATAACCAGTCAGGAGGAGAAGGAAACCACACCCACTACAATTCCAGTCTCACATAGACCTACCACGACAGAAAACTAAACACATAAACACACAAAAACATACTCGGAGGCTCTAAATAAAAATCTGCTTAAGCAGCAGAGACCTCCAAAGCAGACACCCAAGCAACCGCTACCCCAAAACAAAACACGTGCAACACATAGCTCACAAAGCCAGTGTGCCGAACAGTCACAGCCCTTAAGGCTAAACAACACATCTGATACACATATAATAGGTGACTCTGTCGTCAGGCACGCTGATGTCCTGCTCACCAGGCTGAACAAGGAGAAGGTCATGGTGAGCTGCCTGTCAGGCGCTAGGATCTGCCACATAACACAAGCACTCAGGTCACTCCAAGGCAAGTACAAATATTACTCAGTCATTGTCCATGCTGGTGTGAATTACCTGAGACGTACCTCCCTGGACTACATGAAAAGAGACATAGAGGTGCTCTCTGAGCATGTAGCCCAGGCTGGTATGACCCTGACCTTGAGTAGCATCTTACCCTCACCAAGAATGATGCCACAATATGAAGACAAGATGATCAATTTCAACAATTGGCTTAAGTATTGGTGTCATTCAAAGGGGATCCAATGCCTGTCAGCCTAGGATGACATGCTCGACAAGCCATGAAGTTTCGCTAGGGACGGCTTGCACCTGTCACCCCTGGGCTTTTGGATATTGGCAAAGGCTCTTGCTACCCCCATAGTGCCTTTTTTAGGCAAGGCTCAAAAGACAAACCCACCTCCATAGGTATTACAAGGGATAAGAAACTAAGAGTAATGCTGCTCAACGCCAGAAGTCTAAACCTCAAGATGCATGCACTCGAAACTCTCCTTAGCATGGAGAACATCGATATCTGTGCAGTAACAGAAACCTGGTTCAAGGCTCCCGAGAGCACCCCAGCACTACCAGGTTATACCTCATACCATGCTTTTCGGCCCCAAAACTTGGACCGAACCACAAAAGGAGGGGGAGTATCAATATTCGTCAAAGATACCCACACCTCCAGGTTGGTGGCACAGCATGAAGCATCAGAGACTATCCATGTGCAGCTAACAGTGGGTAAAACTGCCTTCCAGTTTATAGCCTGCTACAGACCACCCTCCCAAACCCAGGAACCCCACTCGGCCTTCTTGAGAACACTGGAAAATATGAAGGTCTCTCCAAACACCATTATATTGGGCGACTTCAACTACCCAAACATAGACTGGGAGCATTACTCTAGCTCCAACATCCTAGCCCAAAGGTTCCTAGAATTTATAAACTCAAATGCTATGGAACAACTTGTTACCACTCCCACAAGAGGGGAAAACATACTGGACCTGATCATCACCAACATGGGGACTCTATGCTCCAGACCAGAAGTGTATCCCTCACTGGTAAGATCAGACCATAAACTAATCTCACTGGATATTCACATCCCGACCCCACCCCCTGCCCAGAAAACCACAGTGAAAAACTTCTCTAAATCAAATTTCACACTCCTCAAAACCGAGGTGGAATCCTTCAAAGCCCCGGGCCTGTGGAAAATACGGCCCAGACCGCAGAATCCTTTATAAACGCATTCTATGAACACCTTCAGGAATGCATGGATCATGCAATCCCAAATAAAACCAAGACCCAATCCTCCAAAGGCAGACGTCCTGTCTGGTGGACCCCAGCCATAAACAAACTATACAACAGAAGGAGGAAGCTACTACATGATAGAGCAAAATCCCAAAAAAGGAAGGCATCTCTGATCAGTATTAGCAAAAAACTACGGGCACTCATAAAATCGTCTAAGGCCAGCTTCGAGAGAAAAATTGCACAGGACACTAAGGATAATCACAAGGCTGTTTTTAGTTATGTTAGGAACCTGGGTGGGAATTCCCAGATATGCTCAGAATTAGTACAAAATGACAAAAAATACAACAAACCCACAGACATTGCCAACATCCTAGCTGACAGGTACAGCGCAAACCCCCCCCCCCCACCAAAAGGGCAAATATCTATCCCAGCAGAGTGCTGCCCCCCTGACATCTCAGATGCTCAGGTAAGAGCCACCCCCTCCAAAACAAAAAACACAGCATCAATGGGACCAGACGGTGTCCCAGGCTGCGTCCTACATGAACTCCAAGAAGAGCTAAACCCAAACATAAAACTACTGTTCAATCTAAGCCTTAGTACAGGATATGTACCCAAAGAGTGATGTACAGCAACAGTGGTCCCTCTCCACAAAGGCGGTGCCTCAACGGATCCTGGAAACTATCGCCCCATAAGCCTTACTAGCTTGGTCTGCAAAGCTATGGAAAGGATCATCATGGACCTCATAAATAAAGATATTGGGGACCTACAGACACTGGATTCTACCCAGTTCGGCTTTGTTAAGGGCAGATAATGCCTCTTAAACCTGGTTAATTTATTTGAAACATTCACCAAGGCCATTGACGAGGGGAAGGTGGTCCACACAGCCTACCTGGAACTCGCAAAAGCCTTCGATACAATACCCCACTTGGGCATTATAGATAAGCTCACCAGCTTAAATATAAACCCCTATGTCACTAGATGGGTTGCAAACTGGCTCAAGGACAGAACCCACATGGTTAGAATTGCTGGAGCTATGTCAGACTCCAAACCAGTTACAAGTGGCGTCCCACAAGGCTCAGTCCTGGGACCTCTCTTGTTCAGTATATATTTCTCAGAGGTACAGGCCAACACGGAAGGACTGTGGCTGACCAAGTTCGCAGATGACTGCAAACTGGGCGCCATAATCGACTCTCCAGCCGACACAAGCATCCTCCAAAAGGGCCTCATAGAAACAGACAACTGGTGCCAGAGCCATGGCCTCAAGCTAAATGCCAAAAGTGTATAGTCATCCCCTTTGGCAAAAACAAAGTGCCCACAAATTACCACATAGGTGGTAATCCATTAAGTACAGAAGAAGTAATTAGGGACCTGGGGACCCATGTTGATAGCAATCTCTCATTTGACAACCACGTGGCCAAAGTGATTAGAAAAACATTTTATATAGCCCACCTAATCATGAAGGGATTCACATCTAGATCAGGGGAGGTCATTGTGCCTCTTTACTCATCCCTCATCAGGGCCATAATTGAGTACAATGCCCCTTTTGGGATGTACCTTACCAGACACCTGCAGCAACTGGAAAAACCCCAAAAGTACCTCACCAAGAGGATCAAAGGGCTCAAACAGATGCCGTATGCTGCCCGGTTAAAGAAACTCCAGCTCTACTCAGTGGCATACCACCTGCTCAGAGGTGATCTGTGCCTGACGTATAAAGCCATGTCCAACCCAGAATTAATGGACATGCTGCACCTCAGAAAATCCAAATCCCATCGAGCTACGCGCTCGAGAGACTTGAACCTCAGCACTGAAAAAAATAGGACATGCTGGAGGGACAGATTCATAACCCAGAGGCTCCCTTCACTCTGGAATAAAATCCCAGTCCAGGTTAGGCAGAGTCCCTCATTGACTCTCTTCAAGAGGAATCTTGATGAGTGGATCGGAGATTGTAGGTTTACCCCGGGTATCACTTCTGTGTCACTGTTAGACAGAGGCACAGTGTACTAACCTCGAAAAAGGGCATAGCAAAATTAATTTAAAATGGGTGGCGAAAGCCAAACACACTCTGGCTAGGCTTATAATAGCCTAGTATGAACCTATGAACCTATGAACATCACTTCCATCTCTTTTGGACTTTTCCATTAAATACTTTGCACTGCAGGCAAGCACGCTAAGCCAGACCATTAGCTTGTGGGTATTCTGAACTATGAGTTACATGAATAAAGTCCCAAGATGTAGCAAAGTCTACATCGGTGACTAGTGAATTGTGCACTGTTATCTGAGATGACTTTATGTGGGTTTTCCAGGACTGAAAAGTGTCTCTTTAGTTTTGTAATTACGTTTCCAAAGGTCAAATCATGGAATAAGTCGACTTCAAACTATGCGGAGTAGGAATCAACCAGGACCAGGTAGTGTTGACCACTCAAATCAAAAATATCTACTGCTACTGTTGACATAGCCGGCCTTAGGAATGGGCCAACTAGGCGGCCGCCTAGGGCGTTGGTCTAGTAGGGGTGCTTTTCCAGTATTTATTTGCTGTAGGTAGACCAGTATGGGGGCACCAGGTGGTGTGGTGGGCCGCCATGAAGCCCTTTTGCCTACGGCACCAGTTGACCTAAGGCCGCCCCTGACTGTTGACCATGGTAAATCAGGGACTGAGTGTAAATGAAGAGGGTTTTTTTTGCTGCTGTGGTTTATTACTTTTGCAAACTGAACATGAAAAAGTTTCTCTTTCAATATCTTTAGACATTGAGGGCCAGAACACAATGCCTCTTGCTCTGTTTTTAGTTGATTCAGTGCCTAGGTGGCTTCTGTGCATAATTTGTATATAGTCCTTTTGCAATGATTTAGGAACTACTACTTTTAGGCCTTTCATAATGATGCCATCTTCCACTATGAGCTCATCCTTGAATGGACTATATTTCTAAATTTAAAGTGGCAAACTTGTTTGATGGGTTGGCCAGCCTTAGTTGATGATATTACTCAGTTTTTGAAGAACTGGGTCTTTAGCAGTGTGATTTCTTAACTCATCTACCCATGATGATGAAATGTGTTTGACTTCTATGACTTCAGAATCAGCTATCTCACCTTCATGTTGCTTTGTCGTCTTTCTGGGAACACATAACAATGTATCAACAAGATACATGTGTATACCTTTCATGTAGACAATAGTAAAGCTGTACTTTTGTATCTTTAACATCATGCGTGGAAATCAAACTGGAGCTGTGTGCATCAGCTTGTTCAAAATTGTTACTAGTGGTTGGTGATCTGTTTCAATCTTGCTTGGCCTTCTGTATATGTAGTCATTGAATTTGGAACATGGAAACACAACAGCAAGAAGTTCTTTTCAAAGTATCAAATGCCTCTTGGTGCTGGTCAAACCACGACCATTTTGTATCTTTGCATGTCAGCTCACACAATGGTGCAGAGAGTTCACTGAGATTCGGGAAGAATTTTCCCAAATAATTAATCATACTCAGAAAATGCTGTAAGGATGTAACATTCCCTCAGACTGGCATTTCATTGATTGCTGGTATCTTTGATGGATCTGGCTGTAGCCCTCAACTTGTGAACATGCGATCAACATAGTTGACTTCTTTCAGTTTGAATTTACATTTTAAAGGATTTAGCTTGAGGTTGACCTCACGTGCATGGTCTAGAACTTTCCTGAGATTTTTGTTATATTCATTTTTATCATTGCTTTCAATGATAATGTCATCCACAATAATGGCACAAGGATATCCTGAAAATATCTGTTCCATGGCATGCTGGAATACTTCAGTGGTGAAACTGATGCCAAATGGCGTTCTTAAAAACCCGTATCTCCCAAATGGTGTGCTGAATGATGTTAATAAAGAAGATTTGTGATCCAGAGAGATTTGCTGAAAGGAGTTCTTGGTATCTAAAACTGAGAAAACAGTCGAATTTGGCATCATTACTGTTACCTTCTCTAATATGTGCATTGGATGATGAGGATGTTTGAGGGTTTTATTTAAGTGTTTAGGATCAATGTATATCCAAATGCTGTCTGAGCTCTCCTTGTGGGCTATCACCATGGATGATACCCATTCAGTAGGCTCTGCCACAGGGGTAAGAACACCTAAATTCACCATTTTGTCTAATTCTGCTGTTACTTTGCATTGCTACTGGGATTTTGCATGCAGGTCTAATGACTGGGTATATTTTGTGATTCAGCTTCATAGAATACATAATTGGAAGTTTACCAAGTTCATCGTTGAAGATGTCAACATATTCTTCAAAGATACATTGTGAAAAACTGTCATTTTTGTTTGTATTTCAATGGTGCACTTCTTTATTGAGTGAAATCAAACCAAATTCTTAGGCTGTCTTCTAAGCCTGGTAATGACTGTACATCTCTTTGAACTACATAGAACTGTAAGTCATAACGGTTACCTGCACAATGGCAAGGAAGGAATACAGTACCATCCATTTGAATTTCTTTGCCACCATAAGCAACTAGTTTTCTGCTTCTTGTTGAGTTGAGATTCTTTTCAGCTTTTACTTTTGCATAAGCTTTTGCTGATATAGCACTACATTTGGATCTGGTGTCTACTTTAAGCTCTACTGGCTTCCCATTAATTTGTATGGTGCAAAATATTTCACTGTTTGCTGACCGACCACAGAAACACCATCAACATAAAAAGTTTCATCACTGCTGTCTGGGTCTGCTACTGTCTCAATTTAATCCACTGTCTTTATCAGATAAAATTTATTATGAGTCTGTGCCAATCAACAGAACTTTTTGAAATGATTCCACTTTTTGCATTTGTGACACTGTTGACCATAGGCTAAACACTTCTCTTGTTTAGGTTCATGACTGCCCCCACAAATGAGACAGTTAACAATGGCAGGTGATATGGCACAACTCTTCCAGTTACACATATGAGGCTGTATTGTCTTAGTTTTTTGTTGCTCACTGTTGACATTTGCAGCCGCAGATATTGCAAGCATACTAGTATGTTCTTGTGAGTTTGTGTACCTGACAAATTTCAGTAGCTTTGCTCAACTTTAATTCACTATCACGTAGTAGAATTTTTCTTACCATGTCATTATTAGTGCCACACACAAGGCGGTCTTTTATTAAATCATCTTGTAGATCCCCAAATCTACATGTCTTTGCTTTATTTCTTAAGTCAGTGTAACATATGCTTCTGTAGTTTTACTGGGTTTTTGATTTCTCATATTAAATTTATGTTTTTCCATCATTATATTCATTTGAGGGTTACAAAGTTCTTGAAATTTGTGCTTTAAACATTCCAGATCTTTTCGGGTCTCAGCCTGAACAATGACACTGCATTTTTCTCCCTCCCCTGCATAAACAGCAGGTGCATATACGAAAGAACATTCTTACTCGATAGCCTCTGAGCCTGCCAAATTGAGAAGTATAAATACTTGTGTGCATGCATCTTTATTTGAATGTGCAGCTGCTGTGAAAATATATTCTTGTGCAAACACTCACCAATTCTCTGCGACATTGCCCTCAAAAACCAGCAGTTTGGATCTGTGAAATCCATCAGCCATGCCATCAAAATATATTTGTTTACCTTTGAACTTAAGTTTTTCTTTACACTCAAATGATATTTAGTTGGCATCCCACTTCTGACCCATGTAGAAAGACGAGTGGAGATAGAGACTGCAAGTTATTAGCAGTTTATTGTACAGCCAACATGAATTCACCTGCATGCACATTCATGACTTGCACATTACTGAACTTGCTTAACACCACCATCCCCCATGTTCTTTCTTAACTACAGTAGCTGTCAAGGTACAGACAATCACTATTCTACTACAGCCATAGCCAAGAGTTCTGGAACAAGACACTGTTGGAACTTACTCCCCGAAGAAATTCCCTCTGCTGCCTTGCACAGCATGCAGAAAATGACATTATTCTAACTGCAAGAGGTTGAGGCTTGGAAAATTGTTTTCTTTTTATGACTCACCTGACAACTCCTCCAATGCCTGGTGAATTTTATTTGCCAAATTCCTCTGGATATACTCATATGCAACAGTGTGCTTCAGGGCTTGGTGAGCAATGGGTTTCCCTCTGAATTATGCATAAAGCTTTTAATATGTTACAATGGAAATATGGTTAATTTGAATGAATGTCCACACAAAATTACTTGATTTCTAGAAAGCAGCTTCATTTCCAAGTTAAGTAATGAGTTAGATGTGCTGCTATAAAAAGCTACATATTGTGCACAATTCAGGCTTCATAGAGGTGTTCACTGGCAAGCACCTGATACCCAGATAACTCACATAGCCAAGCCAGGCTCAGCAGGACAAAGCTGCGTAGTGTTGCCATGTGCACTCACCACCTGTGAGGTCAAATGAGGATCAGGTGTGACACTAGTCAAGTGGCAGCAAGAACAGTATGGAACTGTGAGTTCTATAATAGCATTTATGCATGCAAGGCACTTATCCCTGATGCCAGAAAGATCAGAAGACTGCAAGTTCTAACCCCATGACAATTGTCTAGATTCATGTTCCATTACTGACACTTCACTCCTGCATGAGGCATACCTGTCAACTGGTCTGATTTTTTATTTTAACTCAAACTTTAGCTCTACCCCTCTTAATCTCTCCTAAAACTGATGACTTTTGGAGAAAAGGGGGTGAATTATACTTAAATTAATAATAACATTTATTGAGTTATAGACTTCTTTTACTTTATAAAATAAATATTAATTAATATTCTCTTATTCTGTCAATGTCTCAAGTTAATAGTAGTAATATTTTAAAAGTGCCCCTGATTATTTCTGGATTTGTCCCTAATTTTGCTGACATTCATCCCTGATATTTTGAGAGCTATGCCATAAGGAAGTGGTGCAGTTATGAGTTGCCATTCTTTGGATGTGTGGATGAGACATTAAATCAAGCTGCAGTCTATCCAAGATGGTGGTAATTCATTAAAGATCCCATGCCCTATATTGGAAAGAAAAGCAAGGACGTTCCACTATGTACTAGCTAAAGCTTACTTCACCTTTATAAACAGCACCTTTGACCTCAGAAAAAAAAAATGCCAGTTCCATCATTTAACAAAACATAATAAAAAATAAATAAAAAATCTTGCATATTACTAAAATGTGGCTTTATAAAACCCTGGTCTTGATGACTGAAGATTAACAGTATTTAATAATTTCTAGCAATAAGAGTACTTTTTGATCTTTTTTCCAAAGTCCCTCAATTACACCTCAGTTGTCAAGTTTTAGATATCAGTCCTAGTGTCATGAAATAAAGTCAAGAATTGGCTCTCAGATGCAATCCTTGGAAGATGCCATGCCAGAAAACATATTTTAAGTACGGACAGAAAATTATACTCATAACAGATGTTTTTGGGGTGTAATCTTCCGCTAAAAATAAACATTTTCAAAGTACTTCTTTAAACTGAACTGTCTTCCCTTATAGCCAGCCTAGCAGTGTACAAAGAGTGCCATCATATGAATGTCAGGATTATGGAGCACAGCTGCAAAGTGCTTTAGTACTTCTTTACTAATTTAGGTAGTATTTTGTCCACTTTACTTAATACTGCTGCATATCCCTTGCAAAGAGAATTAACAAGCCAATGTTCCGTAGGTTAGTCATTACGGAATATTTTCCAGTGCCCTAAATTCTGCACTAGCAAATCTTTTCTCTCTCCTCTCTCTGTCTCTGTGTCTCTCTGGCAATGAAACTAATATTTAACACAGCATGCAGTAGTTCATTGAGTTCAACACTACCTCCCATGAAATGGCAGCTGGAATTTTAGATTTACCTTTATTAGCAGGGTATTTGTTATTGTGAACAAAATAACTAAAACAAGGCAAAGAGCACACAGTGAATAGAGGGTTCTAAGCAGTTTGTCTGATTCTTTGTCTCCCTCTAGTGGATTTCTTGTGTATATACATACATATTATTTATTTTAGTTTTTTTATTTTGCATTTGTTTACCGGCACAGTCTGCCTGGATACATGTCCATTTTCAGTGGATGTCCGGGGAGAAAATCTCCAAAAAGACATTCAACAAACTGTTACATTTTTACAGTTTAAAACACAAAATAAAACACAAATAAAAGGATTTTTACACAGATGTAAACAAACACAAAAACAGATACACAAACAAATTATTACATTTTTACTTAGATGGAAAATTCTAGACAGTGTTTTTAAGAATGATAGGGTATTGAATGCCTAGTAGGCTAACCTGGTAGTAGATCCAAGGAGATCATAGGATGAATAAGTTAAGAAACAATAAAGTGTAGGCAGTCCTCCATGTGCACACGAGTGATGGTTAGAGATAGTCTGGATTAGGACAAGGACATAGCCATCGTTTTTTAAAGTACTGAATCAGACTTTTCTTGAATTGAGGTAGAAAGAGAGTTCAGATGTAAGATTAGCAGGAAGAGAATTCCAAGTTTTGCCAACAGAGTTAGCAAATAGAGATATACCGGCTGCGTTGTTAGATTTGTGAGTTTGAACTAGTAGTCTTTCAGATGAACGTAGTGCGCTAAGGTTACTGTAGGGGGTGATGTGGTTTTTAAGTACAGGTGTATTATCTGTTTAGTACAGGATCTTGTGTGCAACTATTAGTTGGTTAACACCATTATACTAGGTGACTTCAACTACCCTAATATAGACTGGGAACACTACTCAAGCCCAAACACTCTAACCCAAAGATTCCTGGAGTTCATAAACTCAAATGCCATGGAACAACTAGTCACCATCCCCACAAGAGGTGAAAACATACTTGATCTCATCATCACGAACATGGGATCAAAATGTTCAACACCGGAAGTATACCCCTCACTGGTGAGATCAGATCATAAACTAATCTCGCTGGAGGTCCTCATCCCGCCCCACCTGAAACAAAAAGACCACAGTGAAAAACTTCTCAAAGCCGATTTCACACTTCTAAAAACTAGTGTGGTCTCCTTTAAGGCCCCTGAGCCAGTGGTAAACATTACTCAAACCGCTGAATCACTTACAAATGCCTTCTACCAGCACCTACAGGACTGCATGGATCAGGCAATCCCAAACAAAACTAAGACTCTCTGTACCAAAGGCAAGCATCCAGTCTGGTGGACCCCAGCCATAAACAAGCTCTACAACAAAAGGAGGAAGCTACTACAAGATAGAGCAAAATCCTTGAAAGGTAAGACACCTTTGATCATTATAAGTAAAAAACTAAGAGCTCTCATAAAATCATCCAAGGCAAATTTTGAGAGAAAAATCGCCAAGGACTCTAAAGACAATCATAAGGCCTTCTTTAGCTATGTTAGAAACCTAGGAGGAAACTCCCAGATATGCTCAGAATTAGTTCAAAATGATGTGAAAATTACTGAACCTACACACATTGCTAACATACTGGCTGACAGGTTCAGTGCAAACTTCCGCCGCCTCCCCCCCAAAAGGAGAGATATCTATTCCAGAGGATTGTAGCGCCCCAAACATCTCCAACGCCCAGGTGAGAACTGCCCTCACTAAGGCAAAAACACAGCATCCATGGGACGGATGGTGTCCCCGGCTGTGTGCTTCATGAACTCAACGAGGAATTAAACCCACAGTTAGGACAGCTGTTTAATCTTAGCCTCACCTCAGGATACGTACCCAAGGAGTGGCGCCGCGACTGTGGTCCCACTTCATAAGGGCGGTGCCTCCACAGACCCTGGAAATTACGCCCCATTAGCTTGACAAGCCTTATCTGCAAAGCCATGGAGAGGATCATAATGGAACTCATAAATAAAGACATAGGGAACTTGCAGACTTTGGATCCAACCCAGTTTGGCTTTGTCAAAGGCAGATCCTGCCTCTTAAACTTGGTTGACTTTTTGAGACAGTCACCAAGGCCATTGATGCGGGAAAGGCAGTCCATACAGCCTACCTCGACCTGGCAAAGGCCTTGACACAATACCCCACTCAGGTATCATCGAAAAACTCATCAGCTTGAATGTAAACCCATACATCACAAGATGGGTTGCAAACTGGCTAGCGACAGAACCCACAGGGTCAGAGTTGCTGGAGCCATGTCAGACTCAAAGCCTGTCACAAGTGGTGTCCCACAGGGCTCAGTCCTGGGTCCACTCTTGTTCGGCATCTACTTTTCTGAAGTACAAGCAAACACAGGAGGGTTATGGCTGACAAAGTTTGCAGATGACTGCAAACTGGCCACAGTCGAAAACACATCTGACACAAATATCCTCCAGAAGGGCCTCACAGAAACGGATAACTGGTGCCAGAGCCATGGCCTGAAGTTAAACGCCAAAAATGCATAGTCATACCCTTCGGGAAAAACAAGGTTACCCCTAGCTACCATATAGGTGACAATCCACTGAGCACAGAAAAAGTCATCAGGGATCTGGGGACCCAAGTTGACAGTAGTCTTTCCTTTGACACTCATGTTGCTAAAGTAGTTAGGAAAACCTTCTATATCGCCCACCTGATCATGAAGGGATTCACATCTAGATCAAGGGAGGTCATCGTCCCCTGTACTCATCACTCATTAGACCTATGATTGAGTACAATGCCCCGTTCGGAATGTATCTGACCAGACACCTGATGCAGCTTGAAAGGCCCCAAAAGTTCCTCAGCAAAAGGATAAAGGGTCTCAAAAATATGTCTTATGCTGCCCGACTGAAAGAACTCCAGCTTTATTCAGTCTCATACCGCTTGCTCAGAGGTGACCTGTGCCTGACATATAAGGCCATGTCAAACCCAGATTTGATGAATATGCTTCACCTCAAAAACTCTAGATCCCTCAGAACCACAAGGGCGGAGACTTAAAACTTGACACGGTTATAAATAGAACGTGCTGGAGGGACAGATTCATCACCCAGAGACTCCCTATGCTGTGGAACAAAATCCCGGTACATGTGAGGCAGAGCACCTCGCTGGCCTTGTTCAAGAGGAATCTTGACCAATGGATGGGAGATCGCAGATATACCCCAGGGATTACTTCAGTGTCACTGCTTGACAGAGGCACAGAAAAATGATAGGCATAGTTTTTATTCAAACTAAAGGGGTGGCGAAAGCCACATAACTATGGGCTAGGCTTATAAATGCCCTTGGGCAGATAGCCTAGTATGAACCTATGAACCTATGAACCTATGAACCTGAAGTAGATTTGGCAGTTCAAGCCATCCTAGTAGCTTTAGGTTATGACAGTGATGAGTTCTGTAGCCTGCATCGCTAGCAAATCTAGCAATGTGATTGTAGCTGCTAGAAAGTTTATCAAGGTCAGTTTTGATCAGGTTTGTAAATAGAGGGGAAGAATAGAGGGGAAGCATAGAGGAGGATGGAGAGTAGATGTGTACTAGTCTGTACAGTTCTGGCTAATGGCGCTAGGAAGGGCTTGATCCTATATAGTGAGCCAATTTTTTTATTAACTGTTTTAATAGTTTTATTGATATGCAGATCAAACCTAAGGTTATTATTTATTATAACTCCTAACAGTTTGGTTTAGGTATCTGTGGAAATAATGGTGCTGTTGTTGTTTAATGTAAAGGTTATAGGGGCAGACCTGTGAGTGGGGGAGAAAAGTAGCAGTTTGGTTTTATTAGGATTTAACATGAGACGATGGTTAAGGAGCCAATTTTTAACTGTGTTAAAAAGATTTTGGGATAGAATCTGCAACTCTGTAGGTGAAGTGTCGGAGCATATTAAAGTGGAGTCACCCACATATTGAATGCATATTGTATTTGAGATGACCTTATACAAATCATTGATGAAAATGGAAAATAATAGTGGACCTGGTATGGAGCCTTGGGGATCCTGAGGATGATGGGCAAAATGGTGGATAGTTTGCTCTGCCATGGGACAGCCTGTTGTCTACCACTGAGATATGTTTGAATCCATTGGATGACCTGGTTCTCCAGGGAGATGGATTTCAAAGTGTTTGTGAGTATTTGGTGGTTTACCATATCATAGGCTTTTGAAATATCAAGAAAGATAGCAGAGGAAGGTTTATTATTGTTTTGGTGTTGGTTATGACATTAGAGAAGGAGAGGAGGGCTGAGGTTGTACATTGGAATGGTCTAAAGCCATTTTGGGTGTTGGCTAGAAGATTATTATGGATAAGATAGTTCAGGAGTTGATTGTGGATGCATTTTTCCATAATTTTAGCCAAGGGTGACAGAATAGCAATGGATCTATAGTTTGAAAGTTCAGTAGAGCTGCCCCCTTTATGGAGGGGGATGACATGGGATAGCTTCCAGACAGAGGGAATGGATGCTTCAGTTATAGTTCTATTGATCAGGATAGTAATGGTGTATGCTATGGCATCTGAAGCTTTTTGTAGATATTCTACATGGAGGAGATAAGCTGACAGGGTGGTAGGCTTTAGTTTTTTTAAGTAATTAATATATATATATATATATATATATATATATATATATATATATATATATAAGAGAGAGGAAGAGAGAGACAGATGTATGTATGTCTTTCGGCTTTTCCCGGTTAGGTGTCACCACAGTGGAACTCCGGTCCACTAATGATTGGCAGTGAATTTTTACAGTGTCGACTTGCCAGCCCGGTGCCCAACCTTCAAAGGAGACACACCCACACACGTTTGCACCTACCTGCATGTCTTTAAATTCACTCGACCATGGGGAGGACATGCAGACTCCACACAGAAGGTGCTCCAGCTGAGAATTGAACTAGAGAACCTCTTGCTGTGAGGCGACAACACTAACTGCTGCACCACCACGGCCATATGACAGATGTATGCATGTATATATATATATATATGTGTGTGTGTGTCTATATACATATATATATATATATATATATATATATATATATATAAATAAATATATGTATGTATGTATGTATAGGGTTCCTCTCAGATAGTTGAACTTCTGCAAGTTTGAACCTCATATGGTCGAGACTATAAGTTTGAATTTGCAGAAGTTTGAGGATTTCAATGGAAATCTCCGTAAGGGGAGGTTTCCATTTTGTTCAATGTGGTGCGATCTCGGCGTTGGTATATTTAAGTAGTGGGGTGTGTGGGGGTGTAGGGAGGCTTGCCCCCCTGCTTACAACAGTTTATTTTGTTTTTTTTTGTTTTTTTATCCATAGTCAAAGTTTTTTAACTTCGAACTGGATGGTTCAAGCACACTGTGTTTGAAGTTATTAAACTTCGACTATGTGATATATACCTTATGTGTATGTATATGTATATGTACATGTATGTATATGTGTATATATATATATATATATATATATATTTGGAGAATATTTGAAATGTTTATATTGTTTTCTTTAATATGGTTACTCATATTAAAGTCGGTTACATTATTTATATGTTCATCTGAAGTGCTGATTCTTTAAAGAAAAAATATAAGAAAAAAGAAATAAAAACACAGTGCTGTAATTCAAATAAATGCAATGGTAATTAAAAATGGTCATCTAGTATTGTCTTAAATTATTTATTGTGATACACGCAATATGAAAAAATTGACATAATTCACTGATTTTACAGGAAAACAACTAAAAATTATTACAAGAAATGTACCTGGAAAATAACAATATTTTAGCACAATTGTTTTATTCACAAACTAATTGAAAACTCTGCTTGCAGCATCGGAAGCAGTGAGCAATACAATGCACTTATAAATGTTAAAGAAAGGAAGATATGGAAAGCAATCAGGAGAGCAGGGACACTGCAGGTAATTATTAGACCAAGTAAGAACATCAGGAAAATTGTGGCAGTGAGTAATAAAGAAAAGAAATTTAAGGTGCATAGAAAAACTTACTAGCTGAGAGACAGTGTCATAGAAAGGAATCACACATTTGAATTCTGTAGTTAGAAATAAAGGTGAAGAATGGAAATAACAGCTGAGCAAAATGGAAAAGGCTGGAGAAAACACTGAATAATCTTTTATGGAAAGAAGCCTTCAATCACCAGAATTTCCCGTGAATTTCTCAGTACCGTCCTGCCTTCTCCAATCAACCCATTGATGTATTGCTTGGTATAAGCCATCCAGGAATGGTGCAGTGGACCCTGGGGAGACAACTCCCTCCCTAGCCTAATACTATCAAATTTTAGAGGCAGAGTGGGGCCGGGGAACATCAGACTTTTGTGTGCAGCACCATCTACTGAACCATCACATTCAACCATGGACATTGTTTACCTTTTGTAACCTTTATACGGCTTGAATTGAAGTTCATGTCCTAAACACATTCACTCATACTGTGATTGTGCAGCCCCCTCTGCAGACCAGAGCTGTAACTACACACATCTGACAGGTCTGACTGATGTCATTGTAGTTATACTTTCTTCCCAGGAAAGAAGAGCAGTCTACAGGGCAACAGAGCCTTCTCTCCCTGACCAGCTCTTTCATGACCACAGTCCATTATTAAATGTGGATTTCCAGCATCATTTTGAGGCACCTTCCCTTGGAGCCAGTGTACTGGCATGGTAAAACATCTTGTGTGTTTGACTGTATACAGAGAGAGACTCACAGCATAAATGCCATATACATGGCGGTACTATATA
The DNA here is from genome assembly GCF_019279795.1 of Protopterus annectens. Classification (NCBI taxonomy): domain Eukaryota; kingdom Metazoa; phylum Chordata; order Ceratodontiformes; family Protopteridae; genus Protopterus; species Protopterus annectens. The sequence goes on along the minus strand of NC_056735.1, from coordinate 821,320,433 downwards.
TGCATAATGTAGTTGACTGAGGAGGGCATATGCTACTTAGCGCTCCTGGAAGTCAGGAAATTAAATGCAAGACAGCTTTCCCAGTGTGCTACACAGGTACAATTACTATTTTTACAGACAGCAGACATTTGCAGGTCAAAACTACCTATGAAATTACCGAGTTATGCATTTGCAGTCACTTTGCAGGTGAGGAAAGAAGGAATTCATAAAACATTTGCCCTTACTGGCTGTGCCTGTGAAGTGTAGTTTATCTGTTTTACTATGCAAATTATTAAACACATTACGTGGTTTACCCCATCTGTCAATTAGCTGGTGTCATTACAACATTTGCAATGAGACAGATGTGGTTGTATCAACTTGCTTTTTATGCACTGAACACAACTATGGACTGTGTCATTACATCCCCTTATTAAACAACTTTGCTCAGCTTTACATGGATTTCATTTGCATTATTACAGATGTAAATGTGTTTCATTTCCATTTGTATTCCCATAAATCTGTGCCTCTTATACACACTTTCCCCCGTGAGTTACATATTTATAAAGTGTGGAAGATCTTATGCATTCTTACCTCATACTTTGACTCTTTCAGGTATGCAGTCATGTACACAGCTTCTACATGATCTTCAGCCTTCTTTTGTGAATTTTGTATGGTTCTGCTATGTAGTTTTGACCACATACTAGCTGTACACAACTGTGGGCTAATGTTTATGAACCCCAGCAATACAATACAGGGAAAGTGAGAGACAGAGCAAGAGAATCTGGGTGACTTGTTTATACTTATATAACTTCCTACCTACCTTGAAACCAGACCATTTTGTTGATTGTTTTTTTTTCTGGTCACAAGCACACTGACTGGCTCTGTCTTTCCCTGTAAGAACGGGTTCCCACCTGACCAATGAGGTAATCCCTTCTCCCTCCCCTTAAGGTACCTAGTTACTTTATTTAAACCTGCTGAGATCAGGGTCTATTAAAATAAATAAACCAGATACTGCTCTTCTTTTTGCTGGTCCTGTGTGCCCCCCAGGTAAGTATCCTTGCCATTTTCTCAATGGCCTTAAATTATATAGGATCATAGGAGGTTACTAGGCTAATGGTCCTTGGGCCCTAACAAGCCTAGTCAAGAGTTTAGCTCCAAGAAAGAAACTTCGGTCAGCACCTGTCACCTCTGTCAATGAGGGATACAGGTGGAACCCCTGGGACAAATTTGTGGTTTCCTATCCACTCATCAAGGTTGTGCTTGAAGAGGGTCAGTGATGTACTCTGTTTGAAATGTATGAGAATTCTATTCCAGAGATGGGGCAGCCTCTGGGAGACAAACCTGTCTCTCCAGCAGGTTTTGTTAATGTCACATTTTAGATTTAGGCCTTTCAAGCGGGTAATGCGTGAGGAGTTAGACCTATGGATATGGAGCATCTCTAGTAGGACAGGGTCCAAGATAGCCTTGTAGGCAAGACACAGATCACCTGTAAGCAATATGTATGATACGGAGAAGATTGATAGTGATTTGAGCCTGTCCACATAGGACAGGTGGTGAAGGCCATGGGTTCTCTTTGTGAAGTATTTCTGTGGTCTTTCCAGCTGGTGCAGAGGTGTTTGGTGAGGTACATACCAAACGGGACGTTGTACTCAATTATTGTCCTAATGAGGGAAGAGAATAGAGAGGTAATAACATAATTTTTTCTTGATGCAATCCCTTTACTTATGAGATGAACCAGATAAAAGGCTTTTCTGACCACTGCTGCCACATGATGGTTGAATGTGAGATTGTTATCAAACTGTGTACCCAGGTCTCACACCACAGGCTGTGTGCTTGGGGGGTTGCCATTGATGTGGTAATCCGTAGGGGCTGTGTTTTTGCAGAATGGTATAACAATGCATTTTTTTTTGTTCAACTCAGGGACATGACTTTGGCACCAGTCATTTCTTGCTGTGAGTCCCTCTTGTAGTATGTTAACATCATTTGGGGAGTCAGTGACAGCACCTAGCATCGTCTTCTGCAAACTTGGTCAGCCACAGGCCTTTTGTCTTTGTCTGGACCTCTGAGAAGTAGATGCCAAACAGTAGGGCTCCCAGGACAGATCCCTGTAGAACGCCACTAGTGACAGGTCTGCTGTTGGAGATGGAGGTGCCTATTTTGACCTTCTGAATCCTATCAGTGAGCCAGTTGGCCACCCACCTGATGAGATAGGGATTTTCACCAAGTTGTGTTAGCTTTTTGATGATGCCTGAGTGGGGGATTGGTCAAAGGCTTTAACCAAGTACTGACTTTCCATCATCCATGGCCTTGGTGACAGTCTCACAAAAGTCAACCAGTTTCAACAGGCAAGATTTGCCCTTGACGAATCCGAACTGGGTGGGGTCAAGTTCTTGGAGATTGCCTATGTCCTTGTTTATGAGGTCCGTAATAATATGCTCCATGGCCTTACAGATCAGACTTGTCAAGCTAATGGGGCAGTAGTTTCCAGGGTCAGTAGTGGCACCACTGTTGTGCAAGGTGATGACAATGCAGTTCTCCACTCTGCTGGAATGAAGCCTGTACTTAGGCTGTGATTGAATAGGGTGCTCAATGGCAAGGCTAGTTCTCACTGGAAATGGTGCAGAATACAGCCTGGGATACTATGAGATCCCATGGAAGCTGTGTTCTTTGCCTTGAATAGGGCCTCTAACACTTGATTCATGGAGATGTGAGCTGTGGGGATGTCAAATAGGCCTTTGTGGGGGGCAGGTGGGGTGACGTTTGGACTGACTCTATCTGCTAGCAGGTTGGCTAAGTGAAAAGGATCAGTGTAAGTGGTACCATTAAGCAATAATTCGGAACAAACCTGGGCTTTGCCATGGGGGTGCCTGATGTAACTGAAGAAGGCTTTGTGGTTTACCTTTGTTTCAGAGGCTAGTTTCAATTCATAATTGGCTTTGGAGATTTTCACTAGTGATCTAATTTGCTTGTTGAGGCTAAGGAGGGAGTTGTTCCAATTGGGAATTTGTGCCTTTTTACCCTTGCACAACAGTTTCTTCCTTTTGTTGTAAAGCCTGTTAATAGAGAATGTCCACCAGATAGGTTTGTGTTTCCCTGAGGAACAGGTTTTAGTTCTATTGGGTATGGTTGAGTCCATGCAATTGAACAGATGCATGTATACTGCACTGGCATACTGTTCAGCATAGTTGTCTGCATCTTCTGAGGGTGGTGGTGGTGGTGTGAAGCTAATGATATCCTTCTTTAGGAGGTTGTAGTCAGCTTTTGAAAAGTTTTTTTAGCCTGGTTATGGCTGGGGGGTTGGACAGGATAGAAATTTAAAATGAGACAGACTGATGGTCTGATCTCGCCAGCGAAGAGCTTACTATGGGAGTGGTGCAGTGGTCACCCATGTTGGTGAGAACCAAGTCCAGAATGTTATCTCCCCTTGTGGGGGATGAGATGAGCTGGTCTAGTGGGTTAGAACTGATGAAGTCAAGGAATCGTTGGGTGAGTGCATTAGTGCAGGAATAGCTCATTCAGTCTATGGTGGGGTAGTTGAAATCACCAAGGTTCTGGGTGTTAGGGGGTACATTGATGGAGTCAAATTGGTCCAGGTAGAAGGAGTGGGATGTCCTGAGTCATAGAGGGGGGTCTATAGCTGGCTATAACTTGGATGGGTATCTTGCCAACTGTCAGTTGCACCTGGAGTAGTTCTAGTGCATCATGCTGGAGGTGTGCTTTTCTTTAAGGAAAATAGAGACTCCACTACCCTTAGTCTTCCTGACTTCATTTTGGGGTCAGAATGTGTGGAATGAGGTATAGCGTGGTAAGGCAGGGGTGATCTCCACAGCCTTGGACCAAGTTTCTGTGACTGCACAGATGTCATCATCTTCCAGTGTGTGTGGACAGCCTCCAGTGATTGCATTTTCAGGTAAAGGCTCCTAGCATTAAGAGCATGACCTGCAGTTTGCTTTTTGACAGATCTTTTATGTTGGAAGATTTGTCTTTGGGACATTGCCTAAAAAGGAACAATGGAGGAGGCAAGAGCCTTGTCCAGAATCCAGAATCCCAGGGATGACAGATGGAGGCCATCTCTGGCAAAGCATCAAGGCCTGTCAACCATGTCATCCCAGGCAGACAGATACTGGATTCCCTTGGCATGACACCAGAAACTAAGTCAATTGTTGAAGTCAATTACTTGTTGTTGGTATTGTGGTATCATTCTTGGTGGAGGTAGGATGCTACTTATCTGAGAGCTCAATCATGTCTCTCTTCATATAGTCCAGGGATGTACATCTCAAGTCATTCACACCAACATGGATAATGACAGAGTCATATTTGTACCTGTTGTGGAGAGACTTAAGTGCGTGCGTGATGTGGTGGATTCTGGCACCAGATAGACAACTGACTGTGACCTTCTCCTTGTCAAGTCTGGTGAGGGGGACATTGATCTGTCTCACAATTGAGTCACCAATGACTAGTATGTTTAGTTTATTGTTATGCCGTATGGGCTTTGTTGGTTTATTGTTGTGCCTTTTGTATTTGTGAGACTCTGGTGTGTTGTCTGCTTTCTGTGATGTGTTTGATGTTGTGTGTGGAATGTTTGTGAGTGTGTTTTGGAAGTCTCTGCTGCTTGGGTAAGTTTTTATTGAGGACCTCTGCATAGGTGGGTGTGTGTTGTGCTTCAATATGTGATGTGGATGAAATGCAAGACTTAGAATATAAACAACATTTAACATCTGTTGTTCTTTCATATTTGAATTTTTGTTGACATAAGGGGTAATGATACATAATTGTGTATATTGACTCTGTACCAACTGTTATCATGCTTATTTACAGAGATTATCTGAATCACTGATGTTATAACTCTCTATACTACTAAAATGACTATGCAGCAGTTTTAGTAATTACCTCTAAGGCTACGTTTTATGTTTGTAATGTGCAGGCCCCTTTATGAAACTTAACAAGGTTTTACTTGTTTAATGATTGTAGTGGTCGTCACACAATTATTATAAGTAACTGGAATGCTATTAGCATCCTATGGGACTGAATTATAGCTTTTAATTGATTCTATATGTTTAAAGTCTCTTTTTTTTTGCAAGGTTTTTCTCTTTGATTGTTCCTTTTATGTAATACTGACAGCGTTTCCATAAGTAAATCGTATTGTAGTATAGCTCTGATAAGAATTGCATAGAATAATTAAACTTCCTAATTGTATCTGTATGTATATCTCTCTATTCTACTGCAAGTCTTGGCTGTACCTTTTACTTAAATACTGTTAAGAGTTTTCATAAGTATAATATATTATGCCATAGCTGCCACAAGAGTTGAAGCGAGTAAGTGTGGAGAGGTTTATGTTTAAACAGAACATTACTAGTGTAAGTATCAGCAAACATATTCATTCTATACCTTTTCTTTACAGTACACTAACTCTAACAACTATCCCTGAAAATATCCAGTATTTCAACTGTAATTCTTTAACTGTGCTTGGTGAACCCACTCGAGCATTCGGAAACTGTAAAGTGCTGGAAGAAAGAAACTTACAGCATCAAAAAATCTATGTAGGTCACGGTCGAGACTCTAATTAATTAACTGGCTTGTTATTAGGGTATTTGGAGAATGCACCACCAGGGACAATATCAAGCAGTTTCTGTTTTATTTACCCTCCCACCCCCAAAATCTGATAAATAAGCTCCAAGTGTATTTGTCTCCCCTTAGTTGTTGTTGGGTAAACTAGTAAGCTTAATTATGTCTAGCTATAGTCTTTCTCCTTATAGCTGTTGCTAGTGCATAATACTAAGAAAATCAAAATTACCCTGTTGCTGTTTTATGATTACTGCAGTCCATTATAGTTTCCCCGGGGTGTTGTGTGCAAATAAGTAAAATTACTTGCTTTAAAAATAAATATCACTAAGGGACTACAGTTCCTTTAACTTCGTACCTACCTTCAACCCAGACCATTTTATTGATTGTTTTTTTCTGGTCACAAGCACACTGACTGGCTCTACCTGCTCTATTCGCCCTCACTCTGCTGGGGCTCTCTCTGCTTCCCTACCCTACCTTCATTTCCCACGTACCCCTGCTATGCCTAAACTTATTCCCAAATAGCCACTCCCTCGAAATAAAGCAATCCTGTCAAAGCTAAGATAAATCCAAAGTTACCATTCCCATTATCCCATTAAACTATATTATACTAGCTCCTATATATCATACTCCACTTGCTTAACTCATTACATCCGAGTGACACCTCTAGGTTCATCTGCAGTTAACTACTACTGACACCTCTAGGCATCAAATGTTGCTTGTTCATATTTCCATCAATATTTCCAAAATCATGCCATGTAGCAGGTTTTATAAGATTTCATTTTAAAGCTTACACAATGGCAAACTCAACTGCATTAATATTTTATCTCTGTCTAGTACAGGTAAATACATATTGACTGTTGTTTTTATGATATTAATTTATATAGATATAATTTTCACATTTTCTAAATATCTCAACAACCAAGTAATGCACACAAAACTCCTTAGCCTTGTATGAAAGCTCTCAGCTATATGAATAAAATGCTGCTGAGACTATGTGTGCAACTTGAGTGGTTGCTGAGATATTGTAAGTTGTTTACAAAATATTACAAATGTAATAGTTACTGTATTTACTGTGACTTACAAAATGCAGCTTAAGACCTACAACCTAAAGAATACTACAGCTATAAAAATAGTTGTGCTGAAGAAGTTGCCATTTATACTTCTTTAATAGTCCCTGTGGTTCCAGAGATAAGGACATTTGTTTGAAATGTGAGGACATAATTTGATTTTGTCAAAAGGCTTAGGCTTCGCCCATAGGAAGTTACAATGCAAACTTCCTGAGTTCCATTGGCGTGAATGAGTTAACTATGTGCTGCTTTACATCTTTTAGTGTAATAAGTCATAACTAGACAAAAGAATAGTTTGAAATCCCCCACATATCAAAACTCAGTTACAACTAACAATTATTCCCACCCACTCATAACATTATTACTTTAACTTAGACATATCTGAAACTTTAGAAGTAAGCAATATTACACCCATCAATCCTGCTATTTGTTACAGCTCATATAAACCTCTTACCATACAGAACTTAAGAACACACAATCTATGTACACTAACTCCTTACCAGGCCCATTAAAATTAAAACATACAAATTTAATAATAGCACCAACCATCTATAATTCCACAAACATAAACCATGCACCATTTACCTTACTCATACAGCAATCTTAATCAAATGTTACACAAAAATATGATAAGTTTATATAAAAATACATAACATTTATAGTTCACATTGCATTGCAGCTCATACTTTGTGTGGACATTCATCCCAACCCTGGCCCCCAAACAAATTCAACCCATCTAGATCCTCACACCCCAACCTATCCCCAACAAATATTAACTCTCCCCAGAAAAGGTACGGACTTACTACTCCTTAATATAAATCTCAGGAGCATCTTGAACAAACTTCAAGGATTGCATGTCACCCTTGCTCTATATACTCCAGCTATAGCCCTTATAACAGAAACCTGGCTAAAACCAGACATCTCCAACAAAGCAATACTTCCGCCAGGATACAACATACATAGGTTAGATAGACAACAGAAATGAGGTGGTGGTATCGCCTTTCTATACAAAAACAATCCGAGTTTAGAAACTCTAGACCTAATTATCCCAAACTTTAACAACACTGAAATACTGTTCACTAAACTAACAATTAATCCAAAGAAACATCTGAACATAGTGCGAGTCTCCATCCCACCTGGGCGCAATCTGACTACTCTAGAACTCATCCTAAATTGGACAGCAACATCCCTCCCTCAGGAAACAATTATAGTGGGTGACTTTAATGTGGACTGATTCTCCTGAACTCACAAAATCCCTCTGACCGCATTAACCTACATAGTTTCTCACAATCAATCCAGATTTGTACTAGAGTAGACAAAACATCAAATAAACATTCAGTCTTGGACTGGATCCTTACAAACGGGCCAAATTTATCCTTACACTCTGTCTGTCTCTCAGACAGCTTCAGTGACCACATTCCAACTTTCATTCTCTGACACTGAATAAATCCACATAAACGTACCACCAAATCTGAGATGAGAAAAATGTATCCCCAAGACTTCAATTGGGCATCACTCAATGATCTCCCTTTAGATACTGCAGTTGGATACTTTAACCCATCCTTCCTTAATATCCTAAACATCTTGGCCCTCCCCCCAGAACAATACGGATAAAATCCAGTTATGCCCTGTGGCTAACCAAATAAATAAGATCACTGTTAAAAACTAGAGATAAGGCCTGGGAAACATGGCTCCACAAGAAAACTACAACTAACAAACAAACATATCTAGAACTATGAGATAAAGCTAAACTATATTTTAAACTGGACAAATAAATGACTATAGTGGTGTCCAATCAAATCAATGAAACCCACAACAATTCTGGGCTGCCATCAAAAAAATCCTACAGTCAGGGCAAACTAATACTCCCTCCCCAACACTGACTTATAATAAAGACAACATAGCCTCACAATTTAACAGATACTTCACTGAATCCATACTAGCGCTCACAAACAATAATTGTTCTTCCCCTACACACACTGACATCATATCCACACTAGATCCCAATAACTTCTCCTTCCAAGCTGTTTCAATAAACAGTATAGTTAAATATCTCAAAAGGCTTAAACTTACTACACTTGCTGCCGACTGTCTACCTGCCGAATATCTAAAAATGACTGCAGAAGCAATATCCTATCCAGCATCGATATTATTAAATCAATCCATTTCAGAACAAGTCTCTAAAATTTGGAAAGTATCACATATCATCCCACTAAATAAAGGTGGAAACTCAACAGAAGTATCAAATTACCAGCCAATAGCTATACTATCACCGTTATCAAAAAACCTGAGAGGTGCATCCATTCACAAATCTTGACCTGTCTAATAATCAACAATCTTCTAACACTCAGTACGGTTTCCATCATAATCATAGCACTACCACTGCCCTTGTTAACTTTGCTAACATTATTAACCACCATCATGATGATGGCAATTTAGCTTCCTCCATCTTTCTTGATCTGTTCAAAGCTTTTGATACTGTCTCCCATTCTAACTCTTAACTACACTGCTGGAACTTAAACTTAGCCATTCTGCACTTACATGGTTCCAGCAATATCTAACTGGATGCCAGCAAGCTGTATAATGGCAACAAAATCTCTCTTCATTACTGCCTGTAGCCTTGGGAGTTCCACAGGGATCTGTTCAAGGCCCTCTCATTTTTATTATCTTTACTAACAATTTTCATACTGTCACCCCACTTGCCTCCGTAGTTCAATATGCAGATGATTCCACCCTGATTTGTGTCATCCCAACACTACAAAAGCTCCAAAAAATCACCCAGTAGTCATTTAATGCTGTGGAATCTTGGCTAACGAATGCACAACTTATACTTAACCCTACCAAAACAAAACTCATACTCTTCTATCCAACTAGAGCTGCAGACAGCCACTCGCCATTCAGTATCTCATCATTAAACCATCCTATAAAATATGACATACACATATCACAGACCATAAAAAAGTTCACAAAAAACTAGGAAACCTATATAGAAATTAACACTTTCTAAATAATCCTTCAAAGGCCACTACAGCAAGAACCCATCTTATCTCTATGCTACTATATGCCTCACAAATTCTTACAAACATTAAGAAATCTGACCTAACAAAACTCAAAGCTTGCTATAATAAAATTGCAAAGTTTGCCACACTAACAAATTTCAGATCCCATCATTGCTTGGCATTAAAACAACTATCCTGGCTCAAACTACTAAATCTACTTGCTTATAATCAACTGACCTTCACCCATTGAATACTAAATCAGCTAGAAAAAATAGCAATACTTCAAAATCTACTAATATACTACTCCAATAACAGGGTATTGCGTTCCAGTAACAAATCCTTCCTAAATATATCCAAACTTAACACTGCAGGTGGAGTTTTTACTCCAGCTGCATAGCCAAAACTTGGAATTCCCTGCCATTAAATATCAGACCACCTACTAACACTTCCAACTTTAAAAAACATCTCAAAACCATACCTATCCGAATCATGGACTTGACCTTGCACAAACCCTGGTTAAGAAATAGATGTCTTAAGGCAGCTAACGGAACATAATCTGTTATTTTTGTATTTGAATAGTATACCCTGCTAAGCATATGTGTACTTAACTTGCCTGTTTTCTACCTACAATCACAGTACTGCTATTGTTTGTATCTTGTCTAGGCTATATGATTGTATCAGTGAAATGTATAACATGTATTTTCATTTTGTAACTGTATCTGAGATCGAATCAATATTTGTATCTGTACGTTGTATATGTATCTTATGGATATTTATAAATGTGGAGCTTTCCTCCCCAGGCCTCTGCCGAAAAAGAACATTTTGTCCAGTCAGACTTTCCTGGTAAACAAATGTTAAATAAAATAATAATAATACTATATTATACACATTTGGAGATGGTGGGATTCAAACCAGCGTTTTATTACCAAAACAGTGTATGGTGAATCTCTTTACTATATAGCTTTCAGAGTATGCTTGACTACTGGAACTAAGTGAGGCAATACCATTGCCTTTAGCTGTGATCTCTGCAGTGTCAGCCTTGAAAAATCTAATATAAAGAAATTATGTCACTTTTCTCTTCTTGCATAACAGTGACACATTTGTAAAGCTAAAAGTGTGCTTCCTCTGGCAGGAAATATATGTAAATTTCTAACCGTTCTCTCTTTGACTGTAAAAGCAGATGAAAGGAAATGTATGAACATGTTTGAACTGCAAAGTGTCATTTTCTGCAGTTTTTCATGAATGACTTTAATTGTTTGCATATAATTAAGTCTCACAAGGGTTTGGAGACAGGAAAACCAAGGATTATACAATGCAATTAAAGTGTACTTAAAAGAGGCAGGTGGATAGATCTATCAAAGGAAGAAGTCAGTAATAATATGCAAATAATTAATAGATGTTTACTGTTAGTCCATTGTTCCTAGTATGAATAAGAAACTAATTTAATCTGATGTAGTATAAGTATGCTTTTTCCTGTGGAAAGGAAATTATGTAATCTGATGATTTCCTGGCTTCTGTACATAAGTGAGGAGCTGAAATGAATATGTATTGGATCTGATACCAGGGAACAGTTTTGTCTTGTCCTAGCTTTTGCTTGGGACACATCTGTGAAAGTTTGTTTTTGAATTCTGCCTGGTATTATTTTTGCTTACCCAGAAAGCTAGAACTTTCACCAGGGCTCATAGGGATAAAGCCATAATTATGGCCCAAGCCACCTCAGTTCAGTTCTCAACATGGTTACTCGAAGGTGCAGACAAAGCACTGGGCATGCCCATTTGGGGAGAGAAGGGAGGTGTGCATGCACAGGAAAAACTGGCACATTGATCTCCTTGGTGGAAACTGGAAAGACAGAAGTACTAGTGTTGCTTGGGAGCTGGGGTTTCTGCTGACATCAAGGCCCTTGCAGAAGTAAGAGGCCAGTCAGTTCTGACATTTAAGGCTCTACCATCATATACAAGGAATGGAAACTTAATGCAAAAGCACATGACTATGACCCAGGTGCCACATTCTCCTTGCCAACCCTTAACTTGGGTCAGAGATAGTCCTGAATAGGATTTATACGTCCTCCCCATAAAGACTTTCTACCCTGAATAGTCCTTTTTGAAAAGTATGTCCTACTATTGTATTTTTTAATCTTTACTCTCCAGGTGATTTGACTTCCCTCCCAAGTTAACCAGCAGCCTACCCCCCCCTCCCTCCAGTAGCAGTTAAGTGACCCTCTCTTACCCTCCTTCTTCATCTCTGTCCTTGAGGCAACTCTCTCCTCTACCTAGACACAACACTTTGGTGAGCTCTCTGCTTGCTCTGTCTCTCGTTATTCCTGGACACGGCCACTAGGTGGCACCCTATCTATTAGAAAACCAATTATTTACCTTATCCACACAGTACAACTTTGCCTCCTGTTATCCCCTAGTCTTAACCCCTCTATATTAATATACTGCACCCAACTCTGCTAACTCACTTAGCTACCATACAATTATATTATCTCCCCAAACCCACCATATTCCTCCCTATACTTTACCCTATAGTTCACTCTTACCCTGCAGGACACAGTGCTTCTCTCTCCTTCTCTGATTGTTTTACTGCCACTGGTCCCCTCTCTGGTTCTTCCCGCTCCGTTCGCCCTGTGGGCTCACTCCGCTCCCCTCCCTACCCCCATATCCCACCCACCCCCAGGGTCCCTACCCTTATACTTCCTCTGCCACACCTCCAATTCACTCACATCCTATCTCATTTCCTGCCTCACTCACACTTGTTAACTCTTTACTCCTATCTTACTGCCACACCCCACTCTCCATACTCCTATCTAATTGCCACACCCCACTCACCACCATCCTACTCCTCCAATTTCCAACCTTGCTAACCTCACCTCACTAAAAATATGCCTTTAAGCCTTAAACTACTTTATCTTCTGCTACTCCTCAACATCCTTCTTTTAAACTATATTCTTACTTCCTACGAGTATTTTACACTTAGCAGATCTCCTACTTTAACTAAACACACAACCTCTATCCTTCCTCTAGCTGAACAAACCTGTACTAATATCCTGTCATACTGTCCCTACCTTCCCCCTCTCTTCCACAAATTACACCATAACAGGTTTCAAACCACTAGAAAGTTTTATCTAATGCCCTCCAAAAACTCTAAAATATTTCCAATCTCACAAACACTTTTACTGTTACACGGGGACATCCACCCCAACCCTGGCCCCAATAATCCTCTCAGCCTCACCCTTTCTAACCAAACTGCTAACAACTTCAGTTCACCTTTCTCTTCTAACTCCCTTTCTATAGCACACCTAAATATTCGTAGCATCAACAATAAAATCACACAACTCCATGCTTTAATTGACCTCTATGCATTTGATATCCTCTGTCTCACTGAAACATGGCTCAAACCAGGGACCAAAGACAACGAAATTACTCCTCCTGGCTATAGCACTTTAAGGCAAGATCGTCTTAACAAAAAGGGTGGGGGAGTGGCCTTACTATACAAATCCCAACTACAGGTGGCCTTAATTGACTCCCTGCCTCCCTCCCCAGCCAATGCTGAAATACTCTGTAGCAAACTCCAAGTAAATAAGAACAAAGCCATTTATATATTATGTTCCTATATCCCACCGGGCAATAACTTAAACACACTTGAAAATATTCTTAGCTGGGTCTCCTGTACCTTTCCTCAAGAAACCATAATCTTAGGAGACTTTAATATTGATTGGAACTCCTGCATCTCTCCCAAACCTACCTTTCACCTCAATCTCTTTAACTTTCAACAAACCATAAACTCTCCTACTAGAATTCACAAATCAACCAATAAACAAGCCATCCTGGACTGGATATTGATCAACAACAATCCCCTCTCATATGAAAGCGGAATACTCCCAGACAATATCAGCGACCATCTCCTCACCCACATCACTAAACAAAAAAAGAACAATCTCAAACAGGCTACTTATCGTACTGTACGTAACAAAAGAAACTTTAACCTGCCTACTTTCCTTAATGAACTCAAAGAATGTAACTGGTCAGCTCTAAAACACCTCCCACTTGATGAAGCAGTTGCCCATTTCAATAACACTTTCCTACAAATTCTCCAGCGTCACGCCCCCTCTCGCTTAATTAGAATAGGATCCAAAGCTGCCCCTTGGCTTTCCAAACAAACCAAACAAACAATGCTAGCTAGGAATAAACTATGGACAAAATGGAGAACCACTAAAGACCCAACTGACCATCAAAACTTCAAACACCTTAGAAATACTACAAAAAAACTCACCTATCTTGATAAAAAAAATTATTACCTTCAATATCAACAAAACCAAAATCACAACCCCAAAAAATTCTGGTCAGGAATCAATAAACTGCTCCATCCAGGGAATACCAAAACACCTACACCAGCTATCTTAGCTCAGACCCCACCCAATATAATAGCCAATACATTCAACAACTTCTTCTCTGAAACTGTCACCTCTCTTGCAAACACCATGACTCCCCTCCCTTCCCTTCAAAAGACCTCTCCTCAAAATAACACCCCCACTCTCAAATTTAGTACAGTCTCCACAACCCACATACGTAAGTTACTCTCTAAACTTAAACCATGCACCGCTTCAGCCGACAAACTACCAGCTGAATATCTGCAACTAGCAGCAGCAGAACTAGCTTACCCAGTCTCCATCTTAATTAACAGAACAATAACCAAATCTACTATTCCATCCTGCTGGAAAGTCTTCCATATCATTCCACTGCATAAAGGAGGTAACACTAATGAACTTTCTAATTTCCGGCCTATAGCCCTACTATCTCCACTATCTAAAATTATGGAACGTTGTATACACCATCAACTCCTACATCATCTTTTGCAAAATAGCCTACTCGTAGACTCCCAACATGGTTTTAGGCCCTACCATAGTACTTCCACTGCCCTTCTCTCCTTCACAGACATGATCAACAAAAATCGCAATAATAACCTTTTCTCCTCTGCCTTATTCCTGGACCTCTCAAAAGCCTTTGATATGGTCAACCATCAACTTCTCCTAGAAACTTTGAAATCTCTCTCTGGACTCTTTGGCATTACAGTGGTTTGACTCTTATTTGAAAGATAGAAAACAAGCAGTCCTCTGGGACAGCCATTTATCCTCTCAGCTCCCAGTCACTATTGGTGTCCCTCAAGGATCCATCTTAGGTCCCCTCCTCTTCTCCATATTTATAAATAACCTGTCTACCTCACTCCCGACATCCACTTGTATTCAGTATGCTGATGATTCAACTCTCATCTGTTCTGCTTTATCTCCAGAAGAACTTCACTCTTCCACCCAAAATGTCTTTTCAGCAGCAGAAAAATGGTTCCAACAAATCTGTCTCCTCCTTAATCCCAAAACCAAATTATTACTTTTCACCCCAACTCTTAAATCTGCCCCTATCTCCTTTTCCATTGTGTCTGGCAATGGCACTATCATTAAACCTGATTGTTCCACTAAACTACTAGGCGTTACTATAGACAATCAACTAAACTTTGACTGTCACATTGATCTAACCATCAAGGCTGTTAATAAAAAGATAGGTGCCCTCTATAGACTTAAGCCCTTTCTTACTGCAACCACCAGAGTGTCTCTTGCCCAAACTCATCTCATCTCTACACTATTGTATGCCTCTCCCTCATTTATCAACATTTCAAAAGCTAACCTTCAAAAACTTACCACAGCCTACCATAGTATTGCCAGGTTTGCTACAGGTTCCCCATTCCATACTCACCATTGTCTTAATCTCAAAAACCTTAACTGGCTTGAACTTCAAAATCTAATTCTCCTACATCAATTAGTCATCATTTATAAAATTCTCCACTACCCCTCTAATACACCCATACTTAATAACCTCATTGCCCCATACAAAAATCTTACTTCCCTTCGCTCAGCCAGCAAACTTCTAGTAGCTACTCTCAAATCTCATAATAAAGCAGGTGACTCCTTATTTGCTAATGCTGTTGGCTCATACTGGAATAAACTTCCCATAGAACTGACCTCTTTAGGCTCATCTCACCTTTTCAAAAAAAAAACTAAGAAACTATTTTCAATCCCACTGGCTATGTCCCTGCTCTAATCCTGACTGAGCTCAGCAAACAATCCCTCTCTACAGTCCTTGTCACTATCACTACTTCTATCACTCTAGTGTAGTGCACCTAGCAACCCACCTGCTTATTAATTTTCCTATACTATCTATTCTCCTATACTTGATATATCACTGCAACCTGTTCATCTCTCCTTTTATTTAGCCTATAGGCTGATCACTTCTGTGCAAATCTCTATCCTAAAACTAGTGCCCCGGCACTACATGTTTTATCCTAATTTGTTATTGGTGTAAATACTTATAGACTCTTTATGTGTTACTATTTTTCTCCCTCATTTTTTAGCAGTCCTACTATTGCAATTGTTATGGGATTATGATTCCTCACTACTGTTTAGTTCTTGTTAAACTGCCTCTGCATTGTTACTATACTACATGAAAATGTTCCTTTTTTGCTTATATGTTTTTCATATTTTTTTGTTTATTGTAAGTTACTAGTATATAGTGGAGCTTTTCTCCTCGGGCCTCTGCTGAAAATGGACATGTATCCAGCCAGACTAGCCCAGTCAACAAATGTAAAATAAAATAAAATAAAGTAAAATAAATAGACTTGGTTGATGAGAAGAGGTCCTAGTACAAGCTAATGGTCAGTTGTAGGGAACAAAAATGGGTAAAAGACAGCATAGTTAGGGCAATTATTCTTTAATAAGAGAGAGCTAGGGTACTTATTTAGCTTTAGATCAGGTTTTTCTATATATATATATATATTCTCTGTACAAATTCTCTGACTGTTGCACATTTAAACTGTATCAGCAGTGTTTTCTTTATTTTTTAAATAAAGACTTATTTATTCATTTCTGAAGATCTTCTAGCTGATATTTATTATTCATGCAAGTTGGAGGTTCTGCTCTATAAATTAGATCTTTTGAGCCTTTTATCAATGAAAGGTATTAATTTTTCTTATTTGTATTTGGCTAAATCAAGTGTTCAGGTATATGGTGCATTTGTTCTCTGGCCATCCAATGTGGTATCAGTACTACCATGCCAGGAAGAAATCAGTGAGGAATTGGAGAATTCTGCCAGTCTTCCCCAAGAATTGCTTGCTTGAACGTTATAATTTCTTTGCATAGCAGTTTCGATGGTAAGTGGCATTGGAAGACAGTGTGTTTCACCGAGACAGTGGTAAGAAAGTGGTCTGGAGTGCTAAGCCAATGACTCAGCTCTGTAAGTGATCAATGTGTAGTACTTGAATGGATGTTGACATTGAAAGTCCATACACCAGAGAATAGTGCATTTTCTCTTTATGCTTGTGGGGCCAGATTGCAGTTGGTCAATTGGTTACACTTTTCTTTTCTTAATCTGTTGCATACTAGAGGTTTGGAGGTTTGACTAGAGAGACTATCCCCCTAGTAGCCATTAGACCTACTTGAGACATTTTAGCAGATCACAAGACCATAGCCCTTGTCTCTCATGTGATACACTGGTAGTGAAGCAGTTTAAATCCCTATCAGTGCAATTCATCAATCAGATATTGGTAGCAGTGACAGGCCATCTGCAGCAGTGGTTGACAGCTGGTGAGGATACTGAAATTGAATTTATTCAGCCTAAAACAATTTTTCTTAACCAAAGGTGTGTGTATACCATCCCAGCCACATGTTAAAATATACAGAGGTTTGGTTTTGCACAATTATTTTATTTTTTACTTAGTTTAGTTTAGGGACTGGAAAAAATAAGCTTGTCTGACAATTATTTAAAATCCAGCATGTCACTATGCAGATTGAGAAGAACACTCCAATTTAAATAACCCTCCCTTTACAACACTGAGTGTTCCTTTAATTAAACATAATGGTCTGTGCTTTCATTGGTGGTGTTGTAAAGGGAGTGTTATTTAAATGGGAGTGTTTTATTCAAGCCCACATCTGATGAAGTGTATTGTGAAATGAAAATGTATTTTTATGAGTGTTAATGGTTTTATTTGTGTAATAAACTCTATGGCTTAGCGTACAGTTCTCTGAGCTTTATTGTTTTACCATCCGTTTGAGCTTTCTTGGATTTATAATTGTAATCATGTCTATAGTGGTTAAACAAGAGCAATACTTGCATGGGCAATTTACTCCTGTTAAGGCCTTGAGAGGGAAACATTTTCAGGTAGCTTTGAACACAGTTTATCTGAAATGGGAAAAGGGGTACACGGGAGCATGCAGCTAGCTGGCTGAGGATAGTCATGCAGATGTCCTAATAAGGAATGATTTTGACAAAGCAGCACCTTGTGTGCATGCTGCTACTCAGAGCCAGTCATGAAGGTAAAAATGTGAGGAAGGCAGTATGGAGAAGACCCAGGTAGGACATGCACTTCTATGCAGGACTGATAATGTGGCTACTTCAGAGGGAGAGCTGGTCACTGGCAGTGAACCAGAATCTGGGCTACACAGGGAAAGATACTGGGTTTCCTTTGGAAGGTTATGTGGAGAGGTAGGTGGTAGTGTTCAGCCATAACTTGAGACACCAGAGGAAGAAAGTACTAGACCACTAGTAGAAACGGACCTCATGGGGGATCATCAAGAAGGAACTGAGGCACACTTAGCTCTCAGACCTTACATTACAGAACTTGTGGAGGTAGCCAAACAAGCTCCTGATACTCGGGGGGGGGGGGGGGCTGGTAGTTGCAGCCCATATACTGGGACAAATAATTGATGTACAGAGTGTAGGCTCCTGAAGGAGGGCTATAGGGAGAAGTAAAACAGCAGTTGGTAGTACCTATGTCCTGCCAACAGGCACTTCTGACAAATTACCCATGAAATTCCTTTTGCAGGCCATATGCACATAAACCACTTCAAGACGTGTCTTAAATTGAATATTTATTGGACAGGGATTACAAAAGATGTAACAGGCTACTTTGGGACTTGTGAGCAATGCAAAAAGGTTGCCAAGCATACCTCCCAACTGTACAGATTTTTGCATAATGTCCATAATTTTGCCTCATATTTTTGATCTGTTCCTCTTAAGAACTGTGTTTTTTTTTCAACAAATCACTGGATAATCTAAGGATTAAAGTCACTAAATAATGACGTGCATTTGAGTTTCAGACTTCATATCCTTCAGAAAAATGCATGCTAAGACAAATTCTGTTATTCTAGGAACTTTCTAAGTTTATAACAGCAATATTTAAAATGTGTCCCTATTTTCGGGCCTTTGTCCCCCCATTATGTCAGGTTTTGTCCAGATTTCTAATGCTAAGAGGTATGTTGTCAAGGCTAGAGAAGAATGGCAAGGTTTCTTCATGCCTTTGTTTGGTATGAGAAACCATTTCAGACATAAACTATGGATACTGTGGCATCTCTGAGTACTCTAATTCCACAGGTAAGAAATATATCCTGGTAGTCATAGAGAATGCCACTAGATAGTTAGATGTAGTGGCTCTGTCTTCCACTGAGGTAGTGAAGTTAGCAAATTCTTTGGCAGACATTTTCAGCAGGGTAGGTTTTCCTAGAAAAGTATCAGCAGATAGAGGTGCCATGATTATATCAGACCTGCTGGCATGTTTGTGGGAGTGTTGTGGTATAATTATTTAGAGACGACTCCCTACCATCCAAAAAAATTCTAGTGGAGATATTTAGCTCAACATTGAATACCATATTAAGGATATGTGTAGACCAATTCAGGAGGAAGTGAGACATTCCTGCCCCGTCTTCATGGTTGCACACAGAAATCCACTGATTTTGTCCCCCTTTGATTTACACTGTGAGGGGGCCTCTGGATTTAATTCATGATGAGTTGGAAGATGAGTGGGATTCCCACAAGGAGTCTGTTGTGAAATATGCCTTAAATTCAAGATAGCCCAGGCACACCTGGCAGAGGTAGCCAGCAAAAAGTCGGGTATGACAGAATAGCCAGAGACAAACAGTATTCTGCAGCACAGCAGGTGGTTGCACTTATTCCTGTTAGACACGACAGTTTGCAGGCAGCCAGGTTGGCTGTGAAAAAGGTGGGTGATGCTAACTATATGTTAAATTTGCCAGGAAGAAGGTAGAAACACAAACTCTACAATATTAATGTGATACAGCCATGGCTAGTTATTTAGTGCAACCAATTGCTCTAAGAAAAGCACAGCAAAAAGGAGAGAAAATGTCCTCAGACATAGATACCTACTGTGGACTTGTATGAGTGGTCTCCACCCCCATGACATGCTGTTACTGCCTACAGAGCAGTGGTGCACTGCACAATACAGTGGATGAGATAGGGAATTCCCTTTAATGGGTCTTTGAAGAAATAGAGGCAGATCTTTCTGATCATTCGGAGTCTGTTCAGATGTTATTACTAGGCAAGTGTTGAAACTAGAATAGAAGGGTGCCAATGTAGTTTGCCAGGTGGGATGCGGGAGATAATAAAGTGTGTACAGCAGAGAACATCAGGCTCGAAGAAAAATACTTGTGTTACTGGAGACCATGACAAAAAATAAATACTGTAAATAAATAAATAAAATAATAATAAAAAGGCAGGACTATGTGGCATTTATTGTTACTGAAATTGCAAAACAGATAACCATTTAGGAGTCTAATATAAAAAAAGAGCAGGTACATAAAATTGCCAAGCCTGGCAAGCCCATAACTCTAAGGAACCAAGACAAGTAATTGTCTGCATCAAGACATACAAATTAAAAAAAGGATTTTCTGTACTTTACTTTGACATTTGGGTAAGAGACCAACTTTAGGTTATGCCAGAGTATGTATGAATACATTTTGTGGCTGTGACTAAGAAAAAAGTGCAGTTAGCTTCTTCTAGCTATATGCCTGTGTAGAATAAATGGTTCAAAGTTCAATTTGTTTTACTTTGTGTTTTTCAAGAATATATATCTGGTAGAAGCCAAAACCATTTTTGAGGACACATAAACTTGTATGTTGCTGCCTGAATTTGGCATAGAAATTAATGGAGGTATCATCTCCTACTTATCCCAACTCATAAGTGGAACAGGGTCAGGAAGTTCAACCAGCTACAAATTCTTCAGTAAAGTGTTTTGAGTTATATAAGAGGAAGATGGTGATGAGCGGAAAGGTCTGCACTTTTGGAGAGAGAACTAAAAAGGTTGGAGCTTCATCTCAATCAGTAAAAGTGTAAAGCAGAGGATAAGAGGCTGTTCATAACTGTGGATAATCAATGGACTTGTGTTAATGTTCCTATATTGTTGGTTAGTTATGAATCATAGGTCAGTATGAGTTTTTCTGTAGTGCTTAATGCTTTGGTTGAGAGATCTTACAGTAATGCCTGAGATGAAAGGGGTATTACTCAGTGCTGCCTTGAGCAGTCAGATCCCCACTCCTACATTTTTTTTCATTTATACTTTTAGTTTGAGATATTTATTGGCTGCGTGCTCCTGAAATTAATTTGATGACATGCTTGTATCTTTGATTTGGATTTAGCACCTGAATGCTGGCTTCTTTCTTATGGGGGTGTCTTAGTTTGGTAAGGGATATTAATAAAATTACTGTGTTCCTGCTCCATTTCTTTTTATTTATTTATTTTTATTTGCTTTTACCTTATCGGGAATCTACTACAGTGTTGTGGCTTTCATCAGATATGTCCAGACTCCAGACTAGAGATGTCACTGTGGCCATTGGTACTGAATATTATTATTTTGTTGTAGTAGTTCAACTGTACACAAAAATGGTGGTGAGGAAAGCAAATTTGACTTATGACTATTTGTTAGATAGACATGCATATTCCTCAGTTAAATTTTGTTATCTTACATGATGCTGATGTTTGAGGTCTCTACCAAGGGTGTAGAAGAAACAAAACATTAATCATTATTTATTCTAAATTTAAAACATGCTATGCAGAGGTTTTGATTTAGTTGTTAAACTGAGTCTTGAGGGACTATTCTTTTATAGAATTAGTTTTCTTAACATTTATTTGTTAGTGTCTGATTTTTGCCCAAGCTCATAGTGGTCATTTATTAGAAGGCAGTCTTTTGCTACTCTAAAATAGCTAATCGCTGGAGATTTGATATATTAAGAGCTTAGTAATGAAGAAATATTTTTATGTAATATGTGTCCGACTGCAATTACTTAATTATACCTATGTAACAGGCCAGATAACTTTTGTAAAAGGAGCTAAAATATGTGTATAACTGTTCCAACCTAGTCCAGTAGAGGGCAAGTTATTACACAATATACATTTGGAGGAACTAGATCTCATATCTCTAAAAAAGCATATTACCTTTTTAATCTAATATTTCCAGTTTTATGTGTTCATATATAGCTCTATGTTGTTTAATACTGGGGGTTCAGGAGTGCCAATTCTCAGGCTATGGCTAATCAGGGAAGTAAAGTTTATAATATGTACATATGCTTAATTTTGAAAGTGTGATGGCTATGTATGACAATTTGTTATAAAATCATAGCAGAGGGTCAGAAAAAGGAGAACATTGTTATTTTTCAAAACAGAAAGCTTGTATCTAACAGACCACATATAGTTAGTAATAAGAATGTTTTATACAGTCTTAGTTTAATAATTTATTAATGCACATAGCCATAAATAGTCTTAGAAAGGACTAACTTTATGAAGAAAATCAAATAAATCTAAGAAGAGCAAGGCAATCTCTGATAGCAAAAATTGTAGCACTATGCCTAAATCAGTTGAGAGGTATGAGTGTGGAAACAATTTTGAATCTAGGTGAACTTGTCTCTTCAGTGAGAAACATGGAAGAGCATTGCTAAATATTCAGAAAGGGACAGAGTTTTAGTGCTTACGTTAATGCTACTTTAGTTGACATATGGTTGGAAATGGGAAGGAATCAGAAGAAGCTGTCATAGTTACAGATGGCACACCTTGAGTCAAACGTACATGAGGATCAGAGAGAGAGAGAGAGAGTTGTCAGTTTAAAATTAAACTACATGACACAGAGAACAAAGCTACATAAAATATATAATTATTGGCTTATCAGAAGATGAAGGAAAGAGAAACATGAATGGTTTTCTGACAAAGTCATTTAAATCTTGTTCTGACACTAACTTTAACATGCTTAGATAGAAATGAATGTACCCAAATGTCACTGACAGAAAAAACTAACACAGCCTGTCACCAAAATAAGGGAAAATAGATTCAACAGTAGTTTTAGCTGAGCAAGAGATAATAAAATGTGCTTGGTCAAAAGGCTGTAAAGAATATGAAGGAATTCTTGTCAGATTTGACCATGACTATTCAAGCAAGGAAAAATACAACAACTTAAGGAATCTTCATCTATTACATCTCAAACTGAATCGTTTGAATTTTTTTTCTCTTATATACTCTACTAGATTGAGACGTTCTCCGCAAAATAAAACTACAGTGTTATGTGCCATAAATTAATTTTTGTAAGTCTGAATATAATTATCATCCATGGAATAATAATATAGGGCAGTCAACATCTACAACATTTAAAGAGTTGAAGAAAATCAAACTCGAAAAAGTACAATCAGGAAAGGAATTTATTAGGAATATAAAATAAGCTGCGTACACTTGACAGTTTATGTGTTACTCTGATGAAAATAAACTTCTCTTACAAGTTTTTTTCATTCAAGAATATAAATGATACAGCTTTATGTCTAATGAGTATAGCATACGTATTAGCTCTTACTACTTACAGAATACAAGACAATGGTCAGGATTCAGAAACAATTAGTGCAGGGTGTTAAATGAAAAAGTGCGATGAACAATGACTTGCAGAGAGGGGCTGATATGGAGACATAGGTAGTGCTATGGTGCTGCTTTGGAAAATAGAGCAATCAGCACCATGGACAAACAATAGTTTAAGGACATGCATTTGAGTGATAAAAAGTAAATAAGATCAGTTGCAAATTGAGAGTAAGCAACATGGTGGCACAATTCAGAGACTTGTAAAAGTAGTGTGATGAGACACTTCAGTTAGCAAGTTTATACAATATCATTTCTTATATAACAGAGAGATAGAAAGAGAGACAGAGATTGCATTAAAATGTGAGGATATCCATAGCATATGTATTTAGACCTCTCAGTTGTCCTCATTTTTGGAGAAACATTCTTATTTCAGGTCTGGCTTACCCCTGTATAAGATGCTCTGGTTTTTGGAGGTATATCCCTACTTTCAGGCTTGATTTACCCTGTCACACACTTTTCTGAATCCCCCTCATCACATGTGATTTTTGAAGCTGTCTAGTACATAAAAAGATAACAGTACATGACCAGCATACTAGTAATAATAATAATTTAAAGAAAGAGGACACACATCTTACATCTTCCTCTTTCAGAAGCAAAATAAACTACTTAGTGTGATAAAATTTTGCAATGTAGTTTATTGTCTATACATTTTACACTCTGTTTGATAATGCATTTTTCCATCATTGTTGCCACTCTCTGTGTTTCTTTTTTTTGCTTCAATATTTTATTAAGATTTTATAGGAAAATAAAATTTAACATTATAATATATATATATATATATATATATATATATATATATATATATATATATATATATATATATATATAAATTAGATAATTAAACAAGGAAAAAAACAACGAATAGAAAATATCAACTCAAAATAAAAGCAACTGTTTAGAAAGGTGTCTACTATACATGAAAAATAAGAAATTCTATATGTTTATGAAGTAATCTTTTGTTTCCAAACAATTAATGACTGTTTGTTTAGCAGTTGTTTGAGTTTCATACATTAGTTTTAAGAAGTGGTAGCTCTAGTTGTTCTTTCCTTGACTGTAATTCCAGATGACTTCAGCAATGGTTAAAATTTTTTTCAATTCACTTTTCCACTTCTTGGTGATTATTTTCCTTGCAATTGATAAAATACTCCAAAGAAGTGAATGGTTTATTTTTTTAACACCTGAAGGTATTGGAGTATTAAATAAGATTAATAATTTAGTTAAAGTAAATTTATCACTAAATAGCACCTGTAAAAAAATTAATATCATTCCAAAATAGTTTAATTACATTACATTCGAAAACATATATTGCCAATCTGCTTTGATGTTCAACTTACATCCCCAACATCCAACATTTTTTATAGATTAATTCAATTTTATGCACAATGATAAATGCTTTATGCATAAATTTCCAAGAAAATAACTTCCATTTTAATGAAGAAGTAGTTTGTTTAGAGGATGATAGAATCATTTTCTTTTCATCTTCACTTGGCTAATAATTATTTATGGAATTAAAATAATCCCAATAATTTTCTTTGTAATATTTTGTATTATTTTAATCATGTTACACATTTTAGATAAAAGCCCTTTTTATGAAATATTTTGGTGCATCAAAATAATTAAAAGGTCAGTGAATTTAGGAACAGTGTTTTTATTGATGTTTGCATTAGATTAACTTTCTTCTCTATTGTATGTCTAAAACTTTGACTATCTAGGCATATTTCCTTGTTTAAATACATTTTTTTAATGTAAAATCTAGTGAATATAACTTTTCTTTATCTTTCGACTCTAACTAATGTTACTAATGTTAGATTTTTCACCTTAAATGCAGTTATTGTAAATACATTAAATGTACATATATTGTTTTGTGTATATGCTATAAGAAATTTTAAAACATGCTTTATATGCTGGATTTTTGTAAACAAAATTTCAGAAGTTAATCAATATCATAGTGATATAAGAGGAGTTAGTTGATTGATATTGAATTTCCAAAATATAATCTTTTACTAGCAAAGAAAATTATTAATTATCATATTGTGAGGTGAGAGTATTTGATAATTATATTTTAAACAAATACTTTCTTGTATGCCATTCCATTTAGCATTGTAATTATTATTTGACCAGACAGTAATTGTCTTTATAACTGATGATAAAGAATATAATTCTAAATCAGATAATCTGATACCACCAGAAGACAAATTTGTTATATGATGATTAAGAGCCAATCTAGGTTTATCAGGATACCAAAGAAACCTAAGAATAAAGGAATTAAATTCTCTTAAACAGTGTTTGGGGAGAGGAAGGGATAGTGATTGTATTATGTATAATATTTTGGTAAGATAATAATTTTTGTTAAAGAAAGTCTCTATTCTACTGAAAATAGGAACCTACTCCATTTATTAATATGATTTTTTATAATATTGAAACTCGTTATAATTTATATTTATTATATTTTAATATTTTCTGTTAAAAGTATCCCTAAATATTTTTTTATCTTCCACAATATATTTAGAAAATCCTTTCCTCCATATCATGTATATTGGAATTTATACATAAACTTTTTATTTTGTTTTCATTAAAGGTAAGTCCAGATTTAGACTGAAAAGTTTCAACAGCCCTAAAGAGAGTATTAAGAGATTTTTTATTGTCATTCAAGGACAAAAGTATATTGTCAGCAAATAAAAGTATTTTAGAGCTTAGATTGTAATTTATTTGTATTCCTTTAATATCTGATCTTGACTTTATCTAATTTGCAAATGGTTCCATAATTAAAGTAAAAAGCATAGGTGACAATGGACAACCTTGCTAAGTTCCTTTAGCAATCAGAATAAACTCTGAGATATAAGAGCCTATTTTTATGTAAGCTAAGGAATTATCATAAAGGAGATTTATAAGTTACAGAAAAACATTTTAAAAATTACATTCCTCTAAACTAATAAAAGGTATTTCCAATTAAATGAATCAAAGGTGCTCTTGATGTCTAAACTTATTAAAGTTAAATTGTCTTTTATGTTATTTGTATAATTAAGTATGGTTAATAGTCTTTTAATATTATTTTAAGTATTACTGTTTTTTTATAAATCCAGTTTGATCACTATTAATTAAATATGGAAGAAATTGTTGAATTCTACTAGCATGTGTAGCCATGAATATTTTGAAATCAACATTTAATAATGAAATTGGCCTATAACAAGAACACTCAGCTGGGTCTTTATCTGTTTTCAAAATTTGAGATATAAGTGTATATTTCCATGATGGTGGATTCCCTGCTAAATCTTTAACCAAAAAAAAAAAATAACATGAAGCAAGACATTTAAAATGTCTTTAGGCATAAGTTTATAAAGTCCTGGAATTATACCATCATTACCCAGGGCTTTATTAAGTTTTAGTTTATTAATTTAATTTTAAGTTCAGACATCAGTATAGGTCAATCTATTAGTTTTAATTGTTCATCTGTCAATTTTTTTTAGTATATTTCCTAATAAAATGTTTGATTGCATCTTGTGAGTCCATTACTGGATTAAATTGATTAATATTTCTGAAATTAGTTATACTTTGTATTACCAGTTGCTGCTACACTACAGCTCCGTCTCTGTCACAGTATATGTCAGATTTTGCTGTTATAAGGAACTAGCACTGCTCCCTTGTTTTTTTTTGAAAAGTGTTATAACTCTTACTATTAATTAAGTAGAGCTTAGTATCTTTCCTGTAGCTATAACCTCTCTCTCTTTTTTTCTTTCTCTTCACAATCCTCCAGCTGTCCTTGTGTCTTGGTCCTCAACGCTCCCAATGTATCCAACTTAACCTGCCAGTTATATCCATAACCGGGAAACTTGTACTCCATATTGGCCACTTAATGTGAAGAAAGTAAGTTTCTACCTAACTGAAATATATTAAAGCTTTTGCTCTCTGTTCACTATCTGTTTTTAGTGGCATGCACTCCCTGCTTGATTGGTCTCCCAACAGGCCCCCTCCCCCTTCCTCCCTTTGCTCCAGCAGAAAAAACTTTAGAGGAATATCCTGCTTTTAGAGCTAGCTAACCTCTGAGCTACAAGCAAATTGTTTGTGCCTCCCTCACTAGCCTCAGTTGAACTAGCTAGCAGTCAAAGCTGCATATAGTACGGCATAGCTCCAAACCTGCAATTTCCACCTTGCTGACTGCCGCTAAGTGAAGGACACCCATATGGACTAACTCAGCATGTAGGCTACACTAAATATCCATTAAGATTGCTAATACTTCACTAAAACAACTTCATTGCTGGTTATTAGACATTCTGTTTTTTTTTCCTGCAACAGTCTATCTCTTGCCTGGTTTCTGAGCTACTGTGAGCTTTGCAGCTTGTTTGCGCTATTCACCTGAGACCCTCCCCTTTCCACGTTTGGAAGCTAAGTTACAAATACAGGTAGCCCAAATGACTCCATTTTCAAACTTGCAGTATTCAGAAGCTCATCTTGCCTCTCTAATGAGGAGTACCACCACTGTAAGTGACCTGTAACTTGTTATTTTGACTTACATGTAATACAGTTATTAGGTTTTTGTGAACTGTACTGTGTTATTTACTTCTTCTCTGTGAAAGTCCAGTAGGGCGGAGTTTCTGGATGAATCATTCTATTGTTGCTGCCACATACAGTCCTTATAACTTGGATAGAATAAGTAGTCATTTGAGTACAACTAGTTAGAAGTGTAGCTACTTGATATTTTTGTATGCATATTCACCCAGGTTATTTAAGTTCATAAGGTGCTCTAATTGGTATCTCCTAACAAAATTGCACTGACTTTACTGAGTGCAGCTGCTACTATAAAAGAAACATTTTGTGCAATGTGCACTAAACTACTACTATATTTTAGTTTAACTTTGTTGCTAAAATACTGAGTACAGTTGCTACATTGTATTACCAGTTGCTACTACACTACAACTCTGTCTCTGTCACGGTATATGTTAGATTTTGCTGTTATAAGGAGCTAGCTCTGCTCCATCATTTTTTTTGGTTATTATACTGACTGTGGTAGTGTTGTCGCCTCATAGCAAGACATTGTCCCGTTTGATTCTCAGCTACAGCGTCTTCTGTGTGGAGGCATGCATGAATGGGCATGCCTTCGTTGAAGGTTGTGTGGCAGGGCTGGTAACTCGACATGTAAAAATCCACTACCAATCATTAGCGGACCGGAGTTCCGCTGTAGCGACCCCTAACCGGGATAAGCTGAAAGACACAAGATACTGACTGACTGTTTTTCTTATTCCCACGGTCTGTCTCTTGACCTGATTTCTTCCTGCTCTGTTCACCCTCCACTACGCTCTGGGCTCACTACACTCCCCTACCCAACCCCCATTCACACCCACCACCTATTTTGAATTTATACTCTAACCACACCTCTTACTTCATTGCATACCCATCATCTACCACTTCCTCTTCATAACCACTCGCCCCCCTGAAATTAGGCACACTCTACCACACACTATCTTCACACTCTCCAACCCACCCTATCCATTACTCCAGTGCCCTCTCACCTTACAATGTTCCATGTCAATATCCACATCCATTTAACTTTCCCACTACTTTTCCTTCTCATAGTCTCTGCCTCTTATCATATGCAACTGTCTTAACCTAGTATATCTCCTACAACCTTAATATACCTAACTTATAAAGACAACATCCACATATTCAGCATCCCCCCCTCTAAAACTTCTCCAATATTTGCCTTCATGCCTAACATACTTCAGTATACCTCCCTCTACTTTAAACCTAAATTAAAGCACATCACTTTCTATCCTCTCCATGCACTCCTGAATATACCCACAATTACCTTACTTCTCTCCTGTGATATCCATCCCAACCCCGGCCCAACTCTCTACATGGCACTCACAAAACCTCACCCTCCATTCCCCCTTCCTCACTCCAACTGCCTTTACTCTCCCTCCCAGTCCTGCCACTTCCTACCCAAAAGGCATCTCTATCTACTCTCTGAATGCCCAAAGCATTGTCAACAAAATCTCAGAACTACACGCCTGGATTGCCTATAACTCCCCACATATTCTTACCCTATCTGAAACTTGGCTAATACCTTCTATCCCTAATACTGCAGTTTTCCCACCTGGTTATAACATATTCCATTCCAACAGAATCCCAAAGAAAGGTGGAGGTGGTGCCATCCTCTATTTTGATCAACTTAACCTGTCAACCATTACCATCTCTGTTCCAAATTTCCACCCTGCTGAAATACTTATTCTGAAGTGCCACCTAAATTCACACAAGAAATTTGCCATAGCCTCTATATACATCTCAGCAGGTAATAGTATCACCACTGTTGAGTATATTCTGTTTTGGTTCTCCCTCAATATAACCTATGAAACTGTCATCCTTGGAGATGTAAATATTGACTGGTCCAAACTAACAACTGACTCCCTACAACTCAGCATTATCTTACATGGTTTCCAACAACTAGTCACATCACCTACATGCATTCCTAAAACTTCACCTACCTACCCAGTCATTGATTGGATTCTTACTAACGCCCCCTCTGTCTACCAGAACTCACATACCTTACCTGATACCTTGAGTGACCATCTTCCTATTCACATCAAAAGATACACTCTCCAGGCACCTAAATCATACTCTTACAGAGACTGTTGTAAACTGTCCAATTTTAACCCTGAAATATTTAACTCCTTACTATCACACATCAGCCGGTCAGTCCTCCAGCAGCTCTCTCTCAGTGAAGCCATGATAAAGTTTAATTAGATATTTCTTGACATTTTCAACTCTCATGACCCACCTAGGATAATTAGAATTAAAGCTAACTAAGCCCCCTGGTTATCTAAAGATACCTGAATTCTTATGCATAAAAGCGATAGTGCTTGGAAAGCTTGGGTTAAAACGAAAACACCATCTCTTCTCCAAAACTATAGACAACTCAGGAATCTCTCCAAAAAACTAATCAACAACAATAAGAAAACTTTCTACACCTCACCCCAATTCAACAGAAAATCTAATCCACAAAAATTTTGATCTACTGTAAACAAAATTCTTCATCCTAGAAACCCTTCCACATGCTCTCCTTTCCCAAACAATACCACACTAGAAACTGCCACCCTTCTTAACAACCACTTCATAGATACTATTCAAAAATTAACACATACCAATCGCAACCCTGATCCCCCTCTCACCTCTTCTAACCCACACAGCAAAAACGTTTTCTCCCTCAAACCAGTCTCCACTGCCTATATCAAATCACTACTTCTCAAACATAAACCTTGCTCCAACTCTGCAGACAACCTTCCTCCCACCTTCCTCAAACTTGCCGCCAAATCCATAGATCCTACTACTTTACTAATCAATAGATCCATTCAAAAGGCCACAGTCCCCGAGATCTGGAAATCCTTTTACACTGTCCCAGTGCAGAAAGGTGGAAATTCTACTGACCCATCTAATTATAGGGCCCATACCTATAATTTCCCCTTTATCAAAAAATACTTGAAAAATGCATCCACACTCAGCTCATGAATTTTATTCTCCAGGAAAACATGCTAACTCTCACACAGCATGGCTTCAGGCCATACCATAGCACTGCCACTGCACAGTTATTTTTTACTCACACAGTAGCCAAGGCCAGAGACAACAACCAAGAGTATCTTGTCTTTTCCTTGACCTCTTCCATGCCTTTGATACTGTTTCTCACCCTTTAATTCTGTCTAAATGACCCAGTTTCAACCTCTCTGGACCCTCTCTTGACTGGTTCACAAGTTTCCTCTCCAATAGGCAGCAATCAGTCAGATGGCTCACTTCCTGTTCCTCCTTCCTACCCATCAAAACTGGTGATCCCCAAGGCTCCATTCTCAGACCTCTACTTTTCAATATCTTCACTAATGACCTCCATACTGCTTGCTGACAATCCTCCTTTATTCATTATATAGATGATTTGACACTCCTTAACATCTCAACCACTATCTCTGACCTGCACACACATACCCAAAATTCTTTCCTTTCCATCAAAAAATGGCTCTCTGACAATCAGCTAATCTTAAATCCAAAAAAAAAACGTAAACTTCTGCTATTCCTGCCTCAAGCTCTAGCTCACCATAAATCTGCCTTTGTAGTTACATCTATTGACATGACCACCATTAAAGCTGAGCCCCACACTAAACTTTTAGGAACCATTATTGATGATGAACTGAAATTTAACCCACATATCCATCAAAGTATTAAAAAAAACACCAAAAACTAGGACTATTATATAGCAACAGGAAATTCCTTACCTCTGACACTAAACTCTTCCTGGCTCAAGCACTCCTCCTCCCCTCCCTTCTCTATGCAACTCCATTCTTTACTAATATCCAATCTATACTTTCATCTAAGTTAGAACAAACATACCACAAAATAGCTCGATTTTCTACTAACAAACCACATAACTCAAACCACTGTCTTGCTCTCAATACACTCCAAAGGCTACAATTTTCCCAACAACTCCAATTGACTCAATTTGAAATCCTACACTCCATTCTATACAAACCCACATCCTGCCCCTCCCTCTCCTCCCTTGTTATTTATTACACTCTCAGTCATTCTCTCCGTACATCCAATCAACAACTCCTTGCCATCCATAAACATAACAAAAACATAGGAAAACTTCTCTACAAACATACTGTAGCCCAGGCATGGAATAAACTCTCCTCATGCATAAGAACCCTCCCCCTGCACTTCAAAAAAGAGCTAAAACAATTTCTACTTGACTTTAGGTTCTGTCACTGTCATGAACCTACCTAATCTCTTCCACATCCTTTTGCCAACAGTACCCTGCACAGTACTCTCTGACTCCTATACTTTATTTACTGCTGTCTCTCTATTTTCTCTACTCCACATATCAGGCTACTACAACCCATGTAAATATGTATATACTATCCCTCACTTAGCTATCTTCTCTTTACTATACTAAACCTCACTTTACCATCTTTTTGTTCTCATACTTCTCAACTAATACTACTTTCATCTCTTTCCCACCTCCCTGTCTGTAGTTAAAAAAAAAACATAGCTAGGTTATACTTTTCTATTTATATCTTTAACAATGTATTTGCCTCCATATACCATGCATGTTTTCTTACTGTATCTACTTATATTTCTGACTATGTCAGTCTTATACAGTTTTTATGATTTCTGCTTTATTCATTGTTATTTCAGAGTTTTATTTTCAGTTATTATTACTATGTCTATGTACTGGAGCTTTTCTCCTTGGGTCTCCACTGAAAAAGGGCTGTTTTGGCTCAATTGGACCAACCTGGTTAACAAATGTCAAATAAATAAATAAATAAATAAATACATTCTCTTAAAAGATCTTCTATAATAGTAACCTTTTTCTTTCTATCAGCTGAATATAACTCTTTAATATGATTAGATTTAATAATCAATTTTGTTCTAAAGGCTAATTTATGCATGGATTTTGGATTTATAGAGAAGTTTGTTAACTTAATATTTTCAAGATTTATATTAGTTTTATGTTTTAAAATTTCTAGATATTTGCTTTGTAATTTATTAATTTATTTTATTGAAATTTTATTGTCTTTTTGACTTTCTAGTTTTGGTTTGGCATTTTTTCCTGTAACTCAAGTTGATCCTTATCCCATTGCTTTTTCTTTAACTCATTCCCTCCAGTACAGCTCTTTTCAGTGTATACCTTTAACTCCCAGTGGGTGTGATTTGCGCCTTTAAAAAAATAAGTTATCACCTTACAGTGCTAACAAATACTCATTGAAAGAGTTTGAATACTGATACAGTTTTGTTTGCCATCAAGTATGCTTCAAGATAAAGCCTTCTGATACCTTGTATGTAGCATGGTTTTGGAATTATTAATGCAAATATGAACAAGCAATATTTGATGCCTAGAGGCGTCAGTAGGAGGTAACTGCAGATGCACCTGGAGGCACCACTCGGATGTAATGAGTTAAAGTGTACCAATTCATAATTTTTGCTATTTAAATATGATTTCAGAGCATCCCATATATGAATCTCAGATGTATCTTCAGTGTTATTAAATTCATTGTGAGTCCAAATTTCCTTACTAAAGAATTCTTTGAAATCTTTTAAGTTAGTTATATATGCAGGTATTCTTTTAATGTGGATATTATTATTATGGTTCAAAATAAGCTCAAATGTTATGGAGCTGTGGTCAGAAAGTGGACAAGAGACTACCTTAACCTTACCAAGACTAGTGGTTAAACTGTTGGAAACAT
Source organism: Protopterus annectens (assembly GCF_019279795.1). Classification (NCBI taxonomy): domain Eukaryota; kingdom Metazoa; phylum Chordata; order Ceratodontiformes; family Protopteridae; genus Protopterus; species Protopterus annectens. The sequence continues at coordinate 821,286,876 of NC_056735.1, read as the reverse complement.
AAATTCTATCAGTTCTTGACTGTAATCCATATCTATGTGAAAAGTGAGCAAAAAAAAAAAAAAAGATAATCAGAGAGTGAAAACTCATTCACATCACTAATATGAAACAGGTTAATGAAATTTATCAATGCTTTTGCTGAAGCTGATATTCTATGTTTCCCAGTAGAATTAGAGTCCTTCTCATTTAATATACAATTAAAATCTCCTGCAAAAATTAAACTACCCTTTGAAGGATGAATAATCCAATCTAATTGATGTTTAACTGTTTTAACTCCTATAAAAGGAATCCAGTAGACATTAATGAGAATGTATAATTGTCTTTTAATTTCTAATATTACTGAGCAAAACATCATTTTATCATCGCTATATGTACTTAGTATATTTGGCATAGGCAGAGAGTTTTTCCACAAAGTAGCTACTCTTCTTTTCTGATTGTATTGGGGACTTGCTAATATAATATAGTATTTATTATTAAGTCTATATGTATCTATCTGTATCTGTATATGTATTTGATAACAAATGGGTTTCTTGGATGAATATGATCTGAGAAGAAAATAATTTTAAAAATTTATTTAAACTACCCATTTTGCAACCATTATTTAATCCATTGATATTAATAGAAATGTACTTTAAATATTTCATGTAATAGTCTAAGGAAAATTATAACTGAGAACATTAAAACTTTAAAATGTGGCAATGCTAATAAATCCTGAACTGCAACTGTAAATCTAGTAGAGTTGATGTTACTACAGATGAATAAAATGAGTATAATTGTAGACACCAAAACAGGACAAAATGTTACACAAAAAATTAAACATGAAGTTGTTTCAACTTTCACTCCCCACATGGAGTATAACACTCCTGATTTGAATAGCGAATCTATCATAGTCATCCCACATATCAGTAGAAGCAAGAATAATACCATTCTGCCATTCCAAAACTATAACATGTTAATGAAAAACAGAGAAAGAGAAAAAAAATCACATTCTATATTCCATCATAGCTCCCAGAACAAATAAGGTCTCTGTGACCTAAGTAAACAAATGAGTGTTGTTTTTTCCTATATAACATATTATGTATTCCACTCGATTGTGCTCTGATTAAATAAGCACTGCAACTGTAATATTATATGATTGCTTAACTTACACCCATAGCAGAAATGTAATGTTTTTTATATATATATATATATATATATATATATATATATATATATATATATATATATATATATATATATCACCTTATTTTTACAAGGTCCTTTAAAATGAATAATGTTAACCATATTTAATACTCCTACTCATACTTTATATTTTATGCATATATGCCTCTCATAATATAAGTCATCATTAAAGTGCTAGAAAAGCATAGACACATAGAAAAGGTTACAAATAAGGTCACCTATGGTAAAAGTAACTAAAAACGAAATGGCCTATGACATGACTACAACAGAAAGGTAATTAGGATATAAAATATGTTTTTGCAATAACTATATCTTTAAAGTGAATCAATAACTGTAAATAGCAATGAATCTACTATTCTCTTGAAAACTTTCATAAAACATATTCCAAATGCAAACAAAACATCAAGTTTAAAAGTTAAAAGTACCATTGCCTTTTTAGCATTGAATCCATTATAGTAAACCAACATCAGCCTTATAGGCTTTGGTTTCATAATATTTGGGCTTCCTCCAAATCATTTAAACTATTTTATTAATTATGTATTTTCATCAGAGTGGAAGTGGTATATGGAGACATATAAAATCCTTTGCTGTTATTCTACCTTCTGTTCTCTTAGAGAATAAATACAGTGCCATAGCTTAAACAACAAAAATGATTTTTTTAGCAGTTTGAGAATGATCCATAGATTAGATATTATGTTCAATATATGAATTTTTACCTCCCATAGAACATCTATAATGAGCTGATTAAATTATTTATTCAATAATGTTCCAATTATCTAAATAAGTAGAACTATAACTAGTCATTTTAAAAACAATCAGAACTGTATGAAATTGTTTCACATTTAGTCAAACTATATCTAGAATGTCTCATAACTAATTATGCGGCATCTAAAAAAGAGACACTCAGCTTTAAAGATATGAACCACAATAAAAACACTACGATCCCCATGTATTTTCCAATTCCCTAGTAGAACAGCAACAGGCAACTCAGTGAATGCCTCATCATGAACACAATAAAGCATAACCATTTAAATATTGTCTCAGCATCTGCTAAGGTGGACATCTGTACCAGCTGTCTGCTAAAAAAGATTTGCATCTAACATTAACAAATAAATAATTAAATAATAATCCCTCGCAATTAAATAAATATTACTTATATCCAAACTTGAAACAGAGTAACAAATGGCTGTACATGGAATAAAAATGAACACAGAAGGAGCTGCAATCAAATAAAAATAATCTAAAATTACAGCTTAAGTCACGATATTAACACTATTAAAATTACACAATTTTAAAATATAAGGTTATTAAATCACTTCATGGATTACAAATCCTAGAAAGATAGCTCAGCAAAACTGTATCATACGCTGGCAAACCCTTTTAGCCTGAACACTACTTGACAATGAACAGTCGTAAACTAAAAAGAAGGGGTAAATTCTAAATGTGATGAACAGGAGTGTTACCAAAACATTTCCTTTCTATTTAAAAATATAAAAACTGGCTAAAATTTCTCTAACTACTGAATCATTGCAATATAAGTTGTATCTATTCTTAACTAATATTTTTATATTATGTCTAATTTGGCATGATTATTCAAATGGTATTTGTTTTTTGTATTATTTTTTAAAGACTGTAAAATTATTATTCTTAAAATATTTTGTAATATTTTGGAGCTTTTCTACCTGGGCTACCTCTGAAAATGGTCTCCTACACAGTTGGACTTTCCCAGTAAACAAATATCAGTAAATGAATAAATGATAAACACAGCTAGCACACCTTTGTTCCACGATGTTGGTGCTTCCATCCTTTTAAAATACTGTTAAACAAATTCTTCTAGATTTTTATCACCATTTTCTATCAATTTCCAAAATTCTACAGGAATACCATCTGTTATTCCTGAAGATTGACTATACATCACTGTTTTTATCTCATCACCTCCTATCTTAACTGTTAATTGTTGAGCTTCATCTACCTCTAACCTTGGCATAATTAAGCCTGATTTATACAAACATTCAAAAAAAATTTGAAAATATCTTTAAAACGTCTATAGGACCTCTTGTTATTTTTCATTTTTATAGGTTCCTTAAGTTTGTCAACAACCCTTTCAACATTCTGTTGCTAAGTCATTGTGCTAAATCTTTTTGGGCTTTGGAATTGTTATAAAAAATAGCTGAACTGCAAGCTTTCTAAATTTATGCATATTATCCATATACTCCCTTATTTTCTCTTTAGCACTCTACATTTGCTCTTCCTCCTCTTGTTCTGTGAGATTCCTCTTATTCAGCAATGCTGTAAAGCTTGTCAGCCCCTGTAAGTAATTTCTATTACTTCTTAAACATATCTCTTTCTCTTTTATTTCAACCCTATTTTTAAATTAAATTTTCAGTTTATCACAGTCACTAGCATTAACTGCTGAAGATATTCTATCATCCCTAATAACTCTCAAATAATTTCCACTACCCATTCCTTAAATTCCTCTCTTTCTAACAGGTAAGTGGGAAAGTGTCAGTGTCTTAGTTTTACTTCATTACCCTGCATTTTTTATCTTAGTTTTTATTGGTGCATGATCAGAAATACTTATATGCTTTCAAATAAATACACATGTTCTTGTGAAATATAGTTATTTTCTAGTCTAGCCTAGTTATTGTACCTTGGGGAATAATATGTAAATTTTTTGTGTTCCCACTACTGAATTCATATCTTCCATACCAAATATTTTCATATTTTTTCAGAAATCTACCCTCTTTTGTTATATTGTCCCTTCTAGCTCCCCTTGATACATCCTCACTATTGCAAATCAAATTCCAATCCTCACCTGTAAATAATATTCCCTGCTGAAAGCTGATTAATTCACCCCAAATTTTCTTAAGCTGCATAATATCATTTTGGTGGAATCTAAATGCATGCAATTGTAATCCTCCTCTCTTGTCGATAGCCCCTTACTGCCACAAAGCTACAATTTTTGTCTTTTTTCCTCATCTGTCACTATTGGAGCCCACCATGCAATTAGTATAATTACTCCCCCCAAATTTAAAATACCCCTAACTGCACACTACATAAAACTGTTTTACTATAAATAACATACAGTTTATATCATGATGTTTTATACAAATACTAATAAGAACAAAAATAGTTTTACTTACAGTTAGTTTTCCTCCCTTTTAGTGTCCTTCTAAACATTAATGATATAAAGTGAGGTATATGCTTTACAGTCCACCTGCAAGTTTAACAAAGTCAACAAAAGTCCATTGTTTTTCAGTCACTTTTTCTTGCAAAAACATATCTCACAAATGCAATAAGATTATTTATATTCTTCCATTTATTCACTAATTTCAGAGTTGCTATTCTTCCTTCTGTTCATCCCCATCTCCCAACACCAGACTCTGGTTCAAGTTCAAAGTACTGCTGATTCCTCTAGTCAACTTCTCTGCTTTTTTCTGTCTCTTAAGCATTTTTCTTTGTACCATTGGAAAAGTTTTCAATGGCAACATTTTCTATGAACCGTACCATCAGAAGATTGAGAAGCAGAGCCCTCTTCTGCTTGCTAACTTGCTCTTTGTTGGATAAACTTTTTTATTTACTCCTTAGCCTGCTCTACATCAAAAAATAACTTTGATTCTCCTGGAAAAACACTTTGAAGACAGCTAGATACAGCAGCTTGAATCTCACAGCTGCCTCTTAACATTACCTAATTCTGGGATAAATTTACTTCTCTTCTGACTGGTGTGCAGTGAGTATAATTTTCTATACTTTTGCTGCCTCCAGTTTTCAATACTTTGACCTTCTGTCACAATTTTGTCGGGATTAACTCTTTTTGCTGGTATGATTGCATCTTTACCAATTTTAGGTCTTGGCTGCTTTCTCATGACCAGGTTTGGAGCATACACTCGATATGATCTTTCAAATAACATTTTTTTCTGTAGAATACCATTCCAGTTGCTTATATGTGTGTTTTCATAAAATTAACACAGTCTGTTCCTCCCAGATTCTCTGGTATAGCTGAAAATCTCCAGATTTCTCTGTATGCTCTGTCCTTTAACTGAGCTATTTTTTTAAACAGATATTCTTGAGAAACCTCCTTTTTCTACACGTCAGCCTCTAATTTTTGTAGTTTCATCAGTTTATCTGAATAGCTAGTTAAAGCTTCTTCTATTTTTCCAGGCTTTTGTGGTTTGAATTAATATATTCCTTCAATGTTTCATTTATTTTAATCACCTCTGAGAACAACTGATTTATTTTTCCCTCTAAATTACTGGAAGCCATATTTAGAACCACAGCTGAAGCCTGAACTGCTTTTTGCTGAAGAGCTGCAGAATCCTTCCCAGAAAGTTTTTTTTCTGTTCATCTTTTATGGTTGATTTTCTTTCAGGTTTTCCAAATGTCTTCTTTGCTGGCAACCAGGCAGTGTATTTACTACCAAGTAACTGTATTTTACAAAAAAAAAGCATTTTTCAATGGTACTCATTTTTGTCAGTTTCTGTTTTCACACTGGGAAAGCTGAAATTATGTTGTAGATCAGTGTGCAGTCATCTTGGAAGCCCAGACCCACAACATTGTTGAGCTTGTATTAGATCCCTGTAGTGATATGCTGCTGTATCCTTCAGAGATGCACAGCAAAATATTAGCTATTTGTGCAATGCTGCACTATATGGTAGTACATAGACAGCTAGGGAAAGGTATTGCTATCAGTGTAACATATGTATCAGAGCCAGCAGCAGCAGAGGAGGTGCTGAGTAAGGAGTCATCAGAAGAACCAGCTGCAGGGGAACATCACATGATGCTGAGCACTGGCAAAGAGACAGTATCTGTTATACAACTATGACAACAGAGATTAAAACTGATGTATACAATACTGGAACCAAGCCATGCAGCATAGCCCAATACCTAGACACAATGTGCATCAAACATTACCTAATCTATTAAACGCAGTGAGATGGGCAGGATACAGTTGCTATCATGTGCTTAGGTGGGATGGGACACATTGAGATGGATCAACAATGATTCTATTTTGGGGGAACTGTGGACAGACTATAGCTGTGGAAGAGCTTTTGTGTTATGTAGCGGGTGATTGTGGGGAGTCGGGTATAGCATGTAGGAAACTGGTGTTTCCTGAGGAGGCAAATGGCCACATGTTGTGGGTGTCTGCACAGGAGTGATGCCAGGGATCACAACTGCAGCTGATGGCAGAGCACTGCAAAGGAATGGATGTGACAGGAGCTGTGGATCCACTTGTGGGAGCAATGCAGACTGTAATTGGACTTGGCCAGGAAGCATCCCATTCATGGACTGGCACTGCCAGTAACACCCACTGGCAAGGATAATGGATAACTGCATGACCTTGGCTGCCTGCTGATGCAATTTGGAGGGCTGCCATAGAGACTACATTTATGAGGGCAGCCCTGTCATGCCACACCAAGCTCACCACAAGAAGCTTGCATCTAGGAAGTAGCACTACATGATCTTGAGGTTCCTACACTTTAATTAATATCTGTACTGGTGACAGAAGAGTGGCAGGCACAGATAAGGTGCCAGTCTAGGTGCATAGAGGCAGAAGACCCCATGGAGTCAGAAAAAAACTGCCAGGTGACTGTCCAGTGACCTGAGTAGGTGGATGCACATGCTATCCCTTTGACCCAGGCACTGCAGCACCTCACAAATGCTATCACACATGCCACACAGTACACTAATCATCTCTCTGTTTAATTTGGATTTCTAATACCATGATGAGAATGGAGCCCATTCTTATGTCAGGGTATAATTAAAGTTCATGAAATTAGTATTGTTTCATGCTTTTATGTTGGCCAAAAAATGCTCTTCGCAGCACCCACAATGTGTCCAGAATTCATGTGGGCTTACATGCATTGATAGCATATCTAAGTATGTCTGTAAATTATTTTTATTAGACCTATTGTTCCTACTACTTTTGGAACTATCTAAATATCTTTTTCTACATTGTTCTTGTTTCTCCCTACAAATCCTGATATTTTATGACTTTATATCTCTCTGTATATAAGACACTGTAATTACTAGGTGTAGCAATTTCATGATCAATACTTCTTTTGTCTTTTCTTTTCATGGACTACTATATCTGGTTTTCTCGGATCTATTTTTTAACTGTTCGTAATGGGTGATCCCATGTAATGTACAATTTAGCATTCTCTATAATGCTTTGTGGTTCATGTTTCCAATGATTCTCAGTTACATTATTGTAACTTTTAGTGTACAGTCCCCCTGCCATGACTGTATCACACCCAGCTACAAGATGTGTGACTTCCTTCCAGGACTTTTTCACAGAATCTGCATTTGTTTGTTTCTCCCATATGCTAAATGGACTTTGTAAACCAACATGTATGTAGTTCACTATCCTGGGTTGCCATTGTTAACCTTTCATCATATGGTTTCAGCTCTCTTCTCCTCTCCGTAAACATTCCTGCATCAAATCCTGATCAACATGAGATTACTCCAGGAGGTCTCTGTACCTGCCACAATATTTATGCCTTTTTCCACATTTCTTTGCTTCCCATTTGATTCTTCTCCTTATATTCTTTCTTTTGTCTTTTCCTTTTTTGGCACATTCAGTTACTGTCTAATTTTTATCTACTTCTGGTTAGGTTTCCATTCCTGATTGACACTGGAATGACTCTTCTAAACTAAGCAGAGAGGTTATTTTAGACTTCCTCACCTCATGTTTTAAAACTTTCATTATGTTTGAATCTGATGAGGTCAGCAGATATGTATGCAGTCCCATGACTGCAGATCTATACATGTATTCAATTTCGAGGAGGCCCATACCCCCTTCTTATCAAGGAATATATAATATTGGCAGACACACTGATTTTTATATATCATTTGATAAGCATGAAACATTTTTCTTGTATTCTTGTACAAGTAAACCAATACCTTTTGGGGCCAGTCATTCACCCCAAAACTATAAGTTAGAACAGGAAAAACAATGTAGTTTATAGCTTGGACTTTATTCCTAGATATCAAGGCTGTTTACAATATTAGTTTTAGTCTTCTGAAGTATTTCTTACTTAGTTTTACTCACATTTGTTCATGTTTTATTGCTAATCCTTCATCAGTATGCAAATATTTGTACAAACCTACCTGCTCATGTTGTTTATATCACCTTCCTGTCCCAGATTGATATTTTCTTGGTACTGCAACTTTCCTGCTTTAAATGCTGCTTTTGCACATTTATGAAGACCAAATAACATTCTTAAATAATCTCAGAAAGTTTTAACTACTTGCAGTTGTGCTTTCAAATCCTCATCTGATGAACTGTACAGTTTTAAGGCATCCACAAAAGTAGATGAGAAGTCTTTAAACAAGGTTGTTTTCTGGGAACCACATCGTAACCATGACCTAATCTGTTAAATACACAGCTTAATGGGATAAGGGCAAGACAAAACAGCAGTGGTGACAAATAATTACAATGGAATATCTCCTTTGAATCTTTATCCCTGGAATGTGTCTTTTGTTATGGCTTAACTGCCACTGTTTCCTGGTCACTGTAATAAAACTGATCAAGCTTGAGTCAAGATTATACATCTGTAAGTACTCCTTTATCCATGAATGTGGGATACTGTCAAATGTTGTTTGTGATGTATCCATGCCATACTTAAGATTCTTCCCTTTTTTACGATTCCTAGTTTGGTTTTATTTAGCAACAAATTATCTTTTGTTCCATATAACTGTCTGTTTTACCCTTTTGTTCTATTGCTATGATTGAGTTTTATTTTTCCTAAATAATTATAAACTCTATCTGCATCAGTTCCAGTACATAATTTGTACATTGTCAGAAGGCAAGTTATTGGTCTACAGTTTTTAGGATAAGCTTACAGGTTCACCCTTAAGAAGGAGTATAGTTTTTCCTGTAATTTGTGTCTGTTTGGATGCACATATATAAGCAATTCCTACTCATGGCTAAATCTTTGTGTAAAGATGTTAATACTTTTAGACAGAAGTTAGGCACTAAATCTGGGCCTGGGGTTTTCCATTTAGGAACTTTTCTTAATTTTACTTTAATTTCTCTGGCAGTTCAAATGTATATACTGTATATTTGAACTCCTTACTGTTTCTTTTCATATGTCTATGCATTCAGCTAATTTGATTAGTTCCACAAGGTCTTCATAAATAGTTCCCCAAAATGTGTCTATTTCTCCTTTTTTCCTGGTGTTTCTATTCCTTTTGTTTTGTTTCCCAGTTCTGTATAAATGTTTTTGAGTGATCAACAAATTGCTTATTTTATACTTTTCCTTTATATTTATCTGCATATATTCTAAGTGTTTCTGCCTGTGCCGCTATCTTTAGTTTATTATTTTCAATAGTCTGAAAAATCCTGGTTTGTTATAATACTGTGCAGTGCTTTTACCATAGCTATCTTTCTAAGTATTTTTGTTGATCTGTTTCCTCTTCTGTATTCTTCTAACAGTGACAATTCTTGTCTTAACTGCTTTACGGCTTTCTCTATTCAGTGCTTCCATGGCGGCATTTTATTTCTTCCCTTCCTTTCCCTTTTTGCTCTACATTTCTGTGGTAAGAGTTTATCTGTTATTACATGATAGAGCAAAATCCCAAAACGGGAAGGCATCTCTGATCAGTATTAGCAAAGAGGAAAATTGCACAGGACACTAAGGATAATCTCAAGGCTTTCTTTAGTTATGTTAGGAACCTGGGTCGGAATTCCCAGATATGATCAGAATTAGTCCAAAATGACAAAAAATACACCAAACCCACAGACATTGCTAACATCCTAGCTGACAGGTTCAGCACAAACTTCTCCCCCCCCCCACCAAAAGGGCAAATATCTATCCCAACAGAGTGCTGCCCCCCTGACATCTCAGATGCTCAGGTAAGAGCCGCCCTCTCCAAAGCAAAAAACACAGCATCAATGGGACCAGACAGTGTCCCGGGCTGCGTCCTACATGAACTCCAAGAAGAGCTAAACCCAAACATAAAACTACTGTTCAGTCTCAGCCTAACTACAGGATATGTACCCAAAGAGTGGCATACAGCAACAGTGGTCCCTCTCCACAAAGGTGGTGCCTCAACGGATCCTGGACACTATCGCCCCATAAGTCTGACTAGCTTGGTCTGCAAAGCTATGGAAAGGATCATCATGGACCTCATAAAGAAACATATTGGGGACCTACAGACACTGGATCCTACCCAATTCGGCTTTGTTAAGGGCAGATCCTGTCTCTTAAACCCGGTCAATTTATTTGAAACAGTCACCAAGGCCATTGACGAGGGGAAGGTGGTCCACACAGCCTACCTGGACCATGCAAAAGCCTTCGATACAATACCCCACTCGGGCATTATAGATAAGCTCACCAGCTTAAATATAAACCCCTATGTCACTAGATGGGTTGCAAACTGGCTCAAGGACAGAACCCACATGGTTAGAATTGCTGGAGCCATGTCAGACTCCAAACCAGTTACAAGTGGTGTCCCACAAGGCTCAGTCCTGGGACCTCTCTTGTTCGGTATATATTTCTCAGAGGTACAGGCCAACATGGAAGGACTGTGGCTGACCAAGTTCGCAGATGACTGCAAACTAGGCGCCATAATCGACTCTCCAGCCAACACAACCATCCTACAAAAGGGCCTCATAGAAACAGACAACTGGTGCCAGAGCCATGGCCTCAAGCTAAATGCCAAAAAGTGTATGGTCATCCCCTTTGGCAAAAACAAAGTGCCCACAAATTGCCACATAGGTGGTAATCCATTAAGTATGGAAGAAGTAATTAGGGACCTAGGGACCCAAGTTGATAGCAATCTCTCATTTGAAAACCACGTGGCCAAAGTGGTTAGAAAAACATTTTATATAGCCCACCTAATCATCAAGGGATTCACATCTAGATCAGGGGAGGTCATCGTGCCTCTTTACTCATCCCTCATCAGGCCCATAATTGAGTACAATGCCCCTTTTGGGATGTACCTCATCAGACACCTGCAGCAACTGGAAAGACCCCAAAAGTACCTCACCAAGAGGATCAAAGGGCTCAAACAGATGCCATATGCTGCCCCATTAAAGAAACTCTAGCTCTACTCAGTGGCATACTGCCTGCTCAGAGGCGATCTGTGCCTGACATATAAAGCCATGTCCAACCTAGAATTAATGGACATGCTGCACCTCAGAAAATCCAAATCCCATCGAGTTATGCGCTCGAGAGACTTGAACCTCAGCACTGAATTAAATAGGACACGCTGGAGGGACAGATTCATAACCCAGAGGCTCCCTTCACTCTGGAATAAAATCCCAGTCCAGGTTAGGCAGAGTCCCTCACTGACTCTCTTCAAGAGGAATCTTGATGAGTGGATGGGAGATCATAGGTTTACCCCTGGTATCACTTCTGTATCACTGTTAGACAGAGGCACAGTATACTAACCTCGAAAAAGGGCACAGCAAAATTCATTTAAAATGGGTGTCGAAAGCCAGCACACATTCTGGCTAGGCTTATAAATGCCCTAGGACAGATAGCCTAGTATGAACCTATTAATTTGGCTGCACATTAATATACCCTATTTACTTCCATTATATCACATGAATTTCTCTTAATAGTCTTGATTACTGTGTTCATCTGTTTTATCAGACTTCTAACATTTTGGGTCCTATTTTCTTTCTGCAATCTCTTTGTTTTATCAGTTTTAATATGTCTATCAATTTCTATTAATCAAGCAGCTCTTGCCTTAGATAAATTTCTTCTAAGCTGAGAGCATGTTCTTTGTGCTCCTTTTCCTTCAGGCATTATACAGAAAGAGCCTGGCCTAACCCTACTGCAGGAATGGTTACATGTCTTGAGGATTCTACACTGCTTGGCACCAGTGCATACAACAGGATTGGGCATTTTTACCCTGGGACCTGTGCACCCAGCTATCTTTTTTTTAACCACTTACTTCTGTTCATGATATATGATATATAAGATACAGTTTATATATCAGTGTCGTTTTGGTGAGATTTTTGTGAGAATAGGGTCCGCCACATGAAGGTACTCACAAAGACCTGAGCATTAATTCATTTCTAGCAATAATACTCTCCCTTTCTTGCTGAGTTCATTATCTCTCCATTTGAACACTTAGGCCTACATTAATCATCTCTTCCATGGTATTGGTGTCATCTGTCTATGTATGGATCACAGGCAACACAACTGTGGGTGTTAGCGTGTACTTCAAAGTAGCCACTACTCGCAGTGGCACTGTGCAGTTGGGGGCCACCATCATCATCATCAGGCTCCAGTTCTGCACTACTTTCAAGTATGACCTGTTCCATTGAGGATGATCTCATGACTGTTGCATCTGTGAATGCAGATAATAAACACCCATGTAGAAAACTGATGTTATATGAAAATTCCAGATCCCAATGCTTCACCAGAATTTTAAGAAAAAGATCATAAACACAGTGAAGACAATCATACTTGGTGGCTACTTGGTGGCTACACTGACTACAGCCCGAGGTTATTGTAAGAGAAATATATCAGTGATTTCATGGGAATGTTCATGTTATTGTTGTGTCACAATACCAAGCTAGGACTATAAAGTAATGCCAGCCTGGTGCATCCCTGACAGAGACATGCAATGTTGCAATCTGACTAGCCATGGATTCAGACCTCCTGGCATCAATGTCTTCAAACTGTCCCTAGACAAGAACATTAAGAAATTCTGTGTGTCAATAAGGGTGGTCTGTGATGGCAGAAACTCTTCATATGGCCAGTCTCTCCTGTGCAATGGCTTTGCTTTTTGTGCAGTCTCCAAGTATCATTTTGGTGATCCTGAAGTAGACCAACTCTGCCAGTCTGTTGTGGTAACCAATGGCATTTGCATCTGTACTGAGGTCATGACTTAAACAAATGCTTCTTGAAGGCCCTGCAAACCCTGTCTGTGCCTAGAATGTGGCTTCTATTTGTATGTAAAATCTACAGTAACACCACTGTCTTTGCCATGGAACACTTTTCCAGATGCTGATGTTGTTTCTGTCCCATCTCCACTCTTATACATGGGGACATATAACTATGATCAGTACCATGGCTGTACCAGTCCACTACTAATGCAGCAGAAGTGTCTGCACAAAGTGGAAAACCTTCTAAACACTGCTTTGGTCATCCACATTCTCACATTAATCTAGTTCGGATGCCTTAGGGACAAAACAGGTAATAACCTGCACCCTTTGAAAAGTCTACTGACCAATATTCTCAGAGACCACACTGCTGTGTCCCACAGAACACATGCATAGACTGAATCATTTAGCAGGTGTGTCTCCCACACCCCACCTCTTTATTTGTGTGTATTGTCTGCACACGTGTAGCAGGGAGTATGTTTTCCAACACATCCGTCCATATCTGCATTGCCAACCAATCTGAGTACGTCAGCGATCCCTGATACTCAGCAGTACATCTGGTGGGTTACCTCTGGCTGGACCTGTGCCCTATAAACTTACATTCCCTGTTTCAACCCTCCTGTGTTGCCTATCCCACTGCACGTATGTTAAGCAACCAACTGAAATAAGGTAACCGGGTCTACTTCACATGGTCGACAATTCATTTGATTGACTTTTATTTGGTCGACAATTCATTTGATCGACAAGCAGTTTTATGTGGGGGGCTTTGCCCCACACTAATGTGGGGGCTGTGCCACACCCCTAACTATATATATCAACTCCAGGGTCGCACAACATTGGGGAGGGGGGCAAAAATGCCTGTTGATCAAATGAATTGTCGACCAAATAAAAGTCGATCAAATGAATTGTCGACCATCTCAGGTAGACCCGCCATACTACATTGTATGCATCCTTTGCAAGCTCTGTGGCAACTATATACCCAAGGACTTTTGAAATCAGCTCAACCACCTATATAGGCATGATTGCACTTCACTGCCATTAATTATGGCATGCTACTATACAGTATATGTGTTGGCAGAGATGCAAAATCATATGTTATGGGTGTGTATCTGCCCATCATCTCATGCCACATGTCTGTTGTGATGATGCTACTTTATGTTGACATTTAGCTACATCTCCTTGGCATGGTGCCCATCAATTCACCACATGTGGTTTACATGACAAGTGTTAACACAATTTAGTTACCATTTTTCTCCTGGCATCAACCTAAGAAATAGCTATGGCTTCTAGAAGGGTTATTGATGGGATCTTTCTCAAACTGCTGCATCTGTATCACATAGACCACCTGTTGGAAGGCTCATATGAGGTCCCCAGTACAAGGTAGATGCCTGGTACTTTCTTGCCAAGGCATTGAGTGATGCCATGGGTATTCCCCATGCTGGTGAACAGCACCAGCATTGGTACAATGACCTGAAGAGGTAGCATGATGACCTTCTCTATCAATGAGGGGACGAAGAAGATAGGGAGAGACAGCCTGACTTCTACAGTACATATGACTAACCAGTAATGGGTTTTACAAAAAAACAGTGTTTATTTTACACCTGCTAGCAGTTACTGATGCTCATAGGTATGCTATTTTTTTAACTATTTTTTTGTTTTTTAGCACCTAAGGAGATCTGGGAGAGTAGATTAATTTGCCAGAGGAAGTTGTATGCCTGCTTAAGTGTCGGGATACGTGTATTTAATTATTGTCATACTTGTATATCTGTGTCACACCTGCTTAGCTGCACAGCTTTACCATGCTGATAATTAACTTTCACATAGTTTTGATTTGGTTTTTGTGTCATGCAACTTGTACCTGCAGTTGTAAGCATGCAACTGTCCTTCCTATTGCCAGGTGATGGTCCTTTGGTGTTGCAGAATGGATTGACCTTTGGTGAAACTCTGTAATTAAGGATGTAGGTATCTGCTGTAGTACACATGCAGTTGGCATTATTCCATGCCTCATACCTACACGATCATGGGTGTATATTTAGCTACAGAATTAAAAAAAACAGCAAACCAAGAAACACCGAACAGAAAAGAGCGAACGGGGCAATCAGTGAACTAAAGTAGTATAGAAAAAAACTACATTGAATGGCCATAATTAGCCAACAACCAGAAAGTAACATGATACATAAGGTAGGTGAAGGGAAACCTTTTAAATGTTCCCTTTTCCCCACTGTAGTCCCATCTCTGAGTTGGTATATATAGATAGGGGAGAGGTGGGGGAGCAGCCCCCCACCTTGGTTAGTTGTGTGTGTGATGTTGGCTGACTATGGCCATTCAATGTTGTTTTTTCAATGATGTTTTAGTTCACTGATTATCCCGTTTGTTGTTTACTTTTCTGTGTTTTGCAGTTTGCTTTTTTTAAAATTCTGTAGCCAAACAGACCCCATGATCACCACCATACAGGTACTGTACACTACTCTTGTCAGCCAGCAATAGCTGTCTGCTGTATGACTGAACTTTTCATGGCCCACGACTATGCCACTTATGCCTGACAAACATGGGGCATGCAAATGTTGAGTAGTTATGTAACAATGCCCTTGGTTTTATATCTGCCAAGATGCAGTATCAACAGAGAGTTTATATGTCCAATATATCTTTCTTTCGCTAATCTGAGGCATGTTATATGTGGTCTGGTGCCATCCTTTGCCATGTATCCCTGCACTGGCCACACTGTATATGCCACCTGATCATAACCTCCTCAGGGCATGCAGTTCACTTGTACAGTTTGGCTTTGTCTGCCTAGCACTGATGTCCACTGCACTCACACTAGTTGACACTCATACACTATGCCACTGTCCTACACAACAGTGACAGGGTGTTCCCATCATATCCCACCCAGCTGACTATTTTTCCCCTCCCAGGGCCTGTAGTACAAAGCAGCGTATAACAACCCAGTTATCATTGCTTTTGACTTGTTTTTCTCTTTTTCACTGGTATCTTCTTCATTTAACTGTTTGTCTTTCATTGTTTTCTTTGTTTCTTTTTATTTACATTCAGGTATTCTGCAATTTCGGCCATGGATCTAGATGTGGTATAGCAGCATTCATTACACCATGCACCTGCCTCACCAACACCTGCTGGGTTCCCAGCAATCTAAAGTCCAGCTTCTGTGGATAGTGATGAAGGTCATGCTGTATGAGGTAACCTGTAGGGTTTATTGGTGGCCTCTGGTGATGCTTCTTTGGTGGGGGTGAGGTGTAGGCTTCTCATATGGGAACTTCAACAGGAAACATCTAGGTCATCTGGTGGAAGGTCTGATGAGGACTGTGGTGAACCAGTGTCTGGGCACCTGGACTGGCACTCTGCAGAACATTCTCATGCAAGTTTTAGAGTTGCACAGCTGCATGGTTCTGACTAGTAGGTCAGTAGTGCCTGGGCTCAAGCCATGAGGCAGTCAAGGAAGTGACTGACTTTTGCTTGGTTTCACCACTTTGCAGACTGGTGGGAGCTTGCACCCCACCTTCTCCCTAAAGAGATGTTAACTGTCCTTGTTTGCCACCCTCCTCAGTTTGTTGTCAATCTTCCCCTTCTCTGACTGTCCTACCTCTGTATGTTTGCATCTATCCTTTTTGGCCTCCCATGTCTTTCAGCTGCCATTCCTATACTCTCCTTTCTACCTATACCTTTCCCATGTTGCCTTCCTCAATATCCTTCTTAAAAGTGGGCATCCTTCCCACAACAAACTTCTTATCTCAGGCCATACAACTATTTCCTCCTCCTTGTCCTTCTCTGCATTCCTCTGCTTCCTCTTTCTCCTTTCCATCCTCCCATTTCCTTCACATTTATAATGTAAATATTTTAGACACTTTGCTATTTATCACTTCTTTGCTATGTATCCCTTGCCTTGGCTCTCAGCTGTGCCCATGTTGTAAGGGAGTGGGGCATTGATGCTTGTGTGGATACATGTCATCATGGGTATGCTACCTACACATCACTAGGCTTAAGCCATATAACCCATTATTGTAAAATCACTCTACTTCTTTGTATGTTATAAGCTACCTTCACAAGTAAAGTGCCTATATTTGGAGCCCTAGGAGAAGCATATTAACACTGTGTTGCTGCTAATGCATACTTTATCACTACCAGGTTGCATCATACAAGTATGTCAGTGATGTGTTTGGTAGCAGAGCCTTATTACCATTTTTTTTTCAGAACCCTGGACAATGTTTTTTTAAATTTATGTTTTAGTAAATGCTGCACTTTGTATATCATTATATGCATGGATCAAATAGTCAGGCAGCAGTAAATTTAGGTCTTCTGAATTTAATGAAAAAAGTATTAAAAGTTTGGAAAATGTAAATGTTACAGAATTAATCTATGAGAAAAAAAGAACAAGTTAAGTAATAAGTAGGCAAAGCACCATGGGGACAGTCACACAAGAACAATATATTTTTCAAAAGAAGATTGACAAATATTATACCTGAGAGTGTGTGTGTGCTTATATACACACAGTCCTACATTTCTAATTTACATTGTTAAATAAAAAAATGTTTACTATTTTTTTTCTCAGGGAGTATACTTCAATGGCTTTCTATCTTTACATCTTTTTTTTAAGAATGTCATTGTAGTACAGCCTCATTCTATTTTGGTAGCATTTATTTTTGAACAAGTTATACAGCTTCAGCTACAGAAAGGCTGCCTAAAGCATTTCATTAATCTTGTTTGTCCAACTTTTGCTTGATAATAATTACTCGCTTTATTTGTGAAACTTTGTGAAAAGAAATTAGATTAATACTATTTGATACCTGTCTAGTTGTGCTATTCGGTAACAAAAAATAGTGACAATTATTACAAGTAATATGAGCTTGCAACATAAATGAGGGGAATACAACAGCAATTATTATCAAAATATTGAAAGCCCTATGCATGAAAGTTCAAAACCCTGAACCAGAAAAATGAAAACTGTCAAGCCGACTGCTCAGAATGTTGATTAATTTGGAAGGCAAGACTTGACATTCAACAGTAACTGTACTGCTCACCATACAAAAAAATGCAGCAGTGTGAAGGCATACATATTGCTACTGTTTTGCAGGGGGGCAAGCCCCCCCTGCACCCCCCACACCCCCTGCTAATTATATATTCTAATTCCAGGATCACACTACAGTGAGAAAAAAGGTAATTTCCCCAAGTCCCACTGTAGTGCGATGCAATTCAAAATACCAACGCTCAAAACTGCGAACACGAGCTACGTGCCAATGTTTCAGAGTTGACAGGTTTTGTGTTCACAGTTTTGCCTTTTTGCATCTTTCTGTTTGACCTTATGACAGATGGTAAGGTGTGTTTCATTATTTTGATAGTAAAGCATACAACAGCTGATGTAAGTGTATGTTATTGTAATCAGATATTTGTTTCACAGTTGTTTGAGCAATGAGCAAATGCTAAGGCTATATATTCCATTCTTTCTGTTACTGTCATTTATATTTTAGGGAGAACACAGAAGAAAACACTTTGCTTTTCTCTGCCTTTCAATACATATTTAAATCATTAGTCATTTTCTGTCCCTTGCATACACATAGTTTCAATTATCCATGATATAACTTCAGATATACATACTTTAATTTATATTTTTTGTCTTTCTATATGTTTAGAAATATCTCCTTGCTGACAAAGTTACAGATCAACAGATGCTGTTCTGTTGAATACACATTTGTTTTCTTATAATAGAAAATTCAAGGACTTCTGTGATGTATGCAATAATTTTAGGTAGCTAGAATTTATCTAAGCCGAATGCAGTGTTAGCTTTATTGACCTTACATTCCTTTCTGTTGACTTTTGGTGAACAGAACTTACTTCATGCTAAGTTTGAGCAAAATGAAAAACTGAAGTGTATTTTCTGAAGGTCACTTCTCATAACCATAGTTTACATCAGCCTTTTAGAGGAATTAATTTCAGTTAATTAAATGTACATGTATATAGGTAGTTGTGATTTTGATATAGATAGGATATTATATACAAGCACTAGAATTTATAATATGTCTTGACTGAGGCCCTTTTAGCCAGACAATGATGAAGTGTGTATTTTATTGCATATGTTATTGCTTTATTAGTTCTTGACTTGTTTCAGCTACACCACATTGATATTAATGTCTCAAGGGTTTTAGAACAATATACTCTTGGTTTTGAGTAACATGTAATATTTATGTTGTATAGGGAAATGAGGAATTATTATTATTATTATTATTATTATTTGGTTTTCTGATGTATTAACAATGACTATAACTTTTAAAAGAGCATTATGGATGTATTTTTATGATTGCTTGGTTATTACTGAATATAGTTTTTGATTATTATGATGCAGAGTCTTGTTAGATTTCATTCTGAGCTCTCACAAACACCAGGTAATGTTGTCCACATTTCTGCTATTGTAAAAACTGTTATTTTCCATGTAGAACTGTACATATGAATTTGATAATCTGTTTTTCATTTTATAGGAGACAATTAATTTAGGTCTTCTGAATCCAGCAAAAAGATTAATTAAAAGTTTAAAAAGAGATAAGATATGAAATATTAACCCACTATATTACTTTAGTGCTAAATCATGCTCTTTGCTTTGAAAGGTGTGATATTTGCATTATATAGGAAAACCTTGAATTATTATTATTATTTGGGTTCACTGATATAATACTTATTTAGAGTACCAAGAATATGATTCCACTATTAAGTGATTATACATAGTTATCTTGTGATCATTTAGGCAAATTATTGTTAGCTCCTTATTTGGGCTCTCTCTCTTTGTATAATTTAAAATATGTTAATTTTAAGAGTTTTTTTTAGATTTAAACTAAATTAAACAGAACTTTGGTATAAATGGAAAGTATATTATCATTTTACTCCTTGGTATTACTATACTGAGTATTAAGTATGTAGTTTCCTAATGTTAAAAGTTAACTATAAAAATAATTTTCTATGAAATTAATTGTTATAGTATTATTACATCGGCTTATTGTTGCATGATGACTTAAAGACTACTTAAGATAATTAGAATACATTTTCTTTTGCTGATCTGACATATGGTTGCAGTATATCATTAACTCAATTTTGTTCTTTCCAGAACAAATATGGTCTTACAGCAGAGTAGTACATATTTAAACCTCCTTATTGTTCTGTTCTTAGCATGATACTACAGCCTGGAATTATATGTTGCTTTGGAATCTACTTTCTGTTACTTTTAAAAAATGAGTTTTAAATACTTATTTAAGTGTACCATTGTATTTAAAAAATACATAATTTGAATGATCTTAAAATGTTGGTTTTATGTCTCCACCAGCTGGATCTTAACCAAAATAATTTTCCTTGTGCTTGTAGGGTTTATGTACTAATTTTCCTTTTACTCTTTCTTCTAAACCCTTTGTATTGATTTTTTTTCTTTTTGTCGATGAGCTATTGAAAGTAATTTTATGTAAATATTTCTTGAAGCTAGGTTTTATTTGATGAGGCCATAATTTGTCAAGTCCTAGTCCTTACTTCCCTTGACCCAGTCAACCTTTCAGCAGCTGTCATTACAAACTTGACTAATAGATATAATTGTTTTATGTACAGTTTATGAATCTGAGCATAATTTCATGGAGCAACTGTTGCTTGTTTGATCTGAGTAAAAATAGCTATATTCTAAGCATCTGAAGTATGTAAGGGCAGGCATAATTTTATTGCAAGAAACTTGTCTGAATAAACGTGAGCACATGAAGTTAGATGTGTTTAAAATGTATTAGGTCTTTTAATAATAAGAATAAAAAAATGGCTCTTTAATCACAAAGGAAAACTTAAATATATTAAAACAATACACAAGGTTTCACAAAACTGCATCAACAGGCTGGACTTGCTTGCTAGAGTTTCCTTCTTTATCCATCTTTATTTTTTTTTCTTATTTTAATAACTCTAGGAAAAGGACTGCAGCTATTTTGATTCAAAATGATCTGATGTAACTTATGGTAATAAATTATTTCATAAGTACTGATGAATTTGTTTGTGGTATTACTGCCTTCAAAAATAAATCCTTCTATACTTTTTGTCAATATATTTTCTTCTAAGCATGGCTATGTCTGCCATGAATAAATTATTCAACAGTATAATTAATGTCACATGAGAATGTTTAACTTTCTCCAGAGACTTTAATTCATTAATGGTGGAGTGCAATCAGAACACTTACCTATGAAGAGCCATCCTTCATTCTTTTGCTGCTATAGTAATTGTACTGATCCTGACTTGTGCAAGTTTGCCAGTCAAATGGTGAGGAGTTCATAAAAGAAAGGCCCTTTAAAATATTTGGCTGCATGGTTAATTCTGCGGACGCAGCCACCCTACAACCATCTTGTGTGCCACTGACTTATTATATCTTAATGATGTTGAATGGATGGCCATTTCTTCTCTTTTATATCTATATTTTCTTATTCTTACTGCAGAAGTGCAAATGTGATAAATGCTTCACTGACCCTTTATTAATATGATTACTATAAAGATCTATATTTAGATCAAGTGAGACCATTAGGCTTTGATTATGTAGAGTGTATCCTGCTGCTATAGCAGTTGTCTTGGTGACACCTATTACAGTTGACACCTAATGCTAACTGTCAGTGGTAGGTATAAAGTAAGTCTACTGGACCAAATGACTTTTTGAAAGAGCTTTCTAAGATGAAGATAAGTTGCTCCAAACTTGGGTTAAGCTAATAAATGGAGTCTTCAAACATAGGATTATTCCCATTTATTAGCTTGGGTTAAGATGATAAATGGGGGTCTCCATACATAGGATTATTCTCACTTTGTGGGGGCAGAGACAGTTGTTTCTATAATACAGATGGAGGGTAAGGATTGACATTACTTTCCTCTTACAGAGCCATCTCAGTATTAAAGCATAACTACAGGATATTTATGGAGATTCTAGTAGCTAGGTCAGCTCAGTGGATTCCTGATTTGGTCAGTCAAGACCAATGTGGGTTTGCAGTGGGATAGAATTCAATTGCAAAGCTAACCAAACTTTAAATTGTTTTTTTTTTCTTGCTGTTTTAAACATCTTTGTAAACACTGTGACATGTAACTCTGTATACATACAGTATCTCTGTTCTTATAACGTGGAGCTTTTCTCCCCTGGCTCTGAAAATGGAATGCTTGTCCAGTTGGACTTTCCCAGTAAACAAATGTAAAATAAATAAAAATATGTAACATTTTGAAAATCACTTTGTTAATACAGAATTCCCATAGAAACAAATGGCAGCTTGAGATAATTATTCTTCACACTGTAATGGCATCCAGTAGGGTAAAACTGCCCATTTTTGTGGAGGTATTAAAGACAATGAGCTTCCATACAGGATCAAATTTCAGCTCAGTCCTGTCAACTCTTTTCCTTAACTAAAAGAACCTATCATGGATGGCATAATTCCCTATTTTTATTTGCACTGTATGTGGAACCTGTGGTGCAGTTATTAAGATCATCACAGTTACAAGGCTATGATGGAGTACTCAGACAGTGAAAATGTTGCCATTTATTAATAACATACTGATGTAGTTAACGATTTAATACACTGACCTTGAACCCTTTTTTGAGCTACTGGATATAGGTTCATAGGTTCATAGGTGTGTAATAGGCTAATAGACCTGGAGCCTTTACAAGCCTAGCTCATAGAAGTGCCCTGGCATTGTGCCACCCGACGTTAGTTCCCAGTGCTTCTATCAAGTAGAGCCATTGGAGTGATCCCTGGGGTGAACTTTCTATTACCCATCCACTCATCAAGATTTCTCTTGAAGAGGGACAGCGAGGTGCTCTGCTTGACATGTATGGGAAGTCTATTCCGGAGCATGGGCAGTCTTTGGGTGAGGAACCTGTCCCTCCAGTATGTTCTGTTGATTGTGGTAATGAGGTTGAGGTCTCTGGAGCATGTGGTGGGGAGGGATTGGGATTTCTTTAGATGTAGCATTTCTAATAGAGCTGGGTTGGACATGGCTTTGTAAGTCAAGCAGAGATCACCTCTAAGTAGGCTGTATGAGACAGAGAATAGCTGGAGTCTTTTGAGTCTGTCAGTGTAGGACATGTGTTTAATGCTTAGGATCCTTTTCATGAGGTACTTATTTGGCCTTTCCAGCTATTGCAGGTGTCTAGTGAGGTACATGCCAAATGGGGCATTATACTCAATGATTGGTCTAGTGAGGGAAGAGTAGAGAGAGAGAGAGAGAGAGAGAGAGAGAGAGAGAGAGAGAGAGAGAGAGAGAGAGAGAGAGAGACACGATGACCTCTTTCTTCCTGGATGCAAAACCCTTGGCAATGAGATGTGCCACATAGAAGGACTTTCTGACCATAGTGGCAATGTGGTTGTCGAAGGAGAGGTTGCTGTCAACCTGCATCCCCAGATCTCTTATAACACCTTCAGTGTTCAGTGGGCTCCATCGATGTGGTAATTAGTGGGAACTGAGTTTTTACCAAAGGGGATGACGAAGCATTTTTTGGCATTAAGCTTAAGGTAATGGTTTCAACACCAGTCATTGGTCTCAATGAGGACTTTCTGTAGGATGTCTGCATCACTTGGGGAGTTAATAATGGCTCCCAGCTTGCAGACATCTGCGAACTTGGTCAGCCAGAGTCCCTTTGTGTTGGCCTGGACTTCTGAGAAGTAGGTGCTGAACAGGAGAGGACCCAGGACCAATCCCTGTGGGACTCCACTCATGACTGGTCGGCAGTCTGACTTGGAGTCCGCTACTTTCACACTGTATGTTTTATCTGTGAGCCAATGTGCAACCCACCTAGTGATATACATGTTGATGCCTAGTTTGGTGAGTTTATCAATAATTCCCAAGTGAGGAATGGTATCAAAAGCCTTGGCCAGATTGAGGTAGGTTGTATGCACAACCTTACCTTCATCCACAGCCCTGGTGACTGACTCAAAGAAGTCAACCAGGTTGAGCAGGCATGATCTCCCTTTCACAAAGCAAAATTGAGTGGGGTATAGAGTTTGGAGATTTCCTATATCTTTGTTAATCAGGTCCATGATGATGCACTCCATAGCTTTACAAATCAGACCCATCAGGTTAATGGAGTGATAATTCCTAGGGTCTGTAGTCACTCCCCCATTATGGAGCGGGATGACTGCAGCAGTGCACCATTCGGTAGGGGCAAAGCCTGTGGTGAGGCTGTGACTGAACAGGGCACACAGATGTGGTGCCAGTTTACTTTGTAGTTCATGTAGAACACAGCCAGGGGTATTATTGGGCCCCATGGAAGCTGTATTCTTGGTCATGGACAATGCAGTTTTAATCTGAGCTGCAGTAATGCTAGGTGCCTGGCATTCTTCCAGTATTGTGATTGGTCCTTTGTGGGGGGGGGGGAGGGGGGAAAAGTTGGCACTGAATCTGTTGGCCAGTATGTTGGCAATATCTGTTAGCTCAGTATAGAAGGTACCATTGTGCAGTAACTCAGAGCAAATCTGGGTATTGCCGTGGAGGTTCTTGATATAACTATTGAAGGCTTTGCGATTGTTTTTAGTGTCTGCCACAATTCTGACTTCATAGCTGGTTTTGGAAGATTTGATGAGGGATCTGAACTTTTTGTTGAGGCTAATAAGGGAGTTTTTTACAGTCTTGGGACTTCACCTTTTTCTGCAACAGTTTCTTCCTTCTGTTGTAGAGTTTATTAATGGCAGGGGACTACCAGATTAGCTTCTTTTTTTTGGAGGAGAGCATCTTGGTCCTGTTGGGTATGGCTAGTTCCATGCATTTATGTACATGTTTGTACAGTGCACTGTTGTATGATTTGGTGGTCATACAGCTGTTTTCCATTAGCATGGGTGTTGTGAAGTTAGCCACCTCTGTTTTAGGAGCCCAAAGTCAGCTTTGGAGAAGTTTTTCAAGGTGGTTACCTTTGCGGGAAGCTTGGGTGAGATGTGGATTTCCATGGTGATTAGTTTATGGTCGGATCTGATCAAGGAGGGATTGACTATTGCTGTAGAGCAATGGTCGCTCATGTTAGTAATAACCAGGTCAGGGATGTTGCTTCCTCTAGTGGGGGTCAGAATAAGCTGGCCCAGGGCATTGGAATTGATGAATTCCAGAAAGCGTTGGGCCAATGTATTGGTGCTTGAGTAGTTTTCCCAGTTGATGGAGGGATGGTTGAAATCTCCTAGTATGAGAGTGTTGGGTTGGACCTTGATAGATTCCAGGGTAGGAACGTGGAGTGAGAGACTAGGGACATGGTTGGGGACCTATAGCAGGCTATAACCCGGATCGCCATCTTAGACAATGTTAGTTGTACCTGAAATATCTCAGATGTGCTATGTTGGGCTACTAGTCTAGAGGTGTGCATAA
Source organism: Protopterus annectens (assembly GCF_019279795.1). Lineage (NCBI taxonomy): Eukaryota > Metazoa > Chordata > Ceratodontiformes > Protopteridae > Protopterus > Protopterus annectens. The sequence continues at coordinate 821,261,521 of NC_056735.1, read as the reverse complement.
CATTTCTGAATATGGAGACAAAACTGCCTTTGGAGCTTTGGTCCATGTTTCGGGGCTGAAAGGTGTGGCATGAGTTATAGCCTGATAGCGCAGGGGTGCTTTCTGCCGCTTTAAACCAGGTCTCTGTTGCAGCACAAATGTTGATGCTCTCCATTTTGAGGAGTGCTTCGAGCAAGGGCATCTTGAGACTTGGACTTCTAGCACTGAGCAGCATGACCCTCAGATTGCATTTATTTATAGCTGTTACAGTGGTAATTTGGTCTTTGGAACACCCCCTAAAAAAGGCACTATAAGCGTGGCAAGAGCCTTAGCCAGTACCCGGAAACCCAGGGGGTAACAGATGCAGGCCATCTCTGGCAAAGCATCGAGGTCTGTCAATCATATTATCCCAAGCAGATAGATACTGGATCCCCTTAGAATGACACCAGAAACTTAGCCAATTGTTGAAGTCAATCATTTTTTGTTTGTGCTGTGGTATCATTCTGGGTGATGGTAGGATACTGCTCAGGGCTAGGGTCATACCTGCCTGGGCCACATAATCCGAGAGCCCCACCATGTCACTTTTCATGTAGTCTAGAGAGGTGTATCTCAGGTCATTCACACCCACATGGACAATGACAGAGTCATACTTGTATTTGTTGTGGAGTGACCTCATTGCATTTGTTATGTGCCAGACTCTGGCACCTGATAGCTGACTGTTACCTTCTCCTTATTCAGCCTAGTGAATGGGACATCTGTGTGCCTCACTTTTGAGTCACCTATGATTAGTGTATTGGGCAAGGTGTTTAGCCTTAGGGGCTTAGGTTGAGGGGCACACTGTGGAGGTGAGCTGTGTGTCCTGTGGTTTGCTCTGTGTTGTGGTGGTCAAATACGTTTCTGAAGGTAGGTGTGTGGTTTGTGGTTTTATTTGAGAGCTGTGATGGTGGGTGTTCTGGAGGACTATGTGTTCCATGTGGTGTGGTACAAGTGTTGACCTTCTCCTCTTGGCCAGCTAGTCCGGTCTTGGCTGGAGAGTGCATAGCTTCCAATTTAGTGATATAAGTGCATCTCTTACAAGTCTGAGTGTTGGGAAGTAAGAGGAGAGGGTTGTTTGTGTACATGAGGCAGTTGCTACACTGCCTCAGAATGCCCAAGTGCCCCAGGTTAATAGGAGAAAGCACAGGGAACTGCCCTTTAATCATGCTAGGAGGGGTGGTCATAACTACTAAGTACTGGCACTATTTCCATGAAGAACGACTAGTGCTGATGGCACTTAGGTGTGCTACAATAATTGCTACAAAAACCTGTTGAAGTGCAAAGTGATTAAGCTATTTGAAGTGCAAGAAAGAGAGAAAGAACTAGCAAGATCTAAGGAAAAAACCGAAGAGCAGACTTTCTGGCACCAGCAATAGTTTACCTCAGCTTGGCGCCGCTGCGTGGAGGTTAAACAAGTGCAAACCTATACAAACATGGGCTTTTAAGCCAGGAAGTTGAAAGGGATGGAAAAACTGCCCAAACAGCCAATAAACTACAATTTCTGGGCCAGAAGCCGCTCCTCTTGTGGTAGATAGGCTACCTAGTGCTTAGCCCTCCCACTGTCAAGTTAGACGGCTTCTCTCCAACACAGAATCACTTAGGGGGGCTCAGAAGCTTATAAACAGTCCTGGATACAGCAAATCTGTATCTGGACAAGACTAGTTACAGGAAAGGCGGGAAACAAGTGCAAACTCGGGTTTTAGTTGGTTATTTCTTAGTAATCAAAAAATTCCTAATAAATTAACAGCAATAGGAATGAATTATGTTTTAACAGAGAAAAGCTTGAGGAAGTGCTCATATGTATGGAAAGCCATTATATATATATGTGACTATCTGTCTCATCACTGCTTTACAGCAATCTGTTATGCTGGCAAAATAAGTTGGCAAAAAATCTCAATGAAAACTTTGGAAAGTAGACAGTCATGTTACTGGACCTGAATCAGAATGTTGAAACAGTAACCGTTTGAAATTCTGAGACTCACAATGTCAAGTCCCAGAATGTGGAGACTGAATGACAGAAAACTTTCCATTTCTTAGAATATTCCTCTCTGAGGAGTTGTGATTTTAAAGTTGTTATACATAGGTCTGGGGTGTGTGGAGAACCCCCCCCACATCTGGAGTGCAGCAAAAAAAAAAAGTTTAAAGGAGAAAAGCTATGTTCAATATTCTCCATTCTTCTGTATTTTTGGTCTGTTTTTTTTCAGTACTTAGGGACTTGGAATTGTGAAATTCAACATTTCAAAACAAAGCCAGTCCAAGCAGATAATTTCGTTGCCATTGATTTTATATATATATATATATATATATATATATATATATATATATATATGCAAGAACAGGCCTCTGTGGCCATCTTCTCTGGTTAGATTTTTATTCTATTGAAGAGAAGGTCCTACATGCATTTAGGATTGCAGCAAACCTCATGTAGCATGGGTAAATATTACCTTACTGACAGATAAAGGTGCGTTGGGATGACTAGATTAGTATAATTATTTTAGAGCCAGTCAGTTAAGCTCTATGTATCTGTCATTGCAATGCTTATGAAGCCAATGTCCTGACAGGTGATAACAGAGAATGCTATGAGCATGAGTTTGTTTTTGTCTGGTGCAGGCAGATACTAACTGTTAATAATATACCCTTACTAGGAGATCTGTAAAAAGAGCATAGAAAACATTTTAAGGAGCCCTTATATAAAACATGGGCTTATCAGATTATTCAGTAGGAACACTGAGTGACAATAAAAGTGACAAGAGCTAAACTGAAGTACTGGGAGCAGATTATTGATGGAAGTGAAGTACTGATATGGGACTGAGTTTGCACAAAATATAATCTGAGAGAAAATGATAGATCTAAATACTGAGGTCTGATTGCAATGATTGTGAAATTGACAATAGTTTAGTAAAGTAGGCCCAATGATACTGAATTTCCTAACTATGAATGGGGTACTGAAAAGTTCTAAGCCTGACCAACTTTCTAAATTCTGAGTGTTCTTTTGCCTCTGTAGATGAAAAGAGGGTTATTTCTTCTTGTAATGTGCCAATTTGCAGAATTGTAATGCTATATTTTGACATTGTTTCAGGTCATTAAACCATATTAATGAAAAGTGTGGAATTTTCAAGTGTGGAACTCTGAGCCGTCATGAAGTTCCTATTCCTGCAGAAGAAAACGCCAAAGAAAATCCATGAATGTATGATGCAGACATTGAGCGTCTAGTGCCCTTCTTACTCAACTGTGAAGAAGTGGTGTGCAAACTTTCAGTGTGGAGATTTCGAGACTGATGATGCAGCAAGATCTGGGAGGCCTCAAACGGTGTCACCTCCTGAAACTGTTGACCATGTCCATGACCTGATGTTGGCAGATCAGTGAATATCGGCTAAAACAATTGCTGAGATGCTATAGATATCCAGGGAAGTGATGAGTTTATAATACATGAGCAGCTGGGTATGCAGAAGCTGTCAGCTAAGCTGGTGACCAAATGTTTGAATACTGACCAGAAAAGACGTTGAGTAGACACTTCCAAGTTAATTTTATGGCATTTGTGTCTAGCTGTTGCCAGTTTTATGGAATGACTAGTTATTGATGAAATATGGTTACACCACTATGATCCTGAGGCAAAACAACAGTCCATGCAATGGCAGCACTCAGGTTCACCAAGGCCAAAGATGTTCAGGAAAGGTCATAGCCACAGTGTTTTGGAATCAGGAGGGACTATCTTCCAAGGGGCCAAACAGTTAATGCAGAATACTACTGTAACTCACTGTGCTGATTAAAGGAGGCATTGAAAGAAAAAGGGAGAGGGAAGCTGTGGAAAGGAGTTCTCTTTTTGCAAGACAATGCACCTATTCACAAGGCTGGCAAAATGATGGATTTTTTGCCGAAACTGAGATTTGAATGTATAGACCCACCCTACTTGCCAGATCTTGCGCCATCTGACTATTTCCTCTTTCCAAACCTTAAAAAGAGTTTGAAAAGGTGGTGATTTTTGAGTGATTCGTAAGTTCCTACAGGTTACAGAACTTCAGACATGATGTGCCAAGTGTGTTGTACTTTGGGGAGAATATGTTGAATAGCTTGTAAGCTTTCATGGCTCCACATCATTCCCTTCTTGATTGGGCTTATAACTTTTCAGCACCCTCTTGTAAAGATAGTGATAATAGGTTAGTAATTTGAAAATTAGTGATAAGAAATCACAAATCTCTAATGGGCTACAGGATTCGATTGTGGACTAGTGAGTAGGGAATGGTCCTAGTATCCAAACTTGAACATGGCAACTGAAAGTTGTTATGACAAGCAGAACCTTATGGTTGGAGTGAAAGTGTTTAACAACCTGCCAACTGAAAGTTGTTCCCATATTTCTCAGTTGCCTATAATACCAAAAATAAAATAGATTTTTATATTTGCATGGAAATGTTTACACCATTACTATTATATACCACTTGGATTACACTGTATGCTTGCAAATGTAGACACTACCTGTACTAAATATAATGAAGCTGCTGGGAGGTGGGTGCATATATTCTGGAGGTTTCTAAGAATGGAACAATTAAAGCAAGGCAATGAGAATGCATTGTCAGGCATTCTTATAGGTTGTATTGCACTGACTCTTGAGCTATATTATTTGGGTACATGCCATCCCGGGCAATGGAAAATCATAAAAAGGAAATGCTGTACTTAATTTTGATTTCAGTTAAAACATAATTGCTATAAAACAGGGGAGTCCTGATTGTCAAGAGCTCAGATTATAAGCACAGGATCAAGTTAAAAGTGAAGAGAAAGTCTTCATTTTGAAAAAGAAAGAAATATGATACTAAATTGATGCCTTGCCTCCGATACTTGGAAAAAGTGCCATCAGAAGGTACTTAGCATATTATAACACAGATTTAGTAAAGGTTGATTTGGTTACAGTTGAGTAAAATGGGAGTGTTGTGCTGTAAGGTTAGGTTTTTCTGCCTTCCTTCTTTCCTTCTAATCACAATGGGATAGTGAAATCCTAGGGATTTGTATAGTAGCTTTAAAAATAGAAAGTACAAGGAACCATGAGTAAGAAATAAGTAAATAATGGAAGGGTATAAAATTACTATTTCAACAGAAATAGAGCTTAGTATGTATATTAGTACTATAAAATGCACTATATTTATGAAAGTTTTACATGATACCTTTACATTGAGTAAAGTACTGGATCTCAAATTATGTAATTGTTATATGTTGTTATCCAGATGCTTAACCTTATCAAAGATTGTTTAATTTATGATACATTGTTAATATATCTGTGATTTTAACTTCTTGAAGACTTTTAATAGCAGTATTATGTTTAAAAAATGAACAATACATCATTACAGTCTATTATTTGAGATGTCAGCCATGGTATCCTTATGCCTTTCAATACATAAGGCTGTGGGAAACATTTAGAAGTTTTCCATAATCTTCTGTTATTTGAGATGTTAACTATGAAACCCATACATTTTTTACTGCATATGATTCTGGGAAATATGTAGGAGTTTGTACTTGCTTATCCTTTTTTTCTTTCTTTCCTCTATTTGTCCCCAACTCTATTCAATCATTAGCCCCCTTGTGACCAATCACATCATTCATTCCACATCACTGGTATGAGGGTCAGCTGGGAGCAGCCCTCATCTTGACAGCCATTAGGCGTGGTTAATGCTTTTTCCTTGTTTTACTTTTGAATCCCCTCACACACCCGGCAATGTGCCTAGGACGGGACATACACTCTGGGATGACTAGAGAGGATGTCCCCTCACTTCTTCAAGGGTGCTTCTCTAAGCAGCCATTGTTGATCATATACCTCTCCGCAATTCTCTCAGGTAAAAGACTTAGCAGTGTCACTCTTCAATGGCGTATTCCCAAATTTGGGTAAAAATGCTCAAACTAAGTGGTGGCTCATTTTTTTCCCAGAGGTGGTAGACAGGACCTGGGATAAAACTTACACTGTGGGCAGGAGAATGCTAATGAGTCTGATACGGAAGGAAAACCTGTGTGGTTACATGTCTGCTCAGTATAAAAGCACTATAAGAAATAATGCCTGTGACTGGGCCAGAGATACTGCAATCAGACAAACTAGCACAAGAAGTACTGGACAGGATGTACACAGTGATGTTCTCCCTGAATAGCAGACAACACCTTTGAAATGAGAAAGGCTTGGAACACCTTGCAGCATCTACAATACATGTGTTTTTAAATCCAAAATAAACATAGCAGCAAGAAATATTGTGTGCTCCTTTGAGACAATAAATAAAAGAAATGTGCCTGTCAGCATGGAAAAATTGCCCAGTCTGACACACTTCTTAAATAGGAGTGAGTATGTATCAAGGAAAAAGAGCCTAGACCCAGTGACACAGCAAGTGCTAAAACTAAACTTCTGTCAGAAACCTCAAGTGTTGAAAAGGTCTTCACAATGAAGAAGATGAAGAAGAGGAATAAGAGAGGAAAAAAAAGTCTCTTACTTGCCAACAAACTTTATATTCAGATTTCAAGCCTTGTTAAAATGTACTCTATAACATTTTTGTTTAAGCACTCTGATGCATGGCAAAGAAAACTGGAGAGTAAGACATGAGTGGTTCATGGTAGAAAGGGAGAGGGTGCCAAGCACCTTGAGGAAATGTTATTTGCTGAGTTTTATCTGTATCCTAGAGGTTACTAAAGATGAACTTTTTCTTATCAGATCTTTTTCATACAAATATATGTGAAAGGGCCAAACACAAACATAGTTGCCAGTGATTTAAACACATGAACCAGCTTCTCTGTGTCTAATTAGCATCTACCATTGTGGCCCTGTTTTTGGCTTAATATTGATCCTAACTACATAGGACTCGACTCTATCCCTGTAATGGTTTCACATTCTTAGTCAAATTAACACACCACTGTCTCCAAATTGAGAGTTTTCTTTAATTTATCTAAATCTACTACTTATTGTATTCAGTCCATTAAGGAAATGTCTTATCATCAACTCTCGTAGGCCGTTATTCAACTGAAATATTTAAAAAAAAATGCAATGCAATTTACCATGCTAAGTAGGTATTTCAGTTCTTTAACATTTACTGGTGGTATTATATTGATACTGTACCTTAACTTTATTTGTTGCTAGAGACGTATCTTTTCCAAAAAATATAGTCACAGAACAGCTACACAATGACTTGTTAAACCTCACAGATGTGTTTTATTGTCTATTTATGTTAGTCGTTCAAGTACTTCTATTTATGTTGTGTTATTTCAGTCTTTCAAGTACTTCTCTTAATGCTGTGTTAGCTTCTTTTTTTTCCATATTAAACTATATAATTACTATATATCTTTACTTTTTTAAATGTATTTATCCTTTGTGATTGGCTTAGTCCCACTAGTCTAGTAGAATTTTTTCATTGGATACCTTAGGTGGTATTAATATTACTAAGGGGAATTTGGCCAGTGCACCAGGGAACTTTCCCTACTCATTTGTACGAGTGTACGGGGTCAGAGTTCAGTGTAACGTTTCCTGTCTTCCGTTCCGAGCATGTAGGCAGCTTGGAGAAGCAGGAAGCATTGAGAATGAGAGTGTGGCTGTTATTGAAGAATAAAATGGTGTTAGTAGAACAGTTATAAAAGCTAATGTAGTGGTGAAGGAGTCAGATGAGGTGCAGAAGGAGGAGAATGGAGAAAATATGATTGGAAACATGAATGAAGTAAACGAAGGGAAAGAACAGGGAGAAGGAGTGGAAATGCTTGTTTCCAAAGTTATTTTTCAATGGAATCTTTTTGTTACAGATATTGCAGCAGCAGAATGTGTTGTTGCAACCTTCCAATCAGGTGGGTTGCAGGATGTCTACTTAAAAGAACTAATAGACCAGAGTGAACTGGAGAGAGAAAAAGCAGCATCATGGGGAGAGAAAATGGACATGATTCAGGAGAATGAAAAACAAGAAGAGAAGAGAGAAGAAAAGAAATCATATGTGCAGACAGTAAGAGAAGGTGAAAGGAGAGAACCAAAGAAGGTGGAAGTTAAAAGAAAATATCAAGTAAGAATAAGCAACAAAACAGAAAAGGAACTAGAAAGATATGAGATATGGGACAGCGTTATAGCACCACTGGTGATAGAATCCAGAGAGGTAAGAGCTTTTATCTGTATTAATAAGGAGACATTTTGTGATATCTTTTTCTGAGGAGGCACAATACATGGAAACATTCTTGGAACAATGCAACAGAAGAAAAGACATTAATGCCTGGAACTTGTATGTAATTCAGGCTTTTGCTAGAGATGCCGAGAAAAAAAATATTTGTACAATTTAGGACTAAAATTGAAAAAGATGACCTAGAGGATTATTTAAAAACTATATGTAGAGATGTTATGCATGTTACTAAAATATATAACAACAGAGGCCTATGGACAGGAAGATGGGACTATGGTGTAATACTGAAAATGAAAAAATGAAAAAAGTGTACATTTATGTAACATAATCGATACAGAAGGGAATAAAGGAATTATAAGGTATTGTGGGGAAACCTAAGACATGTCTTTTATGTGGCAAAAATGACTATTTAGTTAATAACTGCGATAAAAAAATGTTTCATGTGTGAAAAACTGGGTCATGAAGCAAAGAAAGGATAAGGAAAAGGTTATATTAGATATGACAGAAGAAGCGCAAAACGAAAAAAATAGATGAAAGTGATGTGAGAATGGATATGAAAGAGAGCATGAATGCAACAAAAGAATAGAAGTAGATGAGGAGGAGGAAATTAGTAATTCAAGTGATGAAGAAAGTAAAGGGGTAAAAGCAAGAAGTAAAAGAAGTTCTGAAACAGTGAAAGATAGAAAGCAAAAGTTACAAAATCTAACTATGGGGAAAGCAGGAAAGGAAAACGATAAAAATTATTCATTACAGTGAGAATCCTAGCTATTAATTCAAACAGTATAAAGAACAACCATTGCATGTTAGGAGTATCAGAATGGTACAAAGTACTAGACATGGATATTATAGCACTCGTACATTAGAATAACAACAGGAAAAGAAAGAATACAAATTAATGGATTATGGAAATGTAAAGTTATTTGGAATTTAGGCAATGAAAAGTGCTCTGGTAATGTTATTTTTATATAAAGAAGGTGCAGCTATTTTAGATTCCACAATAGTTATTATTGGAAGAATAGTAATACTAGATATAAGATATAAAAATCAAATTTATAAAGTGATTGCACTCTATGACTATACCTTGCAGAAGCAAAGAGAAATAATGTTTGGAAAATATTGGACTATGAAAGTTTGAAAATGCAAATAATCGAGGAAAACCCTAAATTCAATCTGCACATACCAAATAACAAATGTAAGACTCATAAAAAACTCAGATTACTCTACAGACACAAAAAGTTCCTCTTCCTACCAACTAAACAGGTATTAACACCATATTACCTGTTACCCTCTCTAACCTACAGTGCACCTTTACTAACCAACCTGCATTCTTCCTTAAAAACAAAATTAAAAACATACCATAACAAGATTGCTAAATTTGCTATAAACAGTCACTATTCTACTCATCACTGTATTGCCCTAAAAATTACATTGGCTTGAATTCCCCCACTACCTATTACTCCTTTAGCTCACAGCTACACATAAATTCATTCATAAAGCACAAGACTGCCCTGCCCTCAGTTCCCTACTTACCATTTACAACCCCATTAGGCCTCTGTGATCTGAACACCATCATCTTCAAATTCATAAACGCAAATTACCTGCAGATGAGTTATTAAACTCTTGGAATGTTGCCAGAATATGGAATACACTACTTACATTTATCTGCGTACAACAAAGCCCTTCAAACTTCAAAACTACACTGTACAATCATCTATTCACCAATTGGGCATGCAACTGTTTTGTTTCTTCTGCCATTACTTAATTCTACCAACCAAACAAAAATCTGTCTAGTTCCTGATCCAACTATTATTTTCTTGATAAAACAACTTAATTCTTCCTCTTGCTTTCTCTTAACTCCCTGAACATGTTTCCCCCTCAAGCCTCACTTCTTCCATTTTCCTTCTACTTCTATCTTCTTCTGTCTCTCCTATCTTTTTCTTTCTCTTTCTTTTACTGTCCATCCTACTTAATTTTCTTCCCATCTCCCTTCTTCCTCTTTTCCTCTTTCCTTTACGCCTTCTCTCTCCCCTATTTATATAAGTACTCCTCTTATGTCTTTCTCTCTATACATATGTTTTGTTGTTTATTCTATGTAATGCCTGAATTTACCTGCATTCCTTGGTACTCATAACTCTGTAATGTTGAACTATTTTTCTTTTTGCCTAGTATTGTACCATGTTATTATTCTCTGTACTGTGAATATGTTTAATTTTGCTGTTACTATAATGTTTTATCAGCTTTATCTATTTTCCATAATTAATTTTTATATATTTTTATCGATAATTTATTTTATGTAATATTCTTGATCTTTTGAAATAGTTTGAATCTTTTTTGAAACTTTATGCAAGTCTTATTGTTACCTTAGATCTTTTCTCCCCGGGCCTCCACTGAAAATGGGCTTATTTTGGCTCAGTAGACTTTCCCGGTAAACAAATGCCAATGAATAAATAAATTGTAATGGGGAACTACAACTGTGATTTAAGACATAAACAAAAAGAAGGGGCAGATATTAAAGTGATCTTAGATATGATTAAAAATAATAAAATGTATCTATTAGAAAATAAGAAATTGAGATATAAAAGAAATAATTTAAGAACTGAAATTGACAATTTTATAATTTCAGATAGCTTGAGCATATTACATCAAGGATGTAAAACTATAGGATTTTCAGATTACTTAGACATACAGATAGAGGTACAAGAAAAAAAGAGATTACATTAAAATAGGTAAATTAATAAAAAAGATTAATGAGTCATAATTGAATGAACATACAAAGGAAATAATACAACTATGGCAAGATCATATAAACATGAGAGGATTTTATAAAGACTGGACAAGTTTGTGGATTAGTTTAAAACAAAAATATAGAACAGAAGTACTAAAATGGCAAAAACTGAAGAGATTACAAGATATTAATGAATACAAGGAAATTAGTTATCAACTATTCAAAAATATAACAAATAATAGAGATGAGTTTATTGAAAAAGAAAGAAAGCTGTATGAAATGAATCATGAAAAAAAAATTAAAAGCTTATTTAAACATAGATATTTTTACAAGGTAAGAAAAAGGAAGTAGCACCATACTTAAAATAGTCAAAGAAAACACAAGAATAATAAGAGAAATAAAAAAATGAAAAAGGCAATACAGCAATCACAGAAGAAGAAATTATGACAATAATTAAAGAATACATATTGGAAACATTTTCAACATGTGACATTATAATAAAAGATAAATAGGAATTAAGTAGACCAACTAAAAGAATGGAAGAAAAGATTTTAATAGTAGAATTTGAAAATGTGCTAAAAACAGTAAATGTAGAAGAAGCTACAGGTACAGATGAGCTTGAATACCTAATGTATAAAAATATGCAACAATGGCAAAAAAATTACCTTCTAAAGGTAATGAATGAATGGTTTGAAAAATGAATAATTAATGAAAAAATATGTTTAAGTGTAAAGAAATTTATGTGGAATAGGAAGAAAGAACAGACATAAAAACATGTAGACCAATAGTACTGAATAATGTAGATTATAAGCTTTTTATGAAAATAATAGAAAAAAGAATAGTAAGCAAAGTAAATAAATTGTTGTCTGAAGCAATCTTTGGAACTAAAGATAAAGGAAGTCAAAAACATTTGATATTAATAAGAGAATTGGTAGATGATATGATAAATTATGAACATGGAATTAAAATTATTAATGGGGGGATGTAAACAAAGCTTTTGATAAGATCCAACATAAAGCACTATGGAAAATTTTGGAAGAATATAATATAAGTAAAAAAATAATAAGCATATTGAAATCAATGCATAGGGAAAACAAAGTAAGGTTGGTAATTAATGGATGGGTAAGTGAAATAATAGAAATAAAGAGCAGTATTAAGCAAGGATGCCCAACAAGTAGCATTTTATTTGCTTTAATTATGAATACAGTGGTTACTAAAATAAACATGATGTTAGAGAAAGCAAAATATCAAATACCAGAAGGTATTGAGATTCCAGTAATGTTTACATACACAGATGACTTAGTATTAAAAGTTAAGAATAAAGAATGGATGAAAACAGCTATAGAAATACTTAATAAATAATTAAATATGTTAGTATTAACCACTGATAGAAAGAAAAGCAAATGACTGGATCTTTTGGAAGAAATATTAGGTATCGAGTTTAATGAAGAAGAGCTAGAAATTTTAGGAATAAAGTTTGAGATTGAACAACTGAGAAACAGTGGAGAGATATAATAGTTAAAATATGAGGCATTTTTATAGTTTAGAGAACATTTAAGCACTCATACAAGACAAACTTAGGAATTTTTGAAAAGTATAAGAAAGAAAAATGGACATGGCAAGGAAAGACAGATTTGATATGGTGCAATATCTTTGCAAGTGCGAAAGCCAAATTAATCAACATAAAGAAGGCAGCCCCAAAGATATTTAAAGAAAAATACAGGCAAAGACATCCAGACATGGAAAATTTCACAATAAAAAAAAAATAATATCACAAAGAGGGAATGTAGAAAAGAAGATTAATAAAGTACAAGTTAAAAAAAATAGAAGTTGAAATTATGGAGTGCCTGCGAATTGAAGGATTTGATGTTGAAGGTCTAACACAGGTTACATCACAACATGATGGAACAAGTCCCCAAAGTAAGGAGAAACAGGAAGATCAGGAGATGTCTGAAAAAGAAATATGGACATGGGAAAGAAAAAGAGAGAGTTAATATGGTGTTAATATGGTGTAATATCTATGCAAAGGAGAAAACAATATATATATTTATATATATGGGTCTACTTTATGTCCTCGAAAAGCATGTTGGTCGAATACGAAGCGCCCAACACATAATGCCCGAACGCTGACTAACCCGAAACGTGTATGTCCCGAAACCTGAAATATCGATTCAGGTGAGTTGTTCATGATCCCTAACACCAGTGTTCTAATTTCCCACAGTATGAACATTTTTGTAAGGTTAGGTAAAGTTTGTAAATTATATACAAACTTTACCTAACCTTATAAAAATGCTCATACTGTGAGAAATTAGAAGTATGTTTATATTTTCCGGTGCCCTTTCCCTTTACCAGAAAACATAATAATACTTCTAATTTCTCACAGTATGAACATTTTTGTAAGGTTAGGTAAAATTTGTATATTATATATAAACTTTACCTAACCTTACAAAAATGTTTATATAGTGAGAAAACTGAACTACGTTTTAGTTTTCCAGTGAAGGGAAAGAGTCCTCTGCTTGATTCAATGCAGTGGTGTAAGGGATCATGGACAAAGTACGTGATTCGCTCTTTACAGTTTCGGGACAAATGCGTTTTGGGTTAGTCAGCGTTTGGGCATTATGTGTCGGGCGTTTCATATTCAGCCAACTTGCTTTTTGAGGACATAAAGTAGATCCGATATATGTATGTATACACACATACGCACACACACATATATACACACACACACACACACACACACACACACACACACACATATATATATATATATATATATATATATATATATATATATATATATATATATATATATATAAGTATCAACTATTAGATGACCGAAGACACATTCTATCAAATGCGTCTTGGTCGAACTTAAAACAACGAAAAGGCAAAATAGCAAAGCGTCTTTTAAGCAAATTCTTTCCCAAGGAAAGAATTTGCTTGGCCACTTCCGTTACTTTGCCATTTTTGGCACTGTAGGTTGATCTCAGAGTTGGTATATTTTAGTATGGTGGGTGTGGGGGGCACAGCCCCCCACATCAATTTTTTTTTCTTTTTTTTTTTTGGAACAGTGTTTTTTTTCCCTTGGAAAAAAAATCACTGTTCTGAGCTTTTGAAATTGTAAGCTTCTACTTACATTGGGTTGATTATTCATTGTTCACTTTTTTAAGTGTTCAATGATAAAATATAGACCCATATATACCAACTATGAGATCACTGTACCTCAGAGAAAAAGGAATACTCCATGAAATGGCACTCTCAGACTTAGTATATGTAAGTCTGGATTTTGGGGCATTTGGTCTCCACAACATTCAGGACTCAATAATCCGAGTCTTGATATTTTAAATGGTTATCACCCCTGCTATCAGTACAGTGAAACAAACTGAATGCTTTCAGTTTTAGAACTAAAATACATCTCAAACTGTGTTGCACAGATGTAGGTTTTTGAGAAACACAGCTGTAAAGACTTATCTGTAAGTCTACTACATATAGAGCTTTTGGTTCATGAAGTTAATATTAAAACTGTTATAAGAAAATGTGAAATACATTATGCCTCCCAGACAAGAAGCCCATCTGCTCATCAATAACATAATTATTATTACTATTATTCAACCAATGAGATCTATTATGGATTCCCACATCTCCAAAGCCACTATCATTAAGACTTTTATAAATCATAATAAGGTCACCTCTAATCAACCTATATTTAATATTAAATAATGACAGTCTTATCACTGTTAAAATTGAAAGCTGCGAAATTGTGAATTGATTTTAAAAGTTTTTTATAGATATATGTTTAGTAATTTTAGTATAAGTATATATCACATATTTTATATATTATATATATTGAAAATATAACATTACATTCAAATATTATGTTTTTATACATTTTATAAAAGCTTTTTGCCAAATAGTTTTGTTGGAAGTAAAATTTATTTTATTGCTTTAAATCTTAATTAAATAATGACTTTTAATTAGCGTTAATTGAACACTATATATTAACAGTTTGTGCAACTTATCTGTGTATCTGAGGAAGTCAGCGAATATTACTGACGAAAACGTTGTATCAGTTTTAACTGACGTTCATTAAACAGTTGTGGTTGCGGTCTCCCTACAGACTGATTTTGTATTTGCCTTGTTTCTGTTTCATCGGTAGAGTCTCTGGTTTTGTTTCTTGTTTTTTTATGGAGACTCGTGTAGGGGAGACCAAATCCACCCAGCATTCAGACCATCCTTTAGGGTCTGAAGTAGGCGAATTTTGCAAATTTGCAGTACAACTAACACAATTAATTGAACTCTTGACTCCTTTGAGTCAAGGACTTATGACTTTCGTTTCTGGCAATGGATTTTACACCAAACAGGATTCAGCCAGGGGTAGCGGTTTACCCCCTGTTCAAGATGCCAATGGTTCAGTCCGAGCACCTGATATTGGCGTTATCTCTCATTCTTCACCAAACTTTTTGCAAACGCCGAATATACTTCGTTAAACAAGTGTTCTCAGGGACAATACTTCGCCGAGGGGAAATACAACTGTGATTCCACCTCCTTCAAGCTTTCAGGAATGGCTGCAGTCTAAACCGAGTTTTGACATCATTTAACGGGTTCCAGTATCAACGGAAACCAACCATACATATTCTGACACTATAGAGTTATTACGGACAGCACTCTACAGGTACAAAAGTTTACATTTAGATAAGATGTACCTCAATGAGTGCCTCAATAAACATATTTTATATATAACATATATTGAAAATATAACATTACATTCAAATATTATGTTTTTATACATTTTATAAAAGCTTTTTGCTAAATAGTTTTGTTGGAAGTAAAATTTATTTTATTGCTTTAAATCTTAATTAAATAATTAATTAGCGTTAATTGAACACTATATATTAACAGTTTGTGCAACTTATCTGTGTATCTGAGGAAGTCAGTGAATATTACTGACGTAAATGTTGTATCAGTTTTAACTGACGTTCATTAAACAGTTGTGGTTGCGGTCTCCCTACAGACTGATTTTGTATTTGCTTTGTATGGTTATTGTTATTCTCCTTAATGATCTGCATCAAAACCCCCAGTCTCTCCTTATTTTTGAGCTTCCCCCCATTTCATCATCATCCCTTTCCACTCTGAATTATAGGTTTCTGCTTGTGCTATGTATAAGAGCCTTAACTGTATTGCTCTGAAATACCCTTTCGGATTGAATAATCCCAAGCTGCCTTGCTCAGTTGGAAGAATCTGCTTATCCCACTTGACTCTTGCCATCTTCCCCTCCCAGATAAAATTCTTCAGCTCTTTATTAATTGCTATCCACAACTTCTCCTCTGACTGGTAAACGTATGCCTGACCTGTGTATAAAACTAAAGGGACTAAAACATTTTAACTGCTTGTATCTTGCTATCTGTATCCATATAACAGACCTTCCAATTTCTTAGTTTCTGTATTATCTTTTGTTTAGTCTCTTCCCACATATCCTTAGCTGCCATGCCAGAATCCTTTTTTAATCCATGCTCCTAAGTACTATATTTTATCATGTACCCATAAATTATAATATTGTTGAACCAGTCCATGTGTTGGTACATAATTTACAGCTATTGCCTTTGTATTAGCTTCACTAATTTTGTATACCAAAAAAACTCCATCTAAAAACAACCTCAAGGTTATGTTGCTAAATGCTAGAAATCTTAACATGAAACTGCACTCACTGGAAGCAGTCCTCACCTTAGAAGATGCATACATTTATGCAGTCACAGAGACCTGGTTCAAGGCTGTGGAGAGGGTCTTACACAAACAAATGATTGTTGCCAAAGTCATTACAGCTGATTGCGGCTCCAGGCATTTCTGCAGTTACCTCCTACTGCGCCTCTAGGTGTCAAATATTTCTTGTTTATATTCACATTAATATATTCACATTAATAATTCCAAAACCATGCTACATACAAGGTACCAGGATATTTTATCTTGAAGCATACATGATGGAAAACACAACTCTATTGATATTTGACCTCTATTTTTTTAAACTGTAAGGTGATGACTTCATTTTTTTCAAGACTCAACCCACACCCACTGGGGGTTAAAGGTCCACACTCAAAAGAGCTGCACTAGAGGGAATGATTCAATGCAAAAAAATGTGTTATCATGTCTTTCAGTATGAGTGATGTTTTTTCCAACTACCACATGAATAGCAACACTTAAGTACGCACTCAGTGATGAGAGACCTGGGAACATAGGTTGACAGTAACCTTACCTTTGACCACCATGTCTTCACAGTGGTAAGAAGGGCATTCTATATTGCTTATCTCATAAGTAAGGGCATTGCCTCCAGAAAAACAGAAGTTATAACCTCCCTGTACTCTTCCCTTATCAGGCCAATAATTGAGTACAATGCCCCTTTTGGTATGTACATTTCCAAGAATTTGCAGCAATTGGAGGGACAACAAAGGTTCCTCACAAGGAAAATTCAAGGTCTTCAGCATCTGTCCTATGTGGATTATCTGAAATCACTGTCACTTTATTCTGTTTCATACAGACTACTCAGAGGAGGCTCTCTGCCTTGCATACAAAGCAATCTCTGACCCTGCCTTATTGGAAATGCTGCATATCCGTAAGTCAAATGGTACATGGGTTACACGAGCTAAAGACCTTAACCTGGTATGTGACATTAATAGAACCTGCTGGAGGGACAGATTTGTCTCCCAGAGGTTACCACAACTTTGGAACAGACTTCCACTTCATGTCAAACAGAGCACCTCATTGGCCCTCTTCAAATGCAATCTTGATGATTGGATGGGTAATTATAAATTCACCTGTCTACCTCTTGGACAGGGGCAATAGGTGCTGATCATGGAAATAAGGACAGAACTTAGCTAGGCTTGTAAGTGCCCAAGGGCCATTAGCTTAGTCATTTCTTATGATCCTATGATCCTATGAAACTGCATCAAAATGTTACACAACACTGACATGACTTTTTCTGGTTCTATCAGGTATAAAACATATCATCTGCAAATAGAGCCAGCTTTTCTTGACTACCATACCAATTTTATTCTGAGTCTCTTATTTTCTTTGCCACTAGTTGTAAATATAGTGAAAATAACAAAGTAGAAAGAGGACACCTCTGCCCGGTTCCATCCCCTTCTTTTTTCTATCCTTTTATGTTTCATATTTATCATTATTTGTCCTTCCTGTTCCTTCTCTTGATCTACTTCTGTATTTTGTTCTTGTACTATCTCTTGTTCCTTCTCATACTTTTCACCCCTTTTTCCTTATCTTCTGTATTTTCTGAACAATCCATCCATAAATGCCCCATTTGTTTACATTTACACATTTCATTTCAGAATTTTTAGCTTCATGCCCCACTTTACCACAAATATAATGATTTCCTTTATCGCAATTGCTAATTAAATGATCATTCTTGCCACAAAATAAACACATTTTTGGTTGTCCCCAATAGTTCTCAGTACCTCTGTTTCCTTCTACATTTATCATACTTGGAAGATGTATTATTTTTTCATTTTCCATTTTTATTACCCCACATTCCCAACTCCCAGTCCATAAACCTTTATCATAAATATTTGTAATGTCCATAACATCTCTGCATACTGTCTTTAGTCTTTTAATACTTCTTTCTCTACTTCAGTTCAAAACAGCAGAAACTTTTTCTTTTTTGTCTTTCTGTTAACTACTTGAATAACATATGCATTCTATGGATTACAGCCTGTCTTTACTTCATGCCATTCTAAGAATTTCTCCATATATTCTCCTGATTCAAAAAGAATGTTACAAAATGTGTCTTTATTAATATGAATAAATGCTCTACCTCTTTAGGTGATATACCCAGTGGTGATATTATATTATCCCAAATGGCATACCTGCCCACTTTTTTCTCTTTTTTTTGCTGCTTAGTCTTACTAAAAATTTCTTCTCAAATCCATTTTCATTTCTTCTTTCCTTCTTTTACAGTCTGCATATATGACTTCTTATTCTCTCTTCTTATTTTTTCCACTTCTTCTTCTTGTATTCTTTCCATAATATACCCCCACAACACAACTTTTTCTCTCTGGTTCACTTTGATTAATCAAGTCATTTAAATAAACATTTTGCAACCCTCCTAATTGGAGGGTTGTAATAATACGTTCAGGTTGCGACTCACTGTCTCCTTCAATCTCTCCAGAAACAAAAGTTCCAAATTCTGCGAAGGTTCAGCAATCTTCACATCCCTCTCCTCATTTGCCTCTCCCTTTTCGTTCAGTACAGATATCTACTTTACTCCTTTGCATGTCTTTTCTCCTTCTATTAAATCTTTTGTGAAGGTTTGACTTCCTTTACACTCAACATCAGCTCTGAACTCTCTTACTCAACTTTTTTTCAAACACCTTCTCTGTACTGTGAACATGTGCCATATTCCTTTCTGCTTCTCTGAGCTGCCTCTGTGCCCAGAACAGAAGCAGGAAGTTTCACAACAAACAATGCCTGACTCACCAATGAGTAGGGGTCCTTTATTTATATACAGAAATAATTATTTACAAAATATTTACATCTTTACAAACATATACATATGTACAAATATACAAATCTGTTCACACGTATTCATAATTTCCTTTACAAACACACTAAATGTTCATCCCTATTAGACCCTCACTCCTTTTATCATAACCACCATCTGATTTTACTTAATATTGTTGCTAAAATCCATTTTATTTATTCTTTCTTCCATATAACCCAAATAACATAGAATAACCTTTTTGTATTCTTTTAACATATTTTTTACTTCTATTCTTATAATATCTTTATTTAATGATATACATGTTTAATTTATCAACTTCTTTTATCTTCAAAACCATCTTCTTTACATAGTTTTCCCCATAACTTTTTTACTCTTTTACATTTCAAAAACATGTTCCATAGTTTCTTCTTCTTGACAATATAAACATATTCTATCACTTTTCTTTTTTTATAGCAAATTATCTTTTACTGGTAATTTATCTATTTCGAATCTACACAAAAAATCTTGACATTCTATTTTCTGATTGTACCATTTGCTTCTTACTTTTATAGCTTTTTTTCATCTGATGGTTTTACACAGTAATGTTCTTTCATTACATTCTTATACCATACTTTTCTATATTTTTCTATATCATCAATTTTTATTTTCCACAAAAATATTTTTTCCTGGTAACATTTTATTTCTTCATTTATACACTTGTTTTTTCTTTTATTGTTTTTTATTATATCCCAAAATGTATAATACTTATATTGATACAGTTTTACTACTAATATCTTATCTTTTTCATTTATCCACTTTAACACTTTGTACAGATTTAATGAAGTAGCATACACCACTGGGTTAATTAACCCTAAACCTCCTTGTTTATTTACATAGAAAACTCCCCTTTTTACTGGGTTTAATATATAACCCTATTTAAATGAAAAAATATCTTCAATAATTCCTTTTCAAATACTGCTGGCAGCATAAATACACTTGCTGAGTATGCTATTTCCCCATCAGTAATGACTTTATCAAATAAGTCTTTTTTGAATGATAATTTATATGATCTATAGAAAAGACATGTTTGTTTTATTTCTCCTGTAGTTTTTCTCATTGAATTCTATTTACATCTTTATTCCCAAATTTTATACCTAACACAGAAATTTCATTCATTGTAAAATATATGCCTCAAGCTTTACTACATCACCTAAACCTAAACTTTTACTTTTTCTTTATTTAAAGCTATCACTATCCCCTCTAGACACTAATTTGTGCAAATTATTACTTTTCTTATTCAAATTATGTTTTTTATAATTATTATAAGGTCATCAATATGTGTTAACAGAACTGGAATTCTTAACCCTTCAGGTATTATATACCCCACTTCCTTCGTTTTGTAATTTATTTCACATACTATCACATTCATAATTAATGCAAAGAGTATACAGCTCATTGGACATCCCTACCTTACACCACTCTTCATATGTCCCTCTTGGCTTAACCAGCCATTTGAAAATATTTTTACTTCATTATTACTATGGGCTGACACATAACTTCCTAACTTTCTCATTATGTTATATTCTTTCATTATTACCTATAAAAGGTCATGTCTGAGTGTGCCAAATGCTTTATTAAGGTATCCTATCATGATTTTTGCTTATTGTTTTCTATTCGTAATATCATCCACAACTTTTCTAACTATCATTAATAATTCTTGACAACCCTTTCCTTTATACTATATATACTATTTTTCATAATATTTTCCATTTTAGTTCAAAATCCCTTTTGTTTATTTTCATAAAGATCTTATAATCATTATTATTCAATACTGTTGGACTCCAGTTTTTTAACTGTCTTCTATCTTCCTTCTTCCATATGAATTTAAATATTCCACTACACAATTCTTTATACATAAAACCTTAATTTAACCATTCAGTCAAAATTGTTAAAAAATATTTTTGCCAATCCCTTACATTTTTATGCAATTCATGCTCTATTCCATCTGGTCCTTCAGCTGAACCTATATTTACTTGTCCTAATACTTTAACTATATCATTTAAAAAAAATCCCCTTTTACAAATTTTTATTCTCTTTTTCTGTTAACCTTTTTAAAATTTCCATGTTTTATTCACTACCGTCTTTTTTTTCTTTAAGCATTTTTTGTACATATTGTACTACACTATTCATAATCTTTTCCTGATTTCTTTCTGTTTCTCCTTTTACATTTTTTTATTTCTGTCATTACACTACCAACTTCCTTTATTCATCTACTTAAGTAACTCAATAATGCTTCTTATTTTCCTTGTAAGAAAAATCTTTGCTTATGTAACTGTTCTTGTATTCTTTCATTTCTTTCATATATTTTTCTCTGTCAAAATATTTTCTATCATTATATTCTAAATCTTTCAATTCATTGTATTTTCTTTTATATTTTCTTTTTCTTCTTTTCTCACATCATATTGCTATTGTAAAAATATATATTTTCACTTAAATATCATCCACCATTCAGACCAATTTTTATAAAATGTTCTCATAACAATATATTTCCATAACTGTATTAGTAATTTATTTTCTTCTTCATTCCATACCTTCTCATTTAACCTTTTATTCCTTTGACTATTTTTATATATTCCTTGTTTTTCTTTATCTCTATCCATATTGCAAGATGATCAAAAATCCTGTTTCAACTACCACCCCTCCTCCTATAACAAAACCTTGTGATACTATAAAATAATCTCTTTCAGTTCTGTACATACCCCTTTTGTAAGTGCATGAATTTTGTCCCAAAGTTTTAACTTACCCATCTTATAACTTCTAACATACAATCATAGGATCATACTAGATTACTAGGCTATCGACCCTGAGGTCCTTTTAAGCCTAACCATTTCAACCCAATGTAATACAACAGAAGTACTAGTCAATACCCAAGATTGCACTTAGTGATGACTGCCCATGTCCAGGATGGTTGTGGGCACTATCCTTAGTAAGAATTTACTGTGCCCCATCCATTCATCCAGGTTCCTCTTGAACAGTGTCATATAGGTGCTCTGTTTCACATGAATTGGCAGCCTGTTCCAAAGATGTGGCAGTCAATGGGACATAAATTTGTCCCTCCAGCATGTCCTATTTAAGTCACAGGCCATATTCAAATCCCTGGAATTGGTAGCCCTACACCCATTTGATTTACAGATATGTAGTAAGTTCATTAGGTTTGTATCTTGGGTTGCTCTGTAGGCCAGGCATAAGTCTGACCTAAGAAATCTATATGATACGGAGTATAGTGACAGGGATTTTAGTCAGTCTGTATAAGGCACATGCTTGAGGCCCTTGAATCTCTGAGGTCTCTCTAATTTGTGTAGCTGCTTAGTACAGTACATACCAAATGGGGCATTATACTCAATTATGGGCTGGATAAGTGCTGAGTATAGGGGGGTTATAACTTCTTTTTCTCTCAAGGTGATGCCTTTACTAATCAAATGAGCTATGTGAAAAGCTTTCCTTACAATGGTAGACACATGGTGGTCGAAGTCAATGTCATAGTCAATCTGTGATCCCAGGTACCTTACCACTTCATGGGTTCTTAGAGTATTGTTATTGATTTGATAGTGTGAAGGGGCATTGTTTGTGCTGAAGGGAATGATGATGCATTTCTTTGCATTTAGTTTGAGACCATGACTAATACACAAGTTGTTGGTCTGTCTGAGACCATCCTGGAATATACTGACATCATTTGGGGATTCAATGATTGGACCTAGTTTAAAGTCATCTGCAAACTTTGTCAACCACAACCCCTTAGTTTTGACCTGAACTTCTGAGAAGTATATACCAAACAGTAAGGGGCCCAGCACTGACCCCTGTGGCACTCCACTGGTAACAAACAGATCTGCTGGTTGATGTGGAGTCACCCACTTTGATAATGTGTGTCCGGTTTGTGAGCCAATTGGCAATCCATCTTACAATGAAGGGGTTTACATTCAGTTTGCTACATTTTTTCGGTAATGCCTGAATGTGGGATTGTGTTGAAAGCCTTTGCCAAGTCGAGGTATACTGTGTGCACAGATCTGCCCTCATCAATGGCCTTAATCACACTTTCAAAGAAATCCATTATATTTATCAGGCAGGATCTGCACTTCATGAAGCTGAATTGGGTAAGGTCCAAAGTTTGGAGGTCACCTATCTTTATTTATGAGGTCCATAATTATATGTTCCATGACCTTACAAATGAGGCTGGTCAGGTTTATGGGTCTGTAATTCCCTGGGTCTGTTGCTATGTCACCTTTATAGAGGGGAATAAATGTATCTGTTCTCCATGCCACAGGAACAAAGCCTGTGATTAGGCTATGATTGAAAAGGGTACTTAGTGGTGATACTAATTCATGTTTTAGACAGTTTAGAAAACAGCCTGGGATGTCATCTGGTCCCATTAAGGCCATGGTCTTTGCCTTGGACAGGGCTTCGAGGACCTGCTCTTCAGATATGTAATGTGGGGGGGGGGGCAGGGGTTTGGAGGGGGGGGTTGTTGTAAGTTAGGAGGGAATAAGGGAGTGAATTTTTTGCCAAACCTATCTACTAGTAGGTTCACTATCTCTGTGGGATCAGTGTGTGTGATACCGTTAGCCACCAGTTCTGCATATGCTTGGGTGCTACCCTTTAGGTTATGTACATAGCTGTAAAAGGCCTTATGGTTATCCTTGGCAGTACTTGCTAGGTTTCTCTCAAAGGAGCTCTTGGATGATTTGACAAGTTGTCTTATTTGCCTTTTAAGGCTGAGAAGGGTGTTTTTCCATTGTTGGGTCATTGTCTTTGTTTTCTTAGACAGCAACTTTTTGCATTTATTGTAGAGTTTGTTGATACTGGAAGTCCACCATGGCAGCTTGATTTTACTTGGGGCTCTGGCTTTAAATCTATCTGGTACATCTGAGTTTATATAGTTATGCAAGTGATTGTACAGGGCTATAGTTTAAGCTTCGGCGTAGTTACCACTTTCAACTTGGGGTGGGGCTTGGAATGCATTTATGTCTTCACCTAGGAGGGTATAGTTTGCCTTGGTGAAATCTTTTAGTCTGATTTCACCCTTTGTGAGTTCTGGTGTTAGTGTCAGTTTGAAGGTGACTGATTTGTGGTCAGTTTTAACTAATGAGGGTCTAATAGTTGCAGCAGTGCACCTGTTTGACATGTTGGTAAGGACCACATCTAGAATGTTTGTTCCTCTTGTTGGGGTATGGACAATTTGCTCCAGGGCATTTGCATTCACAAAGTCAAGGAACCTTTGTGCTAGCAAGACTGGGCTAGAGTAGGTTTCTCATTTGATGGTGGGGTAATTAAAATCCCCCATAATCAGTGTGTTCGGTAAAATTTGGATTGTCTTCAGTTTGGTTAAGTTGGCTTCATGAGTGTCATGACCCATGGAGGGGGATCTATAACTGGCTAGGACTTGAATGGATGCCTTACCCACCGTAACCTGGACCTGGAGTAACTCCATGGAGTTGTCCAGTCTAACTAGACGTGAGGTTAATTTATCTCTAATATAGATTGAAACACCACCTCCTTTGATTTTCACACATTACTTTTGTGGTCTAAAGGTGTGGAATGCATTGTAGCCTTGCAGGGCCAGGGTACTGTCTGAGCCCTTAAGGTTTCTGTGACTGTACAGACATCTACATCTTCTAGTGATAGAAGTGCTTCCAGGGACTGCAGTTTTTGGTTTAAGCTCCTAGCATTTAGCAGCATGACCCTTAATTTGTTCTGACTGGTTAATTTCACATAGGTAATGTTGTTTTTGAGACCTTGCCTAAAAAGGTACTATGGGGGAGCCAAAAGCCTTTGCCAGCAGCTGAAAGCCTAGGGGTGCCAGGTGCAAACCCTCTTTGGAAAAGCAGTGAGGTTTGTCGACCATGGCTTCTCAGGCAGACAGGAACTGGATCCCCTTCAAATGATACCAAAATCTAACACAGTTATTGAAATCAATCGTTGTTTGTGGCATCATTCTAGGTTAGGGTAGTATGCTGCTCAAGGCTAGGGACATACCTGTCTGGGACATGTACTCAGAGAGCTCAACCATGTCCCTCCTCATATAGTCCAGTGAGGTATGTCTCAGGTTATTCATATCAACATGAAATATGACAGAGTCATAACAGTACATGTTGCTGAGAGACCTGAGTACATGCGTGATTTGGTGAACCCTGGCGCAAGACAGTCAGCTGACTGTGACTTTCTCCTTGTCCAGCCCAGTGAATGGGACATCCATGTTTCTCACTATTGAGTCTCCAATGACAAGAAAAATTTGTTTTTGAGTGTTATGCCTTACGGGCTTGGTGGGTAAGACACTGGTGTTGCTGTGTCATGGATGCTGTGGAGACTGTGTTAGCTGTAGCAGACTTGTGTTTTGGAGTTCTCTGGTGTTTTGGTAAGTTTTTTTTACAAAACCTCCACATGTGTGGATTTGCATGTTTGATGAATACTATGTGCATGAGTAGTGGTATTATACCTCTCAACCTCTTAGAGCAATAAATCTGGACAAAGCCATAAATAAAAGTGGGACAAAGGCCCAAAATAGGGACGATTTTTAAACATTGCTCTTACAAACTTAGAAGTTGATAAAATAACAGGATTTGCATTAGCATGAATTTTCTGAAGGGTATGAAGTCTGAAACTCAAATCTCTGTCATTATTTTCCAACTTCAGTCTTTAATGATTTGCAACTAATTTACCAGAAAAACATAATTTTATAAAAAATGGACCAAGAATATGAGGCAAAAATGTGGACATTCTGTAAAAATCTGTACAGTTGAGAGGTATGAGTGGCATGTATATGAGTAGTGGTACTATGTGAATATGTAGTGGTGGGGGAGTTAACAACCTTTTCCTTGTTACTGTTTTGAGTGAGAGAGAGCATGTATTCTAGGTTATTGGTGTAAATAAATCTCTCACACTCTGTACTAGACAGTACTAGTTGAGGGTTGTCTGTGTACACATGAGGGAATTGCTACACTGCCTCAAGAGACCCAAGTCAACAAGGTTGGCAGGAGAAACAAGGGTAGTCCAACTGTCCATAATGCTATGTTGAAGACTGTTGTCACTAGGGGTGGCTTTTCAGAAATGATCAAGGAGGAGCTTGGCCTGGGTTTTAAGGGAACATTTGTTGAATTTAACTCCAGCTTTGGCAACAAGAAGCAAAAACCCGCTCAGATGCAGGGCCTAAATATCAGAAGCTAAAACTTGAAAAAACTGTAATAAAATTCAAAAGGACCAATGAGGATGCTTAGTCCAAGCCCTAAACTGACCTTCCTTTACCAGTCAGGTGCCAATCAGACATAATTCTCTCTTATATTATGTCCTTTTTTTTAACGCTTGCCTCTTAAATCACAATTAAAGTCTCCTCCTATAATAATATCCATGTGTATCATTACATATTCTAAAATCTGGTGAAATAAACTTTCCCTTTCTTTACAATTAGTATAAGCATATAATATTATAAGTCTATATATGTGTTCTTTCCATTTTAAATCTACAATGGTTAACTTTTCCATTTTTGCTAAAGTTGCATTTAATATCTTTACTGTATTTCTACAGAATAGAGCTATGCTATAACATCTCTCATTTCTCAAATTCCAGATTATCTTTACTCCCCATAATTTCCCTGTTTGTAACATTTCTTCATATGTTAAAAATCTTATGTCTTTTAATATAATTACATCTATATCACATGTATTACACCACTCCAAAATTCCTATTCTTCTTAATATATTCTTAAAACTATTCACATTTATATAAGCACTTTAAAATGTTTATTTTCCCCTTTCCTTAGATTCATGGCTTCATAATTTCATAGCATATTACTAGGCTAGGTTTTTTAATAGGCCATTCTAAGCCTAGCAAATTTCCTTCCCAAAGGTGAGAGTCAAACACCTTAACCATTATACCAAATCCCAATCATTAGCTTATTTTATATATATATATATATATATATATATATATATATATATATATATATATATATTCCCCGGATTTACTAATCTTCCGTGCAGGACTAGTCTAGTCCTGCATGGAAGTGGCCACTTAGGAGCAGGATGGCAGCATGCCATGCATATTAGTGAAGGCATGCTGCCCGACCTCCTAGACATACACGGTGCATGTACGAGTGCAGGGGGAGTGTCTGAGAGCAGTGCTCTCAGAATAAACATGCTCCTGCAAAGTAGAACAGCAGAAAGTGGAAATAAATGAGTGAGGATGCTCATAGGTGTCCACATATCCCCAACAGTCCCTCATGTGTACAACAGCAACAGTACATACAAATAAACTGAAGAAAACCCATTATATTTATCTTAAGTCCGAGTACACCTAACTGTAGGTGCACAGGTGTGCCCATCGCTTAGCTACCGGTAAAGCAGCTTAAAAGGCTGAAGAGGATAACAAGGAAGATATGTGCAAATAAAGCAGCACAACAATAGTGTAGTGGGGCAGGGCATCTGCCTAACGAGTAGGCATTCCTGGTTCAAGTCCCACTGCAGCAAATACCATTCTCTATGTGAAATCTGGATATGAACATTTTTTTTCTCATATATTTCCTCTATAACCTACTAAATAACATTAAATGTGAACTGGACGACTGTATTAATAAGGCACTAGTAAGAAGGTTTAAGCACAAATAAGCAGTAGTAAGCATATATAAGCACTAGTAAGCATGTTTAATTGTGTTTGTGTGGGGGTAAGCATTACCAACACAGATTAAGCAAAGTAGAAGCTGAGTGTTAGAAACTGTAACTGGAGGTTAGCAGTGCTTAGCTTCGTGCAAACCTGCGCACATCCATGTACAACTGCTTTAATGTGCCATAATCACACTGTACCCAACAGCCCATGTTCTGCCCAGCAAGAAAATAAACAGCTCTTGCAAGGCTCGAACCAAGGACCCTGCACACCATAGACAAAGGGAATGATCACTAAGCTATGACAGATACAAATAAAGTCGACGCTGTCAGAAACATATCATCCAGTCCAGTCATGCAACAGCACAGAGAATGTAGACCTACAGCTAGATGGACGTGTGTGTGAAAATATATTGCTATCTAAATAGATACAACATATCTATAGATGTAGTCACACACACACACACACACACACACACACACACACATATATATATATATATATATATATATATATATATATATATATATATATATATACATACATATACAAATATATGAACAGATATACATGCAAATGCCAACAACTACACATATATATATGTCAACATCCATACATCCACATATACACAGCAAGTTACACATATGTACACAGAGAAATGTCCCCATAGGTATATACAGACATAGTTTGAAATATGTAAGCAAATATATACACCCATAGAGGTATATATGGCCAGACATCTGTAGATAGCAATGGTAGATTAACAGACACATACATGTCCACATGCACCATGAAAGGCCTTGACAGGCCCCAAACAATATACGTCACATACGAATTGGCATACCCCCCCACCCAGACAAACACATCCGCCCTGCAAAACACTACCAAGCTCAATGTAATGTATGTGTGTCATTGAAATAGGGATTTAAATTAGCCCTTGGTCATGTTCCACATGTTGACATCACATCCCCCTCTCCCCCACCCACTAGGCGGCCCGAGCAGTACAGGCCCATCCAACCAAGGCCATCCACGAGCCATACATTCATTACCCACAGTTCCGCTTCCCCCAACCAGCTGCACACACGCAGCCACCATCTCACCCTGGTTACCGGCCTGTAGCTACCACACCACTATACATTGCCCCCTCCACACTCCCCCCCTCGGGACCCATCTCTTATGTTGTCTCGACCCAAGTATCCGAGGTCTGGCACATGCCATAGTCCATGCAACTAGCCATGGGTACCTATGTAACTCTGGGTGTAGACGAAAGTTGTATACCCAATGTTCGAGCTGTCCCGCATGGGACGAATGATTACCTGGTACTAACAATAGATTTCATGTGTGACTCTGTGTACACTGACGGATTTAGCTGTAGGTATTGCAAAGCATACATGGCACACAAGGTTGGCCAGTATGCACACAAAACAGTACCCAGCAATAACAGGCAACATGACAGGATATGTAGCTAAATATGTAGAGGTATGTGTGTGTATATATACCCATAACTACATGGAGATATACTTCTTCCTCTCTGTAGTACAAATGTATACATACATAGACAGACATATATAAATACCCACATATAGATATATACATATGCAGCCACCCATACATCCACATGTCGTTTTATATATATGTGTGTGTGTGTATACATACATATACAGATATATATGTAGATATATATATATATATATATATATATATATATATATATATATATATATATATATGTGTGTGTGTGTGTGTGTGTGTGTGTAAATATACACAGATATATAGCTAGGATATGATACAACTGTTAAGAATTACATATGTTCACAGGCCATGCCAATGGGGGTGAGGGGCCTAATCAACAAACATGTAACACATATCATCAACCCCCCCCCCCACTAGACAGGTGAAACATACAAACACACAATAAAAGTAAACAAACTACCACTTCCCAGACTACAGGCAGAATACTATCAGTGGGAGAGACCCTCCAAGTCTGATCTTGAAACAAAGACAAGAATGTCTCTTGTGGGACAAGCCAAAAATTGTATGGCTATTCAGTCTTCCAGCCATTACACAGATAACCTATGGCAGGGCATGCATATACCTGGACTACAAGGTTGGGGAAGCCTGATGACCCATGGGGTGAGACAACGTATGTGATGGGTCTCGAGAAGTGGGGAGTGGGCAGTGTGTACTGGTGTGATCAGACCCGACCTGCACCCGGAGTAAGGAAGAGTGCCAAAGAGGAGGTGCTGGTGGGGAACTATGGGTATGAAATTATGGGCCTAGGCGTGCAGGTGTTGGCTAGAGTGGTTCTTTGTGGACTGCCCCAGGGATGTAAGCAATAGTGTGCATTGGGCAGAGCCGACGCCTAACAAGCAGCCACACCCGGTAAGAGTCCCACAGCAGCAAAATCTAGTTTACATGGCAAAGGACGGTATAACCAGATGTGTTGTTGCAAACCCACTAAATGACACCAAAGAACACATGGTCACAACACCCCACTGTAGGCATGTAATTGGTATCACAAGGTATTATTGTTGTCCTCACCCCCACCTACAGGTGTGAATGTCCAAACCTACCCCCAAATGCAGGGTAGATACACAGCTGTCACTAAAGAAAAAATGGCCAGCTGTGGACCTTCCCATCAGCCTTCCTGCACATCTCTGGACATGTCCCCTACTATCAGCCCCTCTGTGTGGCCCAATACCACCACTTACCCATCAACCCCTATTTCATTACTAGTAATGTTCACAGTCACAAGTAGGTGACACCCTCCACACAACTATATTGGCAGAATCTGGAACCCCCAACCCAGGTGTATTACTGCAGCTGTCCCAGACGACACATGTAAATAACACATGAATGGAAAACTCAAGCACACTTGGATCACCACCTGCACACCACTTGGCGAAGTCCACCTCCCCAACTAACACTCCATACCCCTGCACCAACTACTGACACCGACACCTCCTGTACTGCCTCATATACATATCCCAACACCCTGCAAACCTGCACTACTGCTCTTCCACCAATCAGTCGAACGGCCTACTATACAGTTAATATGTCCCCCCTCCACCTACCCACCTACACCTTCACTTTTCACATCTACTCTACAACACAGGTATGGCATAACTAAACCTAACCCAAATACCTGACTGTAACCTATCTAGAACTGCTAAACTGGAATCCCACTTCACCTTACACTGACCTTCGGCAACAATCATACCTGACATGTACACCTGACTTAAGCATGTATAATACCGGCATGTTCATGAAGTAGCATGGGGGTATGCAGCAGCAAGTGAGAGTATGCCTGTTTGGGCAGTGGTAAGCAATGCCCACACTGGTTAAATAATGTGGAGGCCAACCCAGTGTAAGAAGCCATAACCGGAGGTCAGCAAGTCTGAGCTTTGCATACACCAGCGCATACCCAGATACACTTCCCCTGCAGTGCCTTAGGCATGCTGTAGCCAACAGCCCTTGTCACGGCCAGTAACAAAATAATCAGCACTCTCAGGTTCCCACCCTGCACACTATAGTCCAAGTGAGTTAACACAAAGACATGGCAGATATACAATCAGCTGCTGTTATCGCAAACATATCATCCAGCACAGTCAGTCAAAAGTATAGGAAATGTATGTAAGTATGTAGATTAATACCAACAAACGTGTACATTGCTCAATCACAGTATTCTGAGCAGTATATGAGTATCAATGAACAGTGCCTGTCCACACATACTGTGAGAACAGTAGTCTTGTATAATATTGAAGAGAGGAATGGAAAACGGGGCACGCTGTGGGGGCATGCTTCATCCACTGAACCGGGAGATGAGGCTGGTCTGGTGTGTGAGCAAACCATTGCTTCTCAAACCCCTAGCAGGATGCTACCAGTGGGAGAAACAGTGTAGGCCAGCAAAGTCTACTCGTGACACAACAACAGGTCCATCCCTGGCGAGATGAACCAGACTTTGTGGGTCACAAAGATGTTTCCACCAGTATTGGAGGAGGATCAAGGAAAGGCTCGAATGTATGTGGACTAAACAGATGAAGAGCCTGCAGAAGGTTGTGTTGAGACAGTAAAATGGAGGAGTACCGAGTCGTGCAGAGAGGGAAATGTGTGGAGGTGCGGTATGGCAGGGCTAGCAACTGAAGAATGGATGGATGCTGTGTATGTGGAGCTTGGGGGCTGGGGAAAGGGAGCATGGGTATGACATTAAGGTAGAAATATGCAAATTAAGCAGAACTGCAATAGTGTAGTGGGCAGAGCATCTGCTTAACATGCACGCTTTCCCGGTTTGAGTCTCACTGCAGCACATTCTATTTTCCATGTGAAATCTGTATATCAGCATCATTCTGCTGTATAACCTACTAAATGACATTTATACTTGAACAGGAGTACTGCATTACACATAGACCCACTCACAATTCAAAGGACATGAGACAACATACAGGTATGTATACACAGACAACCTTTATTGGTGTATTTTACAATAATGTATGCCATTACTTACAGCACATAGATCTGGACTTATTTAATCAGTGAAGAATGCAAGGCCCACACAAAACAGTAGATGCAAACAGTGCGGATATATAACATACTATGCTATCCACACCATGCCCATCAATTCGTACAACTGTAGATAAAGGATTTGCCGTCAAGATAGGTAACAATAAACAATAACAGATGTAGTTCAGCAGTCACCAGTTACACCCTGTAGTCAAGGCCTAAGGGGACATTTATTACCTGTAGCAATGTCTATGTATCTGTCACATGTATGACCCCTGACCAACAAATGTTGTGGGAGTCCATGATATGACTGGGATGATAGCAGGAATGCTAGCAGTAAATAATAATAGGCCATTACCGAACAACCCCTAACC
The DNA here is from genome assembly GCF_019279795.1 of Protopterus annectens. Taxonomy (NCBI): domain Eukaryota; kingdom Metazoa; phylum Chordata; order Ceratodontiformes; family Protopteridae; genus Protopterus; species Protopterus annectens. The sequence continues at coordinate 821,228,659 of NC_056735.1, read as the reverse complement.
ATATCACAGCAGGACAAAGCCAGCCATATATGTGGAGGAAAGAGGCAGGAACACAGGGCCATACTCGTAATATTACTCTTACACACCCTGCAAATTGCTGGTGTTACAGGATTTGTTGCAACATACTCTTATGCAGGAATAACACATCAGGAACACAAATGGATGTAGCCATGTACTGATAGAATGCAACAGACAGATTGCCGGGGATATATCTAATACAAGACCTGTGTGGTGCACAGGCAAAAGCAAACAGACAATCCACTGGCCATCATGTGGATAGGCCCACTTTTGAGAACTATGCAGACAGACTGCATTCCATCCTAAACTACTATGTACACACAAACACTGCAAGGCCAGCAATATACAATGCACATAACAACACTACTCACTCTGTCTGTAGGGCTGGAACCTCTTACTGTGTCTGCAAGCCCTGCTGTAATAGGTACTGCAACCTGCCATCTATAACACTGCTGCCCACATACAGGAAAGATATCCTCCATACTGGAAAGGTGAAGGGACAACGCCCACATGAGTCAGCAATATATATAGTACAGGGTTGCCATGACAATGGTTAACTGAATCACTACACAGCAGGCTGCACGCAGTCAGCAACTGTTGCACACTGATTGGTGCAGAGCCCATCACCTGATCATGTGCATCACCTACAAAAGCCATGCTGCAATCCATTCAAATCAACTCAATTGGTCTACTGGAGAGGGAGAGAGACACAGAGAGAGAGGGAAAAAAAAGATAGAACGAAACTCACACACAGTGGGAATAAAAACCTACAAGCCAAAACCAGGAAGGTGTCACACTCGTCCAAAAAAAGAAAAGGTATGTAAAACATAACTGTATGTAATTTAATGTAGTATGTGGTATAGATTAATAGGATATATGATGTTGAATGTTTGATATGTGCCATCTGTAGTTGTCCCTGTAATGATGTTTCACTGAACAACTGCTCTGGACAATACTGTCTGTCCCTGTAAGCAGTAGTACATACCCGCAAACTGTGCAGATCAGCAATGAATGACAAAGATGTCAGCCATAATATATGTGTATGTTATATTAGTATGGACAATAGCTGGTGGTGGAAGTACTGCTGTCATGATAGACACATGGGTGTCAGAGCACACCACTTGCAGGACAGTCATGTTAATGTGTAATGTAGCATACACAAATGCCATAGGTGTGTAATAGGTGTACCAGCAATCTCACACCAGATATACCACTCTAATGTTAGTCTGTGTTCACATGTGGTACCTGTTTGTGTTGCAGCAAGGCAGAACAGTGCAGCTGTAAATAAAAGACAGTTACAGAATGCGGACCAGATGTCTGTATGCACTCCACATATCTGTGTGATACAGAATGTGACATGTATATGTGTACAGATACACAGGCACTCATATAGACATAGGCATATCAACAACGTACAACATATATCTATACATATATGTACAAAGATGTATGTTTATACACATATATATAATGGCACTGACAATGGCATGCAGGTGAAATAGTCTGTAACAGGCCAGCAAAGATAAGTGTCCCCACAGTATGCATGGCTACAAACACATAGCACAAAGCGTGGCACATACACATATCACAAAGCTTGGTTCAGTGCAACATATGACCCAATGGTAGGTAAGCAGCTGACATAACAATTGCAGTCTGTGAATGGTTTGTTGTGGCTAATATGGTGGGGGGAGACAAATATGTATATTAAGAACTATGGTAACCGTGCTGTATGGGTGGCTCAGACCTGTTTCCATCTTTATGTCTTCCAGGTAACATGTCACATAGTTGTCTTCCCGCATACAGCGCCGCTGAGACAGAGCTTATCATCGACCACCTGTTACAACACTACGAACTGCTATTTGAGTGGACAGCCCATGACCAGCAAGAGAGGACCACCCTGTGGAATGAGCTAGTCCACAGGGTCAGTGATGTCGGACTGCATAACCGGAGCAATGAGCAGGTCCAGCATCATTGCACCGACCTGCTTCACCATGTACGTTGGCGTGCAGCTGCCTTAAGGGGGGACCACCTCGCAATGGGGGGGGCAACCCACCCATCCACCCCTCACCCGTGTGGAGAAGCTTCTCAGCAGCCTTGTGGCACCTGGCCTCCTGCAGCAACAACACCTGGCAGGGCACATTTTGGAGGTGGGTGCCAACGACACACCAGCTGAGGAGCATGCAGGTAAGGCCCCAGGGCACATTGGTACACCACTCTTGTGTATGCATCTGCATCTGTACAGGTATATAATGCAAATTTGAGATGTCATATACATAGTCTGCTGCTGTGTAGTAGTAATAAACAGTTGTGTATAAGCTGTAATATTGTGTAGTTCTACTGTTGATGTAAAGTAATGCTGCACTCACATTTTATGAATGCCACAGCTGTGGCCACTGACATCAACTTTCTCACACTCCTATGTAGGTCCCTCCAGGATACCACCACGGCTGCAGCCCATAGCTGGTGAGTATGGTTCGTGTTCATGCATGATGATAAACTGGGCATGTAATAGCTATGAGATATCCCATGCACACGTCTAACCCACCTACCCATACTGCATGCTGTACACTTTCACATTTTGTTCCTGTGAAATGCACTGCATCACAGCAGAGACCATGCTGGGGTATCGGAAGTGTACAACAGACACATGCAAGATAACTAACATCTTGTCAATCTGCAATGTGTCCACAGGGATGTGAAGTGTGGCAGGACACATGGCCTACAGTAGGGACATGTGTGACTCAACACCACAATGGCTGCAGCTGCACACAATCAGGTTAAGTAAATGCTGCAGACGTAACCCTGACCCCACAGCACTCATGACAGCAGTTTGTGCATGCCAAGGGATGTGCACATGAGTAGACCTTGCAACCATGCAGAGGTCTGGGACATGTGTAGGTCACCCCCCACAGCCATGGTAAGGTCCGCTGGTTGTCAGTGTAATAGTCTTGTACTGGTCATAAATGCACTGCTGATGTTGTGATCTGTAACGCAGACATCAGGCATCCACAACTGATAGCTGTTCACATATCATCCCAGGTATGAGTTGTTATAACATATAGGGGCCGTGAGCATTGGAGCTGACATAACCTACACAGTAATACAGATGCATCAATGGTTTCTACACCTGCAAGGTATGGTGCACGGTACAAGGCAGGGTGTGGAACAGGTACACAGTAACACTTTGTACATGGGTGCAGCGTTAACACAGGGAAGGGCCATCACCTACCAACACAGCCCAAGCCTCACACACATGTATACTGCCGCTAGCATGAAGTCACTATAGTTGCACTGCATGCTGTTGAGCACCATATGTAATGCATGTTGACATAAGGGTAATGGGAGGACTGTGTGTACATATGTTGTGCAAATCCACACGTAGGAGTGTGGGGTGTGTGCGTGTATGTGTGTGTGTGTGTGTGTGTGTGTGTGTGTGTGTGTGTGTGTGTGTGTGTGTGTGTGTGTGTGTGTGTGTGTGTGTGTGTGTGTGTGTGTGTGTGTGTGTGGGTGTGTGGGTGTGTGTGTGTGTGTGTCCATGTATGCATAGGTGATAGTGGGATTGACCACATGGCAGTACTTCCCCTTGGGATTGTGCTATACATGGAGTGAGACATGGTTCACCAGGACAACCTGTCAGGTATGTGAACACAGGACAGCTGATAGCATAACAAGGTCTGTAGCATGGAGCATGAATTGGGAGGTGAAGTACATACCAGGCATACACATTTTGCCAGCAGCAGATAGATAACCGGTTACCCACATATGCAGCACTACAAATGCAATGGAAAATTACCACATCACATCAGTGAGTGTATCCAGGTAGTACTGTTGTCTACATGATAGGTCGCTTGTGCAGCAGATGTGGCATAGACTGAGCAAGACTGTAGTATGAGGCTGTGATGTGTGACAGATGTAGTGAATGTAGCAGCCCCAACCATATAGGGGCCTTGTACACCATTACTGCCCATACACAGGGTAATACAGGGTGACAGCAATGAGGCCATGTACAACCTACTCCACCCAAGTCAGGGAGGCGATGGAGTAACAGGTCAGGTGTCGTAACCACATGTAGGCATGGAGAGGAATGATATGTTAATGGGCAGTAGTGAGGCATGTATATTAGCAAGTGCCATGCAGGATGGGGAACATATGTAACTGACTGTGGGACTGTCTGCTGTAAACCCAGGGAAAGTGAGGTAGTAAGGTGGCTGTCAGTGTTAGTGTGTGTGAGTGTGTGTACTGTTATGCAATGCTGTACAGGTCTTAACGTGTGTATTTGTTTTCCCCACAGGTGGTGAGGTGGGTCAGGGTCCCTCCTGCATGCAAACTGAGGTAGGTGTCCCTACAGACATCGATGATGATGATGGCACAGGTGAGGCACAGGCAGGGTTGTCAGAAGCCAACACTATGCCAACATATGTCATCACCCTCCTAGCCACCCCAAGCCCGCACACAGTTACAGTGCCCCTACAAACCCCATCACGTGTGGCCATAGCAGAGGGACAGTTGGCACTTGGTGGCAATGACCAGGAAAGTGTGGTGTTCATGCCAACTGTGTCAGGTCAGCATAGCCAGATGTCCCGAAGGCCACCACATTGGCAGATGTACCATGGTGCTCATGGGAGGACTGCAGGTCATCATGCCCCTGGCAGAGGCGCCACAACTGGTACCATCAGGAGCATGTTTCAGGTCGTAATGGAGACACAGGCACGTATGGAAATGCACACCAGACAGGGTCTGAGGCTGCACAGGTCTGCATTCACAGCTGTAAGTGGCAACCTCCATGAACTGCTGGTGCCTTCCATGAATATACCGAGGTCATGGATAGACGGTGGGCTGAGATGGTTGGCCTCCTCAAATGTGGTATGTCTGTGCTAGAACGTGTGGTGGGAGTAGTGCGATGGCCACATGGATATAGACCAGAGACACCAGCAGCTGGCGGTCAACGTGGACGTGCCAGGATGCCCAGCCGCTCCCGTAGTGGCAGTACCAGCCCTAGCGTACCACTGGGGCTGCTGTCCACACCACATGACAGCAGGCCTCATGCACGTGGCCCTGGGCAGTCCCAGGTGGGACATGGTTCCAGTGGACATATGCCATCATCAGGGGAGAGTAGCATCTCAAGGTCTGTACCTGCACGTGCCCATGGAACCCCTGGCAGGCACAGTCAGCATGTCCATGGCTGGAGGCAGTGAACTGCACACCCTGCCAGGTATGGTCTGCAGCTGTCCAACATCACTCGTATAGGGCAGCCACATGGCGGAACTGTGTGCACATACCCACACACTATGCAACCACACCTAGGGCAAACCCATACTGACACACATCACATCACCATTCCACAATCAATGAACCACACCCCTCACCCACACACATGGGGACACATGTTTGGACCACCCTCGGCCTCTGACACACCAGCAACACACCCTGTGCATATGATGATACCTGTGCCACATCCCGGTCATCCATAACATCGATGCAGGGACAGGCTAACATGGTTCTGATGCACACGGTGACTGTGATAGAGTGCTGCAATGTACTGCAGTGTAGAATGTAGTCAGGAGTAATGTGTGCTGCATACATGTCAGGTAATGTAGCCATGCAGCTATGATGCATCTCAGCTGTTGGTAACACCAATTGTTGTCCCCATACTGTCATCCATTTGTGCTGTAGGCATACATGTGTCAGCAGGAGGATGGTCTGCTGTCATATTCCACAAGGGTATGTCAGTGTGGTGATACCATGGCCGTGACATGTCTGGTGTACAGTTGCACACATGCCATAGGTATGTATAACAGTTATTGGCCATGCAAAATTGACCAGTGGCCTGCTGTACAGGTATAATCTGCACCCTTATGTCAAGCCATCCACATACACACACATCCTTACTTGGCGACACTGTGTCTAGACCCCTACCCAAGTATGTAGTGCTACTGAACTGTGTGGCTGTCATTGCACATATGACACCATCTGTAGGGTGAGGTGTGTACCAGGTCACATGTTACATGCAGACCATCCACAGACATGTACACTATGGTAATGGGGGATGTAATGTTTGTATATAGAGAATACATAGAGTGTCATACCATCATGTACACATTGACTGACACATAATAGGTAGACATACATCTTAGAGACCTGGTTGTATAGTTGCTAACTAACTAGTCTGTGTGTCCAATGTGTTAAAGGTAGGCTGCACATAGCACATGTGTAACTGGGCTGTAACCTATCTGTTACCTGTATGGGTGATGGTGACATTGGCCATCTGAGAGTGGTACGTGGGCCATATATCAGGTGTACCATGGTGTAAAGACAGTGTACACAGCACCTACATTCCCCACTGGATATTGTACACACTGGAACCCATCTTGATACTCTGACATACCCACTATCACACATTGGCCATGACGCCAAAACAACCCATTGCATATTACAACAGTGGTACCACAGGGATATGCATGTGATGCACATGACACAGGCATAGTAGGGTGTTGCATTGCATTGCCACACCTATGGGTGACAACAACAATATCTGTACTACTGTGTGGCAATGTGCATTGTCATAGGAGTATGTGGACTTGGACTGGTGCACCCTACAGATATGCACACATGCACACATACACACATGTGGCAGACCTCAATGGGATTCCCATGCCTACCCACCCATTGGTACAACACTGTTGTGCTGGTACTGCAAGGCACATGTAGCTGTTAGGGAGAGGAGTGTAACAGGCTACATGTTACGTTAATGGGGTTGAGAGGCATCACACACTATACAAGTTGTACAAATAGGCATCGCCTCCAGCCAAACACGTCCACCCTGCAATACACTACCAAGTGTTGGAGATCCCATAACCAGGGCCTGTGACAACATGGGTGCATGATGTTACCTGTACTACATCCCACCTGTATGATGTCAGGCTGGTATTGGTAACATACCATGTAGTACAGTCTGGCTCCCATGGATAATGTATTATGTGGAAGCCATCAACATTCCCAGGATACAGATACACAGATGCAGATACAGGTATACATATTTATATATATATATATATATATATATATATATATATATATATATATATATATACATACACACACATATACATGTGACTACACATACACATGCAGTTATATGTACTGTAAGATACATAAGTGAAAGGTGCACACAATATGGAACAGCCACTATGCCTACAGTTGACCTCTGAATGACTGGACACTGTATGCGCCACCCATACAAATGACAATCGTTGCCTGTAACATACACCCACAGAGAGGTCATAGGTAAAGTAACACCCACAGGTTTGCAGACATGGAAACCTTTAATCGTGTACTATTACAGTTCTACATGCCATGACATATAGCTGTTCAGACACTGACAAGTATATCAACAGAGTGATGCTACAGTGGACCAGTTACACTGATACAATGGTCTGGAAAGGTTTACAGCTGTTGCTGTCCAAGCCAAGCCATTCACATTGTACAATAGGAAAGACACACTGGGCCACAGGATACCTAACAATCAACAGTATATAATCCAGGTGTGTAGTTCAGCAGCCTCTATCTACACACTGTACAAACTCAGTAGGTGGTATAGACGTCATATGACCACATGGGTTGTAACTGCTACATAACATGGCATAACTGACACCATCATGAGCACACCAACAAACAGGACAGTTTGTATGGCAGGGGGCAGTAGTCCTGCATTATCCAGATCCATGTCAGTAATGTATATATAGGTGAAGTATATGGTACTATACATCCAAATACCTTAAGGCAGCTGAGCCCTTATACCCCCACATTTTGTAGCAGCCTAGGTCATTTATGGTGCTCCCCCCTTAGACTCAATAATACAGTGTCATATACCACTGTTACATACACTGGTCTCTGCAGTGCATAAGGGCACACATGTATTATGCAGGTGATGCCCACACATATATGGCCCCAGCCCCACCATATGTGTGGGGGTTACAACGGCAGTGGACTGATGGCAGCACTGGCAGTATGTTATACTCCCAGTCGACTATGGATCAAACACCATCATGACATATGTGCAAAGCTTGGTATGTAGGTGATGGACAGAGGCTGGAATACAGGCACGTATGTGGAAATTGTTGTCATACTCTATGCAAGGTGCTGGTGTTACAGGATAGTCTGTAACATACCCTTATTCAGGGAACTGATGGTAGAGATGGTCATGGATGTAGCCATGTACCGGTAACATGCAACACACGTACTGCCAATGCAATATCTGACACAAGACCTGTGTGGTAGACAGACATGACATGATAGGCACAGCTCTGGCCGACATGAGGAAAGGCCCACAGTTGTGTGCTATGTAGATGGACAGCATTCTATGGCAAACTAGTATGTACACCCACACCCTGTAACACCAGTACTGTACAAAGCATAACACAACTCTACTCGCAGTCTATCTGTAGTTCCTGATCCTCCTACAAATATGTGGCTGCCCTGAGTGCACCAGTTCTCCTGTAAGGGGTATTGCTACATGCTGTTGGTAGCACTGCTGCCCACACACAGGATGGATGCCCATCACACAGGAGATGTAATGGGACCATGCACACATGATTTGGGAATCTATAGTAGGTGGTTGCCATGACAGCGTTAATTGGGTGTATTACACTTGTGTAATCATGTTTATCTGGCTATCTGGATAGGTATATGTACATATATTCCCACCATATGTCCTGGACATGAAGTGTAGGCCAACCCCAGCCTGTATGTTCCCAATGTCATAGTTGCAGGGGATGTCAGGTATGTATATCAGGTATACTAGTAGACTATTGCTACTGTCATTGGGATTGTCTTCACAGACATGGTGTGTGTGGGAGGTCACATCTGCTTATAACGTGTGCCATTGGTTACTGAAAGACATGCAAAGGACATCATTGTACAGTACTGCTGCTAGCACGTAATGCTACTGTGGACTGCAGCACAGATATTGGCCAATATATGTGGAGGGTCTGACACAGTCTGTACCATCCAGAGGTATACACATAAGCCCTTAGTGCTACACATGTGTACCATGCCTGAAAATATGGATGTGGACGGCCATGTAGATGGGTATAACACATAATGACCGATATATGATGTCCACCATAGGTCATGCATTCACACACCCCTGCCTGGCCTGTAATGGTATGACCACTGGTACAGGCGTGCCATGGCCACCATACTACACAATAGCTATTGACATACATCTGCATTGCATCCCACTGCCCTGTCTGACATACATGACTGTTAGGGGAGGGCCTGCAGCAGGACATCTGGCTAGTATCTGCACATGACATCCCACTGGGTAGGTACACTCAGCTGCTAGGCATGTCACAATGCACTGTGCAGGCTGCAGGCAGACTGGCTCAACCCTGGCCTACATCTCCTAAGGGGAAATGCACATGTACCTGCATATGAAGCTGGCTCAACAAGCATGTCACAGCACAGGGTAAGATACACCTGTGTGACAGTGCATACCCCCAACCAATGTAAACACAGCCACAGCCACATATGGTTAGCTAGCATGGTATTACAGTATATGGACTATGTGTTGTACACCATCCTCATATGTGCCACTCACAGACTGACCCTACATATACTGGCCTACTACACAGTTTGGTCTGGTGCCTGTCTGTGGTATGGGACACATGTGTTTATGGCCCTACAAACATGTATGCCACTACAGTACAATACAGTGGGGCAGCATATAACATCTGATAGTAGGGGAACTAGAACAATGTCATCTGCCACAGTCTATACAGAGGCTAAGGTACATATCAACACTACACACACTGTCAACATTCACCATAGGTACACAGACCTCAGTACTGTATGAACATCCACAGAATGTGAAGTAATGTCATGTAATGTAACCCCTACTGTACATATGTCTAGCAGTCGGATAAATCAGTGGCTTGTTCTCAGATATGATGCCACAAATTATGGTGTACAACACATATGCACCACTTCATGCACGCCATATGTACAAAGGTTGACAGAGGTGTTGCTGGGAGCACATACACATGGCCAATATTGACATGTTGCTGTGATAACCACATACATTTACTGTAGTTAAAGGGTTGTTGCAACATATGTCCTTTAAGGGATATGATGTCTGTGACTACCACAGCTTTCTCCATCTACTGACTGCAATACTCACACTACCTGCAGCAGTCAATAGCTAGATGCCCCATGGGTGACACGCAACCATGGACAGACACAACACTGACCAGGCTGCAGATGACCCTGCAGATGGGGATTCCCCATAAACATGGAACTGACATTGCAGGTATTGCGACATGTACAACAGCCATATCCACACAAACACTGTTAAAGCAGCATTACTCCAAATGCAGTATAGAGGCACTTACAGTCTGTAGTCGGGTCAGGCACATCCACTTCCTGCTTGTTGCACTGTTTCTACAGTGTATGTTGTTAGGGGTACACCGCAATCCATCTAAGATACTGTTTGCCACATGACAGATCTAGTTCCTGCTCACAGTGGGTGAAAAGGGCCAACACCACCATGATATTCCTAGGTATTGGAGTGTGTTCCCATGCAATTGGCTATGGGAGTGTTACCACAGCTGTTTCACATGCAATCAGCTAGGGGAGGGCTGTGGTTCATGCAGAGTCTGTCAGCTGATCATGAGCATTACTTACATTACACATGCTGCTGCCTAAGCAAAGCAGGTGTATGTCTCCACGTCCACCTGAGAGGGGGGTGGGGGATGCAGACAGAGGCAAATACATGTCAGGGAGGGGTGGGAGGGTAACACTGAAGCATATTTGTGTCACACACCTAGCAGCATAGGGTACCAAACCCCTGACAACTATGTAGTGCTAGCACAGTTCAATGCAATTATTGGATGCACCACATGGGTTACCTGTTGAGGAGCATTCAGAACATATATGTGATGGTGAGTGACATCTGCAACAGGGATACAGTAGCTGTACAGTAGGTGACATACACATGCCTGTCAGCATGAACAGGTGCAAGTGTCAACACAGCCACACTCTCACAAGGACACACACACACACATTGACACACGTGGCAGGGCCAGGTGTACAACTCATTGGCTGTGGGATTGCCACATCACATCACTGTGCAGGTATCCCATGAACCACACAGGTCATACGGGTGCTGTACGGGCGAAGGGTATGGGAAGGTGTCTGACATCAGACAGCATGCTGCAGTATGCCCATGGGGGTTGTAGGGAGTGTGGATTTGAACATCTGCAGCATGCAACACACACACAAACACACAGGGTGCCAGTACTGACATGCATGGGTGCATGTCTTCACAGGTGTGTGGTGTTTGGCTGTGCCAGACAGCTGTCCAAGGCTAGGCAATGGGTGTACCTTGGCATCAGGCCACATGATGATGGTCTGCATTGTGGCTCAGGGATGTAGTGTCTGCATATGCCCACACAGGCGGGTATTATATCCCACATCCGGTCACCTGGGTGACTGTTGTGTGTGGCCAATGCTGTGCATTGCTTGCCATGTCTGTGTTCCTTTATCCATGACATGGATGGCATCTGGGATGTGCACACCTCCCACATGCATGTACAGTGACATGTGGAACTGTATCTGATGTGTCTGGCCCATGTTGTGAACACAGATTATCATCAGATGTGCAAGTCCTGCCCACCTGTGGCGGGAGCTGGTAATGGCCAGCAGCTTTACCATGCACCTACATGGAATGCATGCTATCAGCATTCCTTGGTGTCAGTGGCATCTGTCCATACGGGCATGTTTTCAGGCATGGTATGTCCATTGTGGGTCACATGTGATGGCACCACAGGTGGTGCAGGTGTCTGTTGGGGAACATGGGGGAGGTGCACTGTTTGCACGTATGTGCATATTGGACAGATGGACAGGGTGACATGCCCTCTGTGGCCCACTGCTGTCAGTTCATAGTTACAATCAGTGGCCAATATGCAGTGTACTACCCACATATTGGCTGTTACCTAGGCATGTGTGTATGACACATGGGTTGAGAGTGTGCTCTGGGTAATACTGGCGTTGCTAACTGTGATTGCCTGGCCTTGATGTCACATGTCTGGGTATGGCTCTGCACCCCAGCCTCTCAGCCATATCACATGTGTTATCCCTGTATGGTGGACATTGTGATATATAGTATGGCCACCATATAAGAAATATGCAAAACCTGCTCCACATTGGCCACAGGTGTCACACAGTCACAGCCACCTCTACATAGGATACAGGTTACAAACACACACACACACACACCCACACACACATGTCATGTTTGGGAGTATAACCCCTACCTAACTAGTGTATTACACTACAGCACTACACAGTTATAGTATGCGCCACAAATATTACTGGAGTAGTCCTTGCCCAAAAGTGCATTTCACTATGACTGACATCAGCAGGATTGCCAAATTAAGGCATTTAAAATGACTGTGAGAGACTAGCCTAAAATGCATTGCTCCCTACACAGACAGTGACACACACAATACATCCAGAACTGCCATGTTTGGGGATGGAACTTTACCATGGTTCTAATTCACATCACAGCAGTATGCAGTTACAGGATGTGCTATGGTGATTACTGGTCTACAACCTTCCCAGTGGTGTATTTCTAGGTGTGTGACATTGGCAGCCTTGCCAAAGGTGGGTATGTGAAATGTAAGGGGTGTGAATTCCTTAAAACATTGCTCTCTACACAGTCAAACATGCACGCATACACACACAGTTGGCAGGTTGGGGGTTAGAACTCCCAACTAACTCCTTAATCACACTATGGTCTTACGATGTTACAGGACGTGCTATGGAGATTACTAGGATGTGATCTTTCCAAAGGTATATTTCAAGGTGCGTGACATCAGCAGCCTTGCCAAAGGTGGGTATTTGACTTGTAAGGGGTGTGGGTAGCCTAAAAAGCATTGCTCTCTACACAGTCAGACATACATACAAACACAGACACACACTCACACACGCAGTTGCCAGGTTTGGGGTTGGAACTCCTACCTAACTATTTTATCACACTACAGCAGTATGCAGTTACAGGATGCGCTACAGAGTTTACTGGTCTACAGCCTTCCAAGGGGTGTATTTCTAGGTGCGTGACATCAGCAGCCTTGCCAAAGGTGGGTATGTGAAATGTAAGGGATGTGAGTACCCTAAAAAGCATTGCTCTCTACACAGTCAGACATGCACGCATACACACACAGTTGGCAGGTGGGGGTTAGAACTCCCAACTAACTCCTTAATCACACTATGGCCATACAATGTTACAGGATGTGCTAAGAAGATTACTGGGCTACAATCGTCCCAAAGGTGTATTTCAAGGTGCGTGACATCAGCAGCTTTGCCAAAGGTGGGTATGTGAAATGTAAGGGGTGTAAGTGGCTTAAAAAGCATAGCTCTCTACACAGTCAGTGACAGACAGACACACAGACATATGCACACACATACTCACACACGCACAGTTGCCACATCTGGGGTTTGACCTCCTACCTAACTACATTATCACACTACAGCAGTACACAGTTACAGCATGCACTACAGAGATTACTAGGCTAAAGCTTTCCCAGGGGAATATTTCAAGATGGGTGACATCAGAGCCTTGCCAAAGGCGGGTATGTGAATAGTAAGGGGTGTGAATAGCCTAAAAGGCATTGTTCTCTACACAGTCAGTGAGAGACAGACACACACATGAACAGTGACAGACACTCACACACACAGTTGCCATGTCTGGGATTAGAACTCCTACCTAACTAGTCTATCACACTACAGCAGTATGCAGTTATGGGACGCGCCACAGAGATTACTGGCCTGCAACTCTCCCAGTGGTGTATTTCACATTGGATAACCCCAGCAGGCTTGTCAGGATACTGCTATGGGGTGGCCGGTGTGTGCATGGCCCATAAACCATTCATGTAAGGGTGACATGCCACGAGTAGCCACACACGCGGTCATATGTCAAAGGTATGTGTATAGGGCAACTAGCTGACTACGTCCTTGTACAGGCATGTTGCACAGCTGGCACATGGACCACATAGTCTATGGTGCTGACAGGTACTGGTTGCTAGTAACTGCAGTGTGTGACATCTGCACCTAATGTGTTTGGGGCCCTTTGGCTGTATGCTGGGTGGGACAGTGTGGATGGCTCCTTGTCACGGTCACCCTCTTCCACACATCTATATCCATCTACCTTTGGCTTATTATGATGTGTTGTCCTTACATATATATCTGTATTCTTGTCCACTGTGTGTATGCAAGACATGAGTGGTGCATACTGACGTGTCTGCAGTAACAGTTGCAACCGCTGGATGTGCCTGGTCCACTGGTGTTTGCATACATGGCCTTCATGTATTTACATATGTGAGCATGTCCAGTAAGGCCGTCTGTTTTGCATGTGTGGATCTCGTCTGGTGGTATGTACTGCACAGCTGACCTTTGTGTTGTACACCGACAGGTATCATGCTGTGTCTGCAGGGTATCCACCGATCATTTGGCATTGACTGTTGCAACATGATTGCATAGCAGGGGGAACACCTGACTATTTCTATGTTTCTACACAGGATTGGGGGGCGCACCTGACTGTTACTATATTTCTATGTAGGGTGGGGGGCATACCTGACAGTTGTACACATTTGCTAGGACTGTACTGGTATGTCCTGTAGTCAATTTCAGTCAGTAGTCTTACCTATCATGCTGGCTAAGCCATACCGGTGTACTAACATTCTTATCTTTTGATTGCATACACATTAGTTTCTGACTTCCTAGACATCACAACTGACATCCCACTACCTGGCCTGCTGTAGTCTGTCCATGTAGGCCTGTGTGGGGGCTATCCATACCCCTCATTCAGAGGCCATAGTATGTCATTTGTTTGTGTTTGTCTATACCTGTCCTGCTGGCTGTGACTGTTGTTGGATATGTGACCCCCCCCTCCTGACTGGCATGTGTGAGTCCCTTATCTTGTGGGTGTCCCAGTATTGAGGGTGGTGCTGCAGGGATGCCTATGTTGGATGCACATATTATACTGCCTACGCATGGTTAGGAACAGGTAGTGTAATGTCTGACATCCCTTTTACTGTATGTGAGAGTCAGAGAGAGGTGCTATTCCCTGGGTCCCTCCCGTGCCAGAGTATGTGCTATGCATTGCCTCATTGCCAGGGCCAGGGCATACTGGGCATGTCTCCTTCTGCCTACTGGGGTAGGCTCAGCTTGTTTCTCCTCTGAGTCACTCTGTGCCTGTGCAGGTCTTGGCACTGGTGGGGGGCTATGTGGCCCTGCCCCTTGCTGCTCCTGCTGCAGCTGTTTCTGCAGGATCATATTGTGTAGCATGGCACATACAAGGATGATTTGGGTACATGTAGTTGGTGAGTACTGCAAGGCTCCACCGGATGTGTCCAGGCACTGGAACCATGACTTGAGCATCCCAAACACACACTCTATTATGATTCTTGTTTGTGCATGCGCATCATTATAGAGTTCTTGTTCGGGTGTGTGTGCATTTCTGATGGGTATCATCAGCCACGGCTCCAGTCCGTATCCAGCATCCCCCACTAGGTGACTGTGTGGGATGTCCCCATTAGCAAATTTCTGGTACAGCTGCATCAGATGCCAGATGTGGGAATCGTGATAACTTTCAGGGCAGCCAGCACACACATTCAGTATTATGCCCTGGGCATCGCACACGACCTGGCAGTTGATGGAGGGGAAACCCTTGTGGTTGATGTAGACCCTACCCTGCTCACCAGGTGGCGCTTTGATGCATATGTGCGTGCAGTCTATTGCACCCACTACCTCAGGGTATTCTGCTATTTGGTGGAAAAGATGCATATTGCTGGCCAACGCCTCACGGGTGAGGGGGAAATATACGTGCTCACTGACATGTGCTGCCATGGCATCCAGGAACTGGTGGAGTACCCTGGATGCTGATGCCTGTGAGATCCCCATCATATCTCCCAGTTGGCCTTTGAAAAGTACCTGTAGGTAGTATTCTTAGGCCTACACATACCTTCATTTCCACTGGGATGGGCTCCCCTCTGTTAGTTCTGTGTGTCAGGTGTGGCTGGCACAGCTCAACAATTTGCTGTAGGAGGTCCCTGTCCACCCTATAGTGCTCCACTATCGCCAGCTCATGTAGCCCTTGGTAGGTTACCCTGGGTTTGTACACTCTTCTTCATCTCCTCACTCTGGGTTGGTCAGCAGCATTCCCATCCTCACCACCCTCAGCCTCTTCCACAAGTTGTATGATAGCTATTGCAGCCCCTAACATTTTGCTGTTGTGAGTGTTGTGAGTGTTAAAAGTTCCTTGCTTGTTTACACTGGTGGTGTAGGGTGTAATATCCCCCAGCAAACATCTCCTTCATTTTCTGTCTCACTCTGTGCCACCATTTCTTTAAGTAAATCATCCCGCAAGCATCCCGACTGGATGATTGTAATTATACATCTACCATTTGCTGACTCATCTCCATCAAACAGATTTCTTTGAAACAATTCAACAGAATCCTGCACACATTATCTGGTCTCGCTATTTGCTTTCCCCTCCATTTTATTTACCACTCCAACATCTCCTTCTCTCTCCATCTGCCTCTCTGTTTCTTCAGGCCACCTCTGCACCTGGAAAAGAAACAGTGAGTGCTCCTCAAAAATTGTTCCCATTGGCAACAATGATGAGTAGAGGAAGTTCCCTGATGTCCTGACCAAATTTCCCTCAGTAGTAAAAATACCAGTTTAGGTCTCCCCTGAAAAGAGACTAAACTGATCAACAAAGTATAAATAAATAAATCATGTTTATCAAGGACCAAACAATGCAGTTCTGATAAAATTCAGTAAAAACATCATAACAAATTGTACTGAAGTCCACAAGTGGAAAGAAGAATTCACATTAACAAAAATCATAAAAGTTACAGAAAATTACTTAGAAGTTCAAAATACCTCTCAAAATTTGCACCAAGCAACAATGTTAATAATCTATGAATAACTTCACCATGCTATGGAATGAAACAAAAACATAGTTCACTCAGCTTGAAAACATTCATAACATGCAAATACTACTACCATAAGATGGAAATAAAAAATATTATTAAAAAGGCAATAGCAAATGCAAATGAAGGAAAATAATATGGCAGACTCCTTCAAAAACAATTTTTTGTGTAACAAAGAACTACTGCCTGAGACGCTGAATGTAGTTAAATCCTGGAGTTACAGGAGAGTGAGCGTTGGAAGACATAAAGCTGCCACTTTAGTGAATATGTACATGCAAGAGGTTGTTATTCCTGCTGGCAGTCACAGAGGTGCACATTGTCACCCCTGGTGTTACAGAATCATCCATCTGTGCCTAACATATTATGATCTCCATAACAAGGAACTAGTGGAGCACTATGGATAGAGGTACCATGCAGTGCTTTGGTCAAGATATGTTGCTGTCATATGCAAGCTGATGGGATACATAGAATACTCATCCTTGTGGGAACCAAGGTATATGTGGCTTTTAGAATTTTAGCTAAAGGGGCTTTTCAGTGACCAGTGAGGGACATGGGTGTATTCCAGGAATCTGCCTCAAGCATATTCCACCAGTTTCTCCATGCCATGCCATGCTACAGCACATTTGGGAGCGTATGTGGTTTCCATGCACTACAGAGTACAGAAGCAACACCATGTGGGTATTTTATGATATAGCCCATTTTCCTGATGTGTTAGAGCTATTGACTGCATCCACACTGTACTAAAAGCCCCACATGGGAATCAGTGACAGCGATATATCAACCAGAAGGGGTTCCACTCAACAACTACCAGATGATTTAAAATGTACAGGGTGGAATATACCATGTATCAGCAGACCACCCAGGTAGTGCCCAGAACTTGCATATCTGGCAAATGTGCAACTTATATCAGCAGTTTGTGCAGGAAAAGTTTCCACTGGGCCATCTTATTGGAGATATCAGATATGCTATGGAGCCATGACTAATAGCAGTAATTAGACCCCCACAGACCATGGTTAGAATGCATATAAAACTGCCCTGTCACAAATACATTTTATTGTCAAAAGTGTATTTGGATTGTTAAAGGCACATTTCCAATGCCTAGATGTCTCTGGTGGTAGTCTGCAGTACAGCTCAGAAGCATGCATTAAGTATTTATAATGCGTACAATATTACACAACATCCTAATCCACAGACAATTCCAGAAGAGGAGAAACATTTGGAGGAGGATGTCCTAGAGTCAGTGGAGGAAGTGCCTGATGAGAAGGCTTTGGAGGAGCTGCCTGGCTGTGGGGGATAATTTTGTAAGGTGGAAGCAGATGCAGTACACTATGGCACTGGCTAAGAAGCAGCATCTGGTTCATAAATATGGTCAGAATAGGCATAATATACAACAGTAAAAATGATGCATGCAATACTACACCCACATTGGGCTAAACCGTACACTGAGTAGTCACACTTTACATCTGACACAGACTACCTAGGTAACAGAGCTCTAAGTGATAGATACTGTTTTTATCATAATGATGGGAGGAGGGGATGCGACAGTAACAAGTGTCAATAATGGGCAGTTTGGTGTGAATGTGCATATGTGTGTGTCTGTTCAGTGGAGGTTGAGTGTTGTGAGACATATAGAATTGTCAGGGAAGGGTGGTGTCTCCAGTACAGTGTGACTGGGCAGAGGTGGGAGGTATTGATGCTTGCATGTATGTGTGCATGGACACAACTCCAGTAGACAATGCAGAACTGTGGTGGAGAGATCTAGGGCACCTGCAAGTGATCTCTGTGCTGACAAGTAGCAAGCATAACTAGGGTATCTAGACTGTTTTAAAATAATAACATAATTTTAGACCTGGTAAAAACATTGGTCCCAACTTGAACTACCAATATAGTTCTTTCAGTTTAAGAAAATTACCAGTAATACTTGTGCCAGTTCAAGAAAATTGCCTTTATAATTCTCTCAGTTTTAGAGTACTTGTGGTTGAGCAACTAGTAATGGATTTAAGGGGTGGTGATTTTAATAATTTTCTTGATCTGAGAAAAGTATATTAGCAGTTCTAGTTGGGAACGAATGTTTTTATTGGGTTTTAATAATATTATTTCTTTAAAATGTGTGTTAGCTCAAAGGAGGTTACAGTACACTTGATTGGCTGACATTGCAGTCACATAATTGATTGAATTTATATAAGTAGTGTTTACCTTTGATAATGTTATGTTTGTGATGAACTTCACTTACTAAAATTGATAATAAGCACTAAAACAGAGTGAGCAGTGTTTCTACAGCAGTTTTAGTTTACATTAGCATACCTGGCAACTGTTTAGTTCACCTGGTGGCACCTGTAAGAGTGATCATCACTGACAAACAGGATAATATTTTTTGTCTGCCTCTCTCTTCATCTCCATCTGTTTTATTTTTGTATGTATTTTTTATTATTTCTCTCCATTTATGTTACTATTTTGTGCAGTGTCAATCATAACTATACCTTTACTACATTAGTGTTCTCTGCTTTGCCACCGTACTCATCTATCTCCAGTTGTGCTTATCTACTGCATGATGGAGATCCTGGTATGAGGGGCAACCTGACAGTGTCCCCCCACTGCCTCTTGCTGTCACTCACAAGAGAAGAATACTATAGCTACCTCTGACCAATGGGTCACAGTTCATCACCAGGTGGGCGTTGGAGGAGGAAGTTTATGGACTGGTGGCTTGGCATCTGCATTGGGCACCTGGGGGGGGGGTCTTTGTGCAGCTTACAGAGTCACAAAGCTTCCTGGCACTGGCTTGTGCACCATGTGAGGCAGGACTCAGTGGGTAGGACACTCAGAGAGGTGACTGACCTCTTCCAGTATCTAGACTAAGCATCAGGGTCAGGAGCTGGGTCTCCACACTATCACCATCCTAGTGTTCCCCTGTCACCCCCTTTTGTTGTCCAATTCTCCCCATCCACACTTGTTGTCCTTCTGTTAGCATGTCTATGCATCTATTGTCAGTCCTCCACTTTGTGTCAGCAGCTCCCCTGTTGGTCTTTGTATTTTATGTTTGTGCACATGCCCCTGCTTCCATACTTCTATTCCATTTACATCCCCTTTATATACTCCCCATTTCCCCTTCTTGATAAAAAAATGGACAGTGTCCCAAAAAAGTATACCCTTCCTCCTCACCCCATCCCACAATTTCTTTATGTCCCTGTGCATGTTCCTCTGCTTGCTGTTCCCTTAATCTGAATTTCCTGTACTATTACTTGTCCATTTCAATGAATAAAACTCCATAGAACATTGTCAGGAGTCACTTTTGTGGCTTGAAGCTATTCTAGTAGTGTCACTAAGGTGTGCTTGTGCATGTGCATACTCACATGTATGTGACATGATCACTACTGCTGCTGCTGTTTGAGAATTCTCTAACTGCATTTGTGATGACAGCTCTCTCCCCAATGGTACTGTCATTTATAGGAGTGAATTTCTTAAATAGTTAATGCCTGAGGAGTAAAATAAATTCTTTCCTGTGGGAGTCTTTGAATGGTCGCGCAAGGCATGTTTCTGAATCCCAATGTATGTGCATTTAGTCAAGAAAAAAAACATGTGAAGAACTGTTCTGAAGTTTTGTGAATCAGGCCTAAGGGTGACTAAATATGATAATACTTACTCATGAATAAAAAATGAATTTTTAAAATGTAGAGGAAGTATGCATCTAGAATTTCTAGACAGTATTTTACTGTTACTTATACGTACTTGCACAGATACTATAATTTCCACATATTTGCACCTGGTATGTGAGAAAAAAACTTTAATCAAACCAATAAAATTATACATTTTGTGCATTTGCTCACCGTCTAATGTTATAATAACTTGGAAGACAACATTATTCATTCATTTCAAAATGTACATAATCTCCATTAATAGTTCTGGGGAGTTAAGATAAAATTGGGGTTAGTCTTTTCCAGGATGTAGAGGGCTAAAGCTGCTACTATGTTGCAGGTTTCCTGAGTTGGACTACCATCTCAGGTGACTGTAGCAGCTGGCTGAGAAGAATGGAAGTACGTGGTCACTGCTGGCTGACCCATTCTGGAGGGGAGCATGCAGCTCAGCTTGACTCATGGATGACTCCTTGCAGCAACACTAGGTGTTCCTCCAGTGGTGTTCTGAGCTGGCTGAGCTCATGCTAGCATAGATGAGGGGAAACTAGCATGCAGAGGCACACTTTCTTATGGGAGGCAGTGATTGTAAACTTGGAGAAGCCAATGAGGGGAGAGCAGGAGTGCAGCTGCGGGGAGAGGGTAGGCCTTTCCACAGCACTAGTAGGCCGGTATGCTCTCTACTGCCTGACTCTCTCTGGGGAATACAGGGCAGATGGGGGTTTACATGCAGAAAAGAATGGTTCACAGGATTCTTGCCTAGCTTGGGAACACCCAGCTGCTGTCTTGTTTGAAAAAAATGGGCCTTTTTTGTGAAGTTACAGGAACCACCAGGCAAGGTAATGGGGGAGCAAAAAAAAAAAAAAAAAAAGAAAAGACAAAATGTGGATGACAAACAATATGTGGAACTGCCTGTCATAATGGACTGTATAAGAGATTTAGGGTCAAAACTGGAATGTTGCATTAGAGGAGCCATTGGGCAAGATTCTGGGAAGGGAAGCACAAAACCAGAAAAGGCAAAAGTATGGATGATATAAAACAATGTGCAGAACAGCCTGTCATAGACATTTGTAGAAGAGAGTTAACCTGAGTCAGAAATAGAATGTATGTATTTTAAATCAAGTGGACACCTAAATTGCATAAGGAAAATATATAAACTAGTTGTAGCTGATGTGAATTAGAGACTGTTACTTTTCAGCATTATTCATTACTGCAGTTATATGTACTAAAATAAAATTTTAGTTATTAATACTTCTCTCTCTCTCTCTCTCTCTCTCTCTCCATCTTTCTTGCTTTCTGCTTACCAGATATCACAATGCAATGATTGCAATGTCATTCTTACTCTGATGGCAAAACACTATGAAGTCATAACAGATAATTATAAGTCCAATGGGAAGTCTAATGCAGACTGTAATGTAGTCATAAAGTGTGGGCACTGTTCACAATTGGCCTCGCTGGACTAAAGCTTCACCTGTGAAAAGGCTGTGTGGTATGCAGAATGCTTGGTATACTGTTCATAGAGTGAATCACTATGCTTCTTACTACACAAGGTGAAGTGTGGAAGGCAGGACTAGTGCACACCTTACTACCCTCTGTCTGCACACCTCTCACTTGTCCCTTTGCTTTTTCTTCATATGTTTACACTGATCTTTGTAAAATGTTTGAATTTCCAGCAAATCACTGAAGGTTACAGTCATTCAATAATGCCAGGCATTAGAGTTTAATACTTCTTATTGTTTCAAATATGCATGTTGATGAAAAAACTGTTGTTTGTAAAAAAATGTAAAAAAGTGGATTAAAGGAATATGTAAAAACTGCCCTTGATTATGGGCTTTTGTTCTACCATTATTTTTGGCTTTGTCTAGAATTCTTGAACAAAGAAGTTGAGAAGTATAGTCTGTCTAGGCTTAGTTGCTGCTCAACTCCTTAGGTTAAGAATAAGTGTTAAATTTCAAATAATGAGAGACACAGGATCAAGACCATGTGCTGTTCTCAAATACGACTAAAATTCACTTATAAAATTAACAGTTCTCAAATACGACTCAAATTCACTTATAAAATTAACAGAATAACATTATATGCATAAAAATGCATGTGCCGATGAATAAAAAGTGTCGAATTCTGATAACCGACATTCTATAGTAATGTAATTCTCAGTGGATTCTAAGAATATGTCTTCCTTCATGAAGGACTGAAACAAAGATCTGTGGGAATTCTAAGATTCATAGGTAAGTACTAGGCTAGCTGCCTTGCAGGTAATTTTTAGCCTAGCTAATATTCATTCCAAGGTGAGAATCAAACCTTGCATCTTGTGTTTGTGAAGTAAAGACCTTAACCATTAAGCCAACCCCCATGAAATTATGAACCAGTGAAAAGTATGATCGCAGGGCACATCTCACATGGTTATATGTGCTGTACTCCTCTGCAGCAATGGCTATCATTGGTGGTAAAAGGACATGCACTGACTATGCACTGAGGGAAAGCTATGTACAGCCATCTGTGAACAGATAGCAGTGATCACAATGACATGCCACACTGAACACGCATACCTTGCACAGTGCATTTTTTGCCACAAATCACTACAAAAATGGCACACATGCTCCCACACTGCATTATAATACTGCCTTTTAACAACATGTAGCAGTGCAGGAAGTACAAAAAGCTGGGATATTGCTAAGAAATGGAACTCCTTACCCTCCCACATTACCCAGATAGACTGCACAAAGACATGCAAAGTAGCATTAGAAACTTACCTGCTTGACAACCTCACATGCCAGTGTAAATCAAGAAAACCACCACAAAACAAGCACTACTTAACACTTAGCCAGTTCCACAGGCTGTAAATAACTCTTACCCAGATAGCATCAGTCTTATACTATGACTGCTGTAACTGATTTTCAGCAAGAACTGCCATGTTTTTTCCTTGCAATGCCAAAAGTAATAACTCAAAATTATTGTACTACACTACCAACTGTTTATCAAAGTTTATAGACATTCTGATTACATACTGTTAAGTTTAATGTTGTCTATATATTGTTTAATTTTTTAATCTTGTAACATTGTTTAATTTGATACTTGAAAAATTGTTTGTCATCTGCCTATATCTTACTGTTTATTTGTGCAGCTTTTCTCCCTGGGCCTCCATTGAAAATGGGTTATTGACCCAGTGGACTTT
This sequence comes from Protopterus annectens, assembly GCF_019279795.1. Lineage (NCBI taxonomy): Eukaryota > Metazoa > Chordata > Ceratodontiformes > Protopteridae > Protopterus > Protopterus annectens. The sequence goes on along the minus strand of NC_056735.1, from coordinate 821,204,846 downwards.
CCCGGTTTACAAATGTCAATAAATAAATAAATAAATATTTTGTGCCGTCAAATGTTATGGCCTTTGTATTCTGTGCTACTTTGATATTTTCATATAGACAGACACACACACACACACACACACACACACACACACACACACACACACACACACACACACACAGGATTCTGTGTGTGTGTGTGTGTGTGTGTGTGTGTGTGTGTGTGTGTGTGTGTACATATGGGTCTGGGTTACAACGTCGACAGATGAGAAGACCGACAGCGAAATCACCGACGCCAGAAGATCGACGGATGAAAACACCGACGCGGAGAACACCGAGATGGGGAAAGGATGTGTAAGTATGCGGTAGTGACGGACGTTAGTGTGCGAGTAAGGTAAGTGTGCGATGTTGACGGTCTGTAGGGGTAGGGGTGGGTTAAGTGAGTTAGGGTTAGGGCGCGGGTTAGGTAAGGGTGCAGTAGTGAATGTTTTGGGTTAGGTAAGGGTGCAGTGAGTTAGGGTTAGGGCGTGAGTTAGGTAAGTGTGCAGTAGTGAATTTTTGGGTTAGGCGGTTAAGTGAGTTAGGGTTAGGCGGTTAGGTTAGTGTGTGATAGTGACGGACCTTAGGGTTAGGGTTTCGGTTAGGGTTGTGGATAGTTGTGTATGTAAGGTTTAGTGTTTGTTTGTTAGGATTTAGGTGTGCTTGTATTGTGTGTGTGGTTTTTGGTCAGGGAATTTGTTTTGTTTATTGGTTGTTGTGATGATGTGTTGAGTGTGTGCAGTGTCGTGTTTGTGAACTGTCGATGATGTGGTGCCGGTGATGTCGTTGTCGATGTTGTGTGCTGTCGGTGTTATAACCTAGAACCATATATATATATATATATATATATATATATATATATATATATATATATATATATATATATTTTTTTTTTGTTAGAAAAAGAAAAAAGGAAATAGTCTGCACTATTTAGAGTCTGTGCATGTTTAAAGATACATATCACAAACAAATGCACACACTATTTTTGGAGTATAAACATTTTTGTTTTATTTTTCCACAATTCTTAGTACATCCTGCAAATTCAGCAGAAAAACTGAAATGCAAATGCTATCATTTTTCTCACAAAATACATACAGATGTTCACTTACCTTCATGAATAGAACCACGTTATGGACAATATATAGAAGGCTATCCAAATGTATCTTTTTAAGAAATTCTCACTACAAAATCTCAAGCACTTCAGAAGATGTAACCCTGTATGTGCAGGTGTTAAAATAGTTCTAAGTGGCCAGCAATGGGGTGCACCAAAAAAGGAACAACAGTGAAAGCCTTAAGTGACACAAAATCAATAGAAAAACAACAAAAATACATTTACCAGTTTAAGAAGTCCTTTATTGCTGAAAGTAGTCTAATTCACAAGATATGACAATTTTAACACCACCTCAGTCCAATAAAAGCACCCTGCAATTCAAGTTGAAAGGAGACTGAAAGCACGGCTAGCTGGAACACATCCCAGGCATGATGTCATTCATTTTATGACTGCTGTTGAGCATGCTCAAACTGCAGGAGGGAAGGAGACATATTTTTCACATACTGTTTATTTGCAGCCACAGAAATACCTAAAATGTCTGATTCTTCTACAGAGTCATTACTAACACATTGATAATCATTATTATACTTGAGAATTACAAGTTTAAGTTAAGTATATTTTCCTGTAGTGACGAAATATGGAATGATCTCTTTCAGTACCAGGAAAAACAGTTGTTCAGATAACCAAACATCAAAAAGCTCGAATGAAGGTTCACCTTCATTCGAGTGTTTTTTGGATTTAGTGCCTGGTTTTTCGATCAATTGGTGCTGTGGTTAGAGGAATTTTTTAGTTAATACAGTATACCACAGGAAATACAATTTTCCCAGAGATGCAAGCAGTTATTTTGATTACTATACAATGTAGTAGGGTTTTCATCAGCACCAGCTACACTATTTTATCTCTCTATTTACGCATGTATGGATTTATGTTGTATGTATGCATACTGATTAATTAACCATGAGGTGATCTGACCCAAACTGACATTTTTCAGCCACCACCACCACTTACTACAGGCAAGTGCACGCATGTCCACACACACACACACACACACACACACACACACACACACACACACACACACACACACACACACACACAATCTCATGTCTCCATTGTACTTACCAGTACCATGCAAACTCTGATAGGAGTGAATGAGTGACATCCGTCTTTTGATTGTGTTCACTATTGCCACCTAGCGCAATGTAAAATGTTACTGAGGTGAGTTATTCTCTGAATTGCCTACTGAGGAATTCTGAGTCCGCGATCATTTGCAAGCAGAAATCACATGGCTAATTAGCTTTATCATCTTTCCTGGACTGCCAAATTAGAAATGAGCTTCACCTGCAAAACTACTGTGAATGCCAAGGCCCTTGAGAGGGGAAACCCTCAGTAGTAGCAGAAACCTTCCAAGATTAGACTTCCTCATTGTACTAAGCCTTTCTGTTTCCAGTGTTTGTCTTTTCTGTGAGCTCTTTCTTGGTAATTTGTTTACAAAATTCTTATTTATTATTTTGAGGATGATCAGGAAGGAAGGGGTTCTTGAGTTTTGATGGTGAAGAATAATCTGTGGAAGATTATGCCAGAGTGATTGCTGGTGAAAATCACCTCTTCTGTTTAGTCAAATTGTACTGCTATACAATTGTTCATTTGTTGCAGCATTTACTACTTCATTACAAAAAGTTGATTGCATAGTCAATATTCCAAGTTTATTGATTTTTAGGACCAGTTATTTTGATTTTCTTGAGGCAGCCTCTGCCAGTATTGTTATTTGTCTGCTTCCAGATTTTTCAAACTTTGTTAAGTGGCAATACTCTACAGACACAAGACTCTTTTCTGGAATGTTGTGACAGCACTACCCTGGTTAAATGACTTTCTCAGAACAATACTGGAGGTCAGTGGAGGCTGAGGCAATCAAAACATGCAACACAAATGGAAGCTTCTCACCAATACTAATGTCTTTCGGCTTTTCCTGGTTAGGGGTCGCCACAGCGGAACTCCGGACCGCTAATGATTGTCCGTGGATTTTTACGGTGCCGAGGTGCCAGCCCGATGCCCAACCTTCAAGGAAGCCCAATAGCCTTAATCCTCTGTGCAAATGGAATAGCGCAATGAATTGCTTAAGTCATCTTGTTAGTTCTGTAGCTAACCACCATTTGTGTCCTTCACCCACGTCATCGAGGGGAAGTGTAAAGATAGATGTTGATCAATGTTAACATAGAAGTGATGAGAAATTAGAGCTTTATTTGGATTACTGGAATTCAGAACAGTATTTTAGTTAGCAGTGGACTATTCATACATGCTCAGCTTATGAAGTATTCACTCTGGTGGACGTCATAATGCTGTGGAATAGTTTAAGTTTTTTGCAGAATTAATGGAAAGGAATTGAAAAAAAGTGTCACTGTCTATGCATAAGTCAAGTGCATTCCTAGATATTTGTGTGGTTTGTTTAATGTTTGAATAAAAATAGTAAAATGTCTGGTTGCTAAGACTTTTGTCATTTGTATGACATTACAGTTCTTTAAAAATAAGCTAATCTTTAATTTTATGTGTCCTAATAAAATTTACAGTAAAATAAATAAAAAGAAGATTATTTTTTTATTGTCAGAACTTACTAATAAAATACTACTGATGCAGGTAACTAGGGCTGGGGGGTGCAGTTTGGTGAATATAAGCAAGAAGTATTTGAAGCTTTAGATATGTGTTTAGTAAGACAGTTTTTGCTACACACTTAGAACTGTGTTCGATTGCATTATTTTTGGTTTCTGCAATGTCTAGGTTTAAATGTTCCATATACAGAATTATTAGCCCTTTACCCAATCTTTTGCATGGCTTGTTTTCTGTAGCTTGGTTATAGCCTTTTATAAGATGGAATAAGAAATGTGTCTAGTTTTAATTACACAGTGATACAGCAGGCTTAAGGACTTCAAGAAAGGATAGACATTCAGTTAGCTTGATAGATATTCTCCAGGCACTGATATGGGCAAAGGCTGTACAGCACATTTTCTTGGCATGTACAGGGACATAATTGTAAAATTAGTGCATCACAGGGTGAAACTAGCTTATTTCTGGTTACACAGAGCCTGGGTTTGATTCAACATTACTAGGGCTGGTGTTAACATCTTGGGGGCCCCAGCAACTGAAAAGCTGGGAGCTCCTTGGACACTTCCAATCTAAGTATCACCCATTCACAGCCACCCATACTAAGCAAACCTTTAGCTCTTACTAGAAAGCTTCATGAGTAGTATGCATATAAATCACAATGTTTTTGCATTATGACAGGCACAGCAAATATCATATGTTCAACTCCCATCAAAAAAGGTAAACGCATTAATGTCTTAAAGTAACCATCATCCTAATCTGTCTCCAAACTGTGCAGTACTACTTTTTAAAATAAACAAAATGTGAAATACTTATCATAAAATTTATCTGTGAGCTGTATAACATGGTTAATAACTGTCCTTTTCTGTAAGCAAAAAGTTCCTTTGATGAGTTACTATCATTCAGAATTATTTATTATGAGTATTGTAAAAAAGTATTAACAACAGCTGCGTGATGGTCCCTTTTAATGAGGAGCAGAGTGGAATATGGAAGTTTTAAGACTCAACTTCTTAATTTCTTTGCTTAAGAATTTAATCTAGACAAAGCCAAAAATAATGGGTGGATAAAGTCCCCATATCTGGGACTAAAATTCACTTAAAAAATTAAAAGAACAGATATTACATTCATCAAAATACATTTTCAGAACAGTAAAAAATAGTAAACTATAATAATCTGACATTGCTGACTGTAATACTCAATGATTTACCAGAAAATCAAACATTTTTATAAGAGACAGGCAAAAACATGAAGCAAAACCATCACAGGTATGGTATCTGGTGTCCTACCACTATTTATAAAATATATAGCAAAATCAGCTAAGTTACAGTATTGGGTGTCCTGACAGTATTGAAAAAAAAACACCTGAAACAGAAAGCTGTTCTTGAAGTTTAGGAGCATCTCCTCTTCTTAAAATGCCAGGTAAGTGCTGAGATTGTTTTTTCTGGGCTGATGATCTCTAGCGTTTACCTCATGTTCATTAATTGATAACCAACTTTATCCTAATCAGGGTTATAATGCAAATTGGTTTAAGATAAACCTGTCATTGCAGAATGAACAATCTTTTTTTTCCCTGCCCTTTTCCCACAACCAGCTACAGCTTTTGTGGGAGTTCCACACAGTCATGAATGATTGGCAGTCCCTTGCAGTCTCAAGTAAAGTGGGTGCCACCGGCTATGAGCATCACCTGACGTAATCGGTAGAACTATAAGGATAATGAAATACTTTGTGTTGTTACATGTTTTCAGTAGTTCTATGAAGTAGTCACTGTCTGGAATTACACATCATTGGTGCCTGGAAAGAAAAAAATATTGATTGTGTGCACTTTGGTTGATATTTTGGTATACTGTGGCTTCGGGAGTCCTAATGGTAAATGAGTATAACAGGTCCCTCGGACTCATCTTTTCAGCTTGTTTTTTAACTTTGATTTATACTGTTATAACTTATTTATTTTGTTATGTATTGGCATTTTATTATACCATTTGCAAGCTCTTTAAGCTGTGTTGTTTGTATTTTCATATTTATATTTTATATTGGTTTTGTTGGAATGTGCTTAGTTACAAATACATAGACCTGAAGTTGATTAGATATAGGTAAACCAGGTACTGCATTTAGAAAGGCTTACCATTATGTGGAAGCCTTAACTTAAAGGATTTCTGCATCTAAGTAAGCTTTTCCAGTTCAGAGACTGTTCCTCCTCCATGTTTGTCTCTTGGCAGAGGCTGTAGCTCAGAGTGATGATGCTGGGGATGTTACATGCTAAGGATGTAGTCCAGCGGAGTGGCTAATGCTAATTAGTCATGTGCTCTGCCCTGGCCATGGCTAAAGATTCTGAATTTTTTTTTTTTGTTCTGTAAAAGGAAGAAGTGCTTGCTATCTCCTGATTTCCTTCACACATTCAGGCCTATTAGAGTAGTCATGGTACAGTTAAGTATAACAAAGCCAGGTGTGTGTGTGTGTGTGTGTGTGTGTGTGTGTGTGTGTGTGTGTGTGTGTGTGTGTGTGTGTGTGTGTGTATGTTTGGTGCAGCATGCATTCAGGTTTGTGGATGAGTTTCTGTGATTGTGAGCAAGTTTGTAGGGGCCATGTTTGTGGATGTGTGCATGTGTTTTTGTGTGAATGAATGTGTGAGAGTATGTATGTGTGAGCATGGGTATCTGAATGTGTGTTTGAGTACGTGTGTATGTGTGGGTGTGTATGTAGTAGCATGTGTGAGCCCATACCAACTGGTTGACCCTGTGGGACGTGCCCTCACAGGAACATTTGGCATATGTTATATGTGTACCAAATGTGTGAAGAATGTACATTGCCTGGATGGTGCAGGGGCACTTCATAAGTAATGTCTCATGCATATATACAAATATTTCAGGCACAGGCAATAATGCCCTCTTAGCCTGCCAATATACCAAAACAGTTATTCCCAAAAGTGCCCAAGTTGTTCTTAAAAATATCTAAAATAGTGCTTGCTTTAAATGTAATTTGGTAGTCTAGTCCATGCATCAGCTTCTCTCTCAGAGAACCAATTAGTACACCTCTCATTTCTACATAATCTTGTTTTTTTTAATTTCTCCAAGTCTTTTGGGTTTCTAATACCATGACGGGAGTAGACCCCATTCCTAAGTCAAAGTACAATTAAAAGTTCATGAAATTAGTATTGTTTCAATCTTTGATGTCAGCCAAAGTGCTCTTCAAAGTGAAGAATTATATACTGCCTCCTGTTGGTTTCATGCTGTTACTTGCATTTACATGCATGCATACCACAGTATATTTAACTATTTATTGTGACCAGCTAGTCTTATTACTGTATTGTACTAAGTACAATAAATACACCAAGACAAACTGCTTCAGTTAATGCACATTTCCTATTACATTTTCCTTTCGGAAACACAGAGGCTGTCAGCTCTCTATAGCAAATTCCCAAAGCTTGTTTATACACACTCATATTTACACCAAAAAGTCTGATATTTTTTCTCAGCCTGATGTATTACAATCTTCCTTTGTGTAACACTTTTCTTTGTTCTTCTAGTTTATGATTTGTCCTTGATTCTTTTTCAAGTTCGGTGGTCCAAGGAAACTCAGTCTTGCATTATCTGAAACGTGGTGTTCCAGCACTATCAGAAACTTGATGGTCTAACTTTATCTTGCTTCATGTTACATCTCTTTACTTCATTGATGTCCTTCAAGCTGCCATCTGCAGTTATTTTTACAGACTTTGTTTCTCAATAACATACTCCTTTACATGGATGGCAATATCTAATTATGCCTAATCTATGCCAGCACACTTACTACTTCATATTTTTCAGCATTTTATACTATTTCTAAATTAACCCTTTATATTTCATATCATTCTTGCAGCTTTTTATTCAAGCTAATAATCATGCTAGCAACAGTTTTGAAAAGGCAGTGAATACTATTATTCTTTCAGTTCCCCGTTATTATATTTATTTATTTTTTTTGAGGAATGGACCAAACTTCAGTTGAAGAAAAGACTGAATTTGTTCCATCAGCATTGCTCTTTACAGTATTTACAATGACTTGTTGAGTTTTTGCAACTCTGTAATCTGCTGCATATAAAACAATTTCAAGCTGCCATTATTATTATGACCCCTAAAACTATCAACACCAGATGTATTAACCAATTTAACAATTTGGTTCCAGAAGATAACCACCCTCTGAATATGTCCCACCAATTATGGGCAGTGTCAGCTTCTGTTTTTGTCTTTTACTATTAACATTGGGTTATTTGAAACTGCACATACAAACTGTGGTGCCACTTTTAACAAACATTTTGATATTTGAAGGCAATATTGTCCATTTCATAAGTTCATAAGTTCATAGGTAGGTACTAGGCTATCGGACCAGGGGCCTATACAAGCCCAGCCAGAAAGGTACCCTGGCTTTTGCCACCCAAGAAAATTATTTGCCTGTGCCACTGTCGAGCAGAGCCACAGAGGTGATCCCCGGGGTGAATTTTCTATTTCCCATCCAATCATCAAGATTTTTCTTGAAGAGTGCTAATGAGGAGCTTTGTTTGATATAGATGGGTAGTTTATTCCAGAGTATGGGAAGTCTCTGGGAAAGGAATCTATCCCTTTGGCATGTTCTGTTTATTGTGGTGACAAGGTTTAGGTCCCTAGAGCATGTAGCTCAGAGGGATTGGGATTTCTTTAAGTGGAGCATGTCCAACTGCTCTGGGTTTGACATAGCTTTGTATGTTAGGCAGAGATCACCTCTGAGTAGGCGATATGCGACGGAGTAAAGCTGGAGTTTTTTGAGATGGTTTGCGTAGGGCATCTGTTTGAGGACGGTAATCCTCTTTGTGAGGTATTTCTGCGGCCTTTCCAGTTGTTGTAGATGTCTTGTGAGGTACATACCAAAAGGGGCGTTGTACTCTATAATGGGTCTAATGAGTGATGAGTAGAGGGGAACAATGACCTCTTTTTTTCTGGTTGAGAAACCTTTTGTGATGAGGTGTGCCACATAAAAGGATTTCCTGACTACTGTGGCAATGTGATTATCAAAGGAGAGACAACTGTCCACCTGTGTCCCAAGGTCTCTTATCACACTTTCGGTGTTAAGTATACTACCACCTATGTTGTAGTTCATGGGTACAGAGTCTTTACCAAAGGGGATGGCAATGCACTTTTTAGCTTTGAGCTTGAGGCCATGGCTTTGACACCAGGCATCTGTCTCAGTGAGGCCCTTTTGTAGGATGTCCACATCATTAGGAGTTTCGATTATGGCTCCTAGTTTGCAGTCATCTGCGAACTTCATTAGCCAAAGACCTTCTGTGTTAGCCTGTACTTCAGAGAAGTAGATAGCAAACAGGAGAGGACCCAGGACTGAACCCTGTGGTACTCCACTTGCCGCTGGTCTGAAGTCAGATTTGGAGTCTGCTACGTTCACAGTGTGGGTTCTGTCAGTGAGCCAGTTGGCAACCCATCTTGTGACATAGGGATTTATACCTAGTTTAGTGAGTTTATATATAATTCCAGAGTGGGGGATGGTGTCAAAAGCCTTGGCAAGATCTAGATAGGCTGTGTGAACCACCTTACCCTTGTCTACAGCTTTGATGACTGCTTCAAAGAAGTCTATCAGGTTTAGGATACATGATCTGCCTTTTACAAACACGAACTGGGTGGGGTCCAGAGTTTGGAGATTACCAATGTCTTTGTTTATAAGTTCCATCATGATACGTTCCATGGTCTTGCAGACCAGGCTCGTCAGGCTAAAGGGACGGTAGTTCCCGGGGCCCATGGTGGCTCCCCCCTTGTGGAGTGGGATAACCATCGCTGTGCACCATTCAACAGGCACAAAGCCTGAGGTGAGGCTATGATTGAACATGGTACTTAGGTGGGGTGCCAGTTCATTCTGTAGTTCATGTAGAACGCAGACTGGGATGTTGTCTGGTCCCATGGATTGCTGTGTTCTTGGCTTTGGAGAGTGTGGTTTTTACCTGCGCAGCCGTGATTACAGGAACTTTGCATTCTTCCGGTATAGAGATGGGCTCTTTAGGGGGTGAGTGGGGGGTAAAGTTAGCACTGAACCTATCTGCCAGGATGTTGGCAATATCAGTTGGGTCTGTATATTTAGTGCCATTGTGCTGTAACTCAGAGCAGATCTGAGTGTTGCCACTGAGATTCTTGACATAGCTATATAATGCTTTGTGGTTGTCTTTAGAATCAGTGGCGATTTTGTTTTCTTAACTAGCTTTGGAGGATTTTATGAGGGATCTCAGCTTCTTACTGAGGCTGTCCAGGGAGCTCCTCCAATCATGGGATTTTACTATTTTTTGCAGCACTTTCTTTCTTCTGTTGTAGAGTTTGTTTATGGCAGGGGACCACCAGATTGGCTTCCTTTTTTTGGAGGATAGCATCTTGGTTCTGTTAGGGATAGTACGATCCATGCACTCGTTTAAGTGCTTATAAAGTGCATTTGTGTAGGATTCAGCAGTAGTACCTCTATTGTCCATCTGCATGGGGGTCATGAAGTTTGCCACTTAAGAAGCGTGACGTTGGCTTTGGAGAATTTTTTTATGGTGGTTTCCCTAATGGGGGTTGGGGGCGGGATGTGGATGTCTAGGGCGATTAGCTTGTGGTCAGATCTGACCAATGAGGAATTGACCTCTGGTGTGGAACACCGGTCACCCATGTTGGTAATGACCAGGTCTAGGATATAGCTGCCTTGGTGGGGGTGGGGGTAAGTTGATCCAAGGCATTGGAATATATGAATTTCAGAAAATATTGAGCAAAGGATGTTCATTTGTTTTATCAAACTTCTGACTTTTTGGGTTTTACTGACCTTCTGCAGTCCATTTCTTTCATTGATCTTCATATGTCTATCTTTTTCTATTAAATCAAGCAACTCTTCTCTTAACTCATTTTCTTCTAAACTGAGGGCACATTTTTTGTTTACCATTTCCTGTGGGCATTCTATAGAAAGTTCTATAGCATCTTCCTATGGCACATTCTCTTCAATTTCATCCTGTGCCATCCATTGCTTTGTCATATTGGAATCCATTGGCCTATCACTCCTTAACATTGACTGCATCAATGCTTCTACAGTTTCCTGTTCCTTCCCTTGCTGTCCAGCTTCAAGTGAAAGTTTGTATTGGTCTCTTGTGGAAGGCTCCAAAATATCTTCATATGGCACCTGATCAATTGCTTCCCGTTCTACTGGTTTCCCCTTAATTTGGATGTCCATTGCTCTGTCTTGTTGTAGTGCTTTCTGAATTAGATTTTCTACACTGTATCTTTTACTTTGCAGATTCTCCATAACGTCAGTTTCTTTCTTTAATTCTTCCCTTGCTAATCTCTTTTTCTACTTTCCCTCTTTGTCTTTGTATTTTTTGTATATTAAAGCTTTCCATGTCCAGATTCCTTTGTCTGCATTTCTCTTTGTATATCTTTGGTGCTGCTATTTTTGCATTGATTAGTTTTATTTTCTCCTTTGCATGGGTATTACACCATATTAAATCTCTCTTTCTTTCCATTTCCATATTTCTTCTTCAGATGTCTCTTGATCTTCCTGTTTCTCTGTAATTTTGAGACTCATTCCATCATGCTGTGATGTAACCTGTGTTAAACCTTCTACACCAAATCCTTCACTTCGCAGGGACTCCATAACTTCAACTTCTATTTTTTTAACTTATACTTTACTAATCTTTTCTACATTCCCTCTTTGTGATATTATTTTTGACTTCTATATAGGTTGTCTGATGACTCTCTATTACTGTTTGATAAACCCAAACACTCCCAGAGGTACTTGTCTCTAAGTGCCCTATATACCTGAATAAAATCTCTTCTTAAACATCTATATGAGATGCTATGAACTGTCACATGCCTGGATGTACTCGGTATATTTCTACTATACTTTTTCCAGTTTACTCATGCTTGTTTTGTTATAAGGTTTCCATACTGGTATTCCGTGTTGTAGTTTGGTTACAAACAATGATTTCATCATTTTTGATTTGCTAGACTTTATACATCATTTTATATACCCTGTAGTCCTTAACTATAACAAACCAATTGTTTGATATGATTAGAAAAACACAGAGCTGGGTCTGCCTATATACCCAGGTCCTTAAATGAATCTGCAGTTTCAATTAATGTGTGCTGTATTAAATATTCACCTTTCAAACCCGTGTCTCCCAAATTGCATCTGCTTAGTTTTTGATGTATTTATTAGCATGTTATTCTCCTGTTCCCAAATGGCCAATTTAGTCAAGCTCTTTTCCAGACATGCCCTGTCTGTAACACACATTATCAGTTTACCCACTTTTAAGTCACCTTCGTACAGACTGCAGAACATCTCAGATGAAAAAGATAGCTCTGAAAGATGCAACCTAAACAAGTAAGGGCCTTGGACAGAGCCCTTTGGTGCACACTGACTGTAACCTAGAATTCCACCTGTCCAATTGCTGTATGATACTTGTCATGGGGTATTTGAAAGCCACACAGCTACCCATCTTGTTCTTCTTTATTGATCAGTGTTTTGTGTATGACCCTATCAAATGCTGAAATGAAGTCTATATAATTTATATAACAGTACAGGTTTTTCATTTATAGCTGTTATTATATAGTTATAAAATGGTTTCCTATCAAATGCTCAACACTCAGAAGGTCAAGTCAAGCTGAGCAAATCCAGCTATTGACAATTGGAATGCCGAACACCAACATTACCAGCTGTTGAAACTTGCCCCTCTTCTGGACCCATGTTAGGCCTTTATCATAGGACTGGAGTCGTAGGCAGTTTTGGCATTCTGTGTATATTTTGGACATGCTGGTTTTGGTATGCCAACTTTCGTGATAAGGTTGTGGTAATTGCATGTCACAACTTCTCAAGTGTCGAGCATTTGATAGGAAACCTTATACAATATCATGTTACAGGTGGTTATATATCTATTTTCAACATATGCATGCTGATATATAGTTTCAAGTCCCAACTTTTCCATTTCCAACAATAATTTATCCAAAATAACCTTCTCCATTATTTTTCCGCAAAAAGAAAATAAAATTATAGGTCTGTATGGCTCTGGGTTTGTCCTATTTTCCTTTCCCTTAAAGATAGATTTAACAAGTGCATGTCTCCAATCTTCAGGTGTCTCTCCATACTTAAATGACCTAATAAATAACAGATATAATGGTATTGTAAGTTCATTTTGAGGTGTTCTCAAATCATTACTAATTACATCTCCTACTTCTGCTTTGTTTGGGTTCAGTTAGCTTAGTTCTTTTTCAATACAGTCTAATTGAATTTCAGTATCTGAAAATACTTGGATGTTACTTGAACAATTTATTATCCACTTTGTAGAACCAAACTGCTTTGCATAAGATTTTGCCAAAATATCTTTAATCTGTTATGTTTGAGAATAAATTTCAGATTTTATATGCAGTTTATCAATTTGTATGTCTTGACTTCTTCCACATCTTATGCATCTATAGCATGGTTTCTTATTGTGCTCAGTATCTTTATTTTACATTTTCTTCAAATTTTTCTTGATCTTGTCTCACGCTATATTGAATTTTTCTGCCCATCATGTTTATTTCAGTTTTCAAAATTATAGTTTGATCACTTTTCCATTTCTTGTATTTTTGGTATCTCACCTTAATCAGCTATATTTTTCTTATGGAAATATATCCTCCTTACCTTATGTGCCTAGATCCTGATGTTAAACATTTTTGATGTTTTGCATTCAAACAATTTCTCTTTCAAAACTTGCCAAATTCCTTTTGCAATTTTTCCACTGAACATTTTAGTCTAATTAGTTTTACACAGTAACTGTTTTGCTTTCATTCAGTCTGTTATTAATCTTCTCTGCATTGTTTGAGATTTCAGTTTAGCAGAATTATCTAGCAGCAATTTAACCTTTATAACCCCATGATTATTGCACATCAGTGGTGGTAAAACGTAACATGAAGTAAGAATAATTTATTTAGAAACACATATGTTCCATTCCCTGGTAGTTTTTTTTTTTTTTTTTTTTACAATCTGAAGCAACTGTTGTTCCTGAACACACATTGTAAATAATTTCCTTACTAATGCTGTTGAATCAATATTATTCTAATCTACTTCTGGTTAATTTAAGACCCCAGCCATTATTAATTTTTCTCCTCTTGTATTTCATGCAAGAAATGTATGAATTCCTCTAGGTCATTACACTTGAATTTGGTGGTCTATACACTCCAACAATTGTTTTGTCTTTATTGTCACAGTTACACAATATATGGTATTGGTGTTATCGTTAAACATGTAATAATTGCAGGTCTCATAATAATCTTTAATCCCTGTCATAACACCTCCACTTGATATGTTATTAGAATATCTCTTACACTAAAAACACTGACAGAACTGGTTTCCAGTCATTGTTCTTTAACCAAGTTTCATAAGCAAAAACAACATCAATCTTACAGGGATGCAGCAAAATTTCCAATAATAAAAAGATGTATTAATAATGCTCATAACATTCACAAACATCAGCGATACAACAAATGTTACTATCTGTGAACTGCTAAATTTCAGAATTGGCAAAATTCCTGTCTTGTATTAAATATTGAAATGCATGCCATCCTGTCTAAATACGTTTGCCCAAAATTAGGCTTGGATACTCTACAGTTTTCCACCTTTTAAAATGAGCCATTTGTTCATGTCGGTATTTACCCCAAAAATATTTCCATTCACATTACATTTGCAAGCATACAATTCTTCTCCAGCTGTCTTTTTACTGTCACAGCTTGAGGAATGCTGTTAGCTTTGGCCTTTCTCCTCTTTTTTTCTTACAGTAATGTTCTTCATTCCTTCCAAGTTCAGTTTTGATTCCTTTTTGCCTGCCCCTTGCCTCTTTTTTCTACTTTCTCTGTTGGAAATATGAGGCTTTTTTCTGAAGACTGAATGTAATGTTATTCCCTGTAATCTGTGTGTTACATAACAAAGCAGTGTCCTTTTCAGTTTATATTCTCTTTGCATTATAGACATAATCCATTTATTTTCTTTTTTATGAGCTGTGAACTTCCTTTCGTTCTTTTTTTATTTTCCTCTACAAACTGTAAACCCTTAGTCTGCTCAGTATTTGTATCCTGAATTCCAAAATTGTCATTGATAGTATCATGTTTAGTAGGGGCTGAGTGACCTTTGCTGACAATAGAAACTCTTTTCCTAAATGTGGTCTATTTGTACTTTGCCTAATATTATTTATCTCATCAGCAGAGTCATTAATATAGGCAACAGTTTTCAAAGGGGTTGGGAGGGTGGCCTAATGGTTAAGGTGTCGGTCTTATAAACACAAGGTGCAGGGTTTGAGTCTCACAAGGGATAATTGGCTAGGCTTAAAATGGCTTTCAAGGGCAGTTAACTTAGTACAACCCTATGAACCTATAAGCTGCACCAATTGCACAAGTGCAATCATCATCTGTAAGTCTAGATTTACTACTAATAATAGTGAGTAAATCATCCAGCTTTTGGAATGAGGAACACAGATCATCAATGTTATCAGGTGTTAGTTTTATACATACATAGCATTTAGTACACTGTGCAAAATACTTATGTTTTAGCAAATCATTAATGGCATATTTGTTTAAGGAATCCATTTTCAGTTACAAACAAATAAAGAGTTATAAAAGAAAAGAATGATAAAAATCAGTTACCCTGGAATTCAAAGAAATATTAGATGAATTTCTATGAGAAAATCACACCGACAATATGGAACTAAATATTAAATTAAGTACACTGAGCAAAACTTATACAAGTTTTTTTTTTTTTGTATAACTGTTACTGGAGCTTTTCTCCCCGGGCCTCTGCTGCAAAAGGGCTAAATTGCTAGCTCAGTCAGACTTTTCCCATTCAACAAATGTAAAATTAAAAAAAAAAATAAAAGAAATGATATTTCAAAGAGCGGAGGCCATTTCTGTTGATCGATTACAGGCCCTCTGGATGACATAGGGCCTTGAGAGCAATATATGTAATTTATGGCACTAAACACACCATGATACATAGGCGGGTATGGAGAATACTTGTGCTGTCATGTCTGACAGTGCAGTACTTAATTCAGAGTCATGCTGGTCTTCTGCTAATGAGGTACGTCTCTGTATGGCTCTACCATATTGCTGAATTAGAGATTATTTCCATGTGCTAATGGACTAGCCCTCTTTGTCCAATTAGCATGGGTAGAGAGAATCTTTGTAAATCCCATGGCAGATATAGTAGCAGCCATTAAAAAGCTTGTCTGTTAAGTGTGCTCAGAACTTTTTAAGATTATTACCAGAGGAGTGTCCTAAGGATCCATGCTCACCCCACTGTTGTTTTCTATCTTTAACTTCTAATCTCCCTAACCTTCCTAACACTCTTTATGCAGATGATATGGTTATTACTCAGTCCAGTCCCTCACGTTCAACTATTCAAACCCAGCTTCAGTCTGAGCTTCACTTCCTTAATTCTTGGCTACGCAACCATAACCTATTCTTAAACCCCATCAAAACAAAAAGTATGATAATTGGAACTGCATAAAAACTGAAAAAAACTCCTAAAAACCTCAACATCTCTGATCTCACCCAATAGAAACAACTTAGGTTTAGGGCTAGACCAGTCATTTAACATCCAAATCCACATTGAAAATACAGGAAAAAGATAAGTTCTCTTTTATTCTGGTCCTGAAAAATATTTCCCTTTCTCTCAATACTAGCTTGAGTGCAATAGGGAAAGGAGTCCTTCTTGCTCAACTTTAATACAGGCTCCTCATCATAGCCACAGCATCTAAAAAAACTCATCAGCTCTACAGTCTATTGAAAAAAAATCTGCTGATTCATATATAACCTCCCCCGAAGAACACTAACTCATTACCCCCTCCAAAGCTAAATGGCTGCCAGGCTCATACAGAGTTGAACTACTCCAAGGCTGCCTTCTTTTCAAACTCCTTCAACCAGGTGCCTTCTTACCCCTTGCAGCCAAACTCCATAATAAAACTACCCCTTCAAAAATATGTAACCTGTCCCATTTAACTCCATCACTCCAGACACCCCAAAGCAAACTGCTTTGTACCGACCATTTCTTCTCCATTCTTGCTCCCAAACTATGGCAATCCCTCATTCCTCACCTAAAATAAGTCATTCTTTCCCTGTGTTCAGAGCTCAGCTGAAAAGACACCTCCATCAAAAATCTGACTGCAAGTGCTTTTCCACTGGATACATTACCTAACTCCCTCCTCACCTGCATCACGTCTACTTTGGCCCTCAGTTCGCAGCCGCCGCTTCCCCCTCAGATTTACTACTAAAATTAATTCACATTTGTTTCTCTACTCTGTTAATAATATTTACATATCATATCAGTTGCCTATGGGATTATCTACCTTCTGTGATTACTCTGTGAATTTGTTCTATTTTTTGCAAATTTCTTCACCTGGGCTGTGCCTGCAAATGGTCTGTTGTGATCAGTTTACTACCATGATAAACAAACTAAATGGATAAATATTATGCACCTATTCTGACTGATTCAAAATCAGAGCATTTTACTATGAATTATTGCAAAATGTTAACATGATAGAATCACCTAGAGCCATATTTTACACCGCTGAGTGGCTAGCCCTGCTATGGTGCCCAGTATGTGATCCGTGTTCTCCTATTTTGAGGATACTACACACCACAATAGATGCCCAAAGCGATTGGTCTGTACAACTCTTCCCCCATAGGGCATCATGTAGAGTATGTGCTGCTGCCCACAGCTCCATTCATTGGTAAGCTAAAGATGGAAACACTCAGCATGTTTTTGGAGGTGGGAAGAACCCCACATAGACACATGGAGAAAATGCAAACTCCAAACAGGTATTGGTTAGATGTCAGAAATGATCCTTTTACCTTATGCATGAGAGGCAAAGATCTTAACCATTATGCCAACTAGTTTAACCTGCTCACCACTCCACAAGACATCAAAGGCAGATGGAAGGAGTATTTCCAGCAGCTTCTGAATGAAGAAAACCCCACAGAAGCTGTACGACCCCAGAAACAGCATCCAATGAGAGAAGAGGAGCCCACCCTAGAAGAAGTAAAAATATCACTAAGGAAAATGAAGTCAGGGAAAGCAGCAGGCTCTGATGAGGTCACAGCAGATGTGATAAAGATGCTGGGTGAGATAGGGGAAAAATGGCTCCTGAGGGTACTCATAGCATTGTGGAGAAAAAGGCATATCCCAGATGACTGGAAAATAAGCATACTCATGGCAGTGTACAAGAATGAAGGGGACATCCACAACTGTGAGCAGTATAGAGGTATCAAACTCCTGTCACATTGCATGAAAGTTCTGGAGAGAGTGATTGATAAACTGATACGCAGAGTAGTAGAAAGTAAGATGGAACAGGAGCAGTTCGGATTCAGATCAGGATGCATCAAAACTAACTCAATGTTTGCAGTCAGACAGATAGTGAAGAAGAAGCTAGAGATGAGGAAAGAGTACAACTGGGCATTCAAGACTTGGTGCATACCTCTCAACTGTACAGATTTTCGCAGAATGTCCAGATTTTTGCCTCATATTTTTTTATGTGCTTTTCATAAAAGTGTGGTTTTCTGGCAAATTAGTGGCAAATCATTAAAGACTGAAGTTAGAAAATAATGACAGACATCTGAGTTTCAGACTTCATACCCTTCTGAAAATTCATACTAATGCAAAACCTGTTATTCTATCAACTTTCTAAGTTTATAAGAGCAATACTTAAAAATTGTCTCCATTTTTAAAGTGCCTTTGTCCCACTTTTAGTTTTCACTTTGTCCAGATTTCTTGCTGTAAGAGATTGAGAGGTATGATTTGGAGAAAGCATATGGCAAGGTCCCAAGAAAGCTGATATGGGCAATAGTGCTGTGGTTCGAAGTCCCAGAAACATTGGTAGAATTAGTGCAGGCTATGTACAAGGACCCAATGACTCAAGTACGAACAGTGTTCAGCCTTACAGAGGGTTTCCTAGTAAAAGTGGGTGAGCCCAGTGCTGTTCATACTGGTGATGGATTACATTGGCAAACAGGTCGGTGAGGACAGATCAACAAAATTGCTGTATGCAGATGATGTAGCATTACAGGCAGACTGAGCAAGAACTTCAGCAAATAACAGGGGAATGGAATGCAAAACTGAAGGCACATGGGATGAAACTAAGCGGATACAAGACAGTAGTAATGGCAGCAAATTGGGGAAATAAGAAGATGTTGAGAATTCAGATAGAAGAGAAGATAGCGGAATAGGTAAATAGCTTCAAGTATCTGGAAAGAGTGGTTGAAGAGAAGGGAAGTCTGAATGAACAGGTCAAAGCTAGAATCAGAGGGGCTGCAGCCAACTGGCATATAGTCTGAGGTATAGTCTATGACAGAAGAATGCCAAAGAAGCTGAAAAGTAAGGCATACAAGACAGTGGTGTGACCAGTACTACTGTATGGTACAGAAACCTGGGTAATAAAGGCAGAACAGATGGAGAAGCTAGAGGTGTGGAAATGAAGTGCCTGAGAAGGGTGGTAGGATGCTCTCTGTGGGACAAATGAAAAAAATCAGGACAGAAGAGCAGAAGCCAAAGTAGCTTCAATTGCACAAAAGATCAAATAGAACAGATTACAGTGGTTCGGACACATGCAGAAAAGCAGAAGAAAATCTGGTGAAGAAGATTTGGGACAGACAGGAAGAAGGTAAAAGGAAACAAGGATGTCCAGCAAAGAGGTGGATGGATTGTGTGAAAGAAGACCTGCGACATTTAGGCACGAGTGTCGAAGAAGGCAGGAGTATGGCATTGAATTAGGGAGATGGTGACAGTTAACACGATACTCTGACCCCATGTAGAAAATGGGAAATGGGGGCTGATGATGAAGATATTGCAAAATGTTAACTGTTTGAAAGCAGCCTATGTTCTTTCAAAGTGATCAGACATACCTTACATATCACTACCTACAGATTTGGAAGCATTTTAAATAAGTTTTTATCTCAGTTTTCTGGCGCCAGCATAATTATTATTTGATACATTTAATAATTATGTACTTAGTTGTTTAGCCATCATATCCTTGATTTTCTTCTACGAGATTATCCCAATAGTATCTGTTACTATAAATTCATCATGTCTTATTGTTTACTTTAGTTTTAATTTTAGAATCTTACTATACCTTATTGTAAGTGCTGGCTGGGATTCCTAGATGGTTATTGGATTTGGCTGTGCAAATTAGCATGTGAAAAGAACACATGAAGAGTGTGGGTGATTCACAAACACAGACAGCACAACCACACAATGGCATGAGCAGCACATTATGCATCACATGCTAAAGAGTATATAATGTCATATAAATAAGGATTTTTTTATTTGTTTACTAACGTAGTGCACTGATTTCAATGGATCATTTAACCATATACAAATGATAGACACAGATTATGGAAATAAAAGAAATTAAAATGACAGAGCAACTCAGAACTATATAAAGGTGCTCTGTTCAGGGAAGCACACCCATTTTGAATGCTATGATTCATGGCATACAATATGGGGCTATGCTAGAAACAGAAATAATATTGCACTAACACATCAGCTTATATTAGGAGTTGCCATCAGAACAAATGCTCACAGTATTTCTCATTACAGCCCTCTGTGTCACTGGAGGAGGAACAGACAGGACCTGACATACCACAGGTCACAGATTCTGAACCATTTCTTTACCATTTCTGAGTGGAGAAAAATACTATTAGGGATTTAACCAGCAAACTCCATAAAATGGCATACTCAGAAACTTATAAAAACAGCAAAATGCTGCACAGATGTCATAGTGAATAATTTAATACTGTTTTTAGCATTTTCATTCCAAATACTAAAGGAACTTCCTCAGAAACAGTGTAATAATTTCCTGAATGCATTTAAAAGCCAAAAAGGCACCAAAGAGTGAAAAGACTTAAAGTGACAGTGCACAAAATAAAAATATGAGCAAACAACAATTCAGACCAGGCTCAAAAACAACTAAAAGTAATCACATATTAACAAAAATCAATAAAAAATATATCACAATTAAATATAATAATAATCATAAATGTTAAAACTGCATCAGTCAATTCAATACCCTATTCAGATACTAGCAGCTTTAGCTCTCAGTGCAGGTTTGATAGAAATAAAGTCCCCAGCATTCAAAAGCAGTTGCCAAAAAAGTTCACACTGTTCCAGTTGGAGCTCCTAATCATCTCCTCTAATAGGCACTGGAACTTTTCCTAAAACAGTAAAAACAAACTTCTTAAAATCTCTACATACTACAGTATGTTCATGAGCATTTATGTTGTGCCTTTTTAATGGCACACACATGCTGGTATATTATTTTTCTCAATGCCCCAATAGTTTTGCCAATATAAAAAACTGGGCAAGAGGAGCAAAAAGCAACATACTCAACCCCTTTTGTTTTATAGTTATAATTCCCTCTCACTGATAACAATTTGGGGTAGCCTCTCATAAAAATGTGTGTCTTGCAATATAAACCTGCATTGCTTGCAGGTACCACATTTCATTCCAGCATTTCTAACAACTTCAATGCAGTCTGTGTTTTGTTCAAATAAAATTTTTAAATTCTTACTATTTTTGTATACAAACTTGGGTTATTCACCCAGCTGGGTAGTCATACCAAAAGTTCAAAAAAACATACTCCAATGTTTTAAGGAATAAAAATGTCTGCTGTATTCAGCCACAAAAGCTTGGGTCAAATTTTCATGCTTGTCAATGGGCTCTTTATTGTGCAATAAATGTGGATATCATATTAGGGCCCCATACTTAATGTTCTTAAGTTCCAAAAGCCATCTGTACAAATCATCCAACATCTCATGTGGATAACCACATTCCCTAAAAAGTTGGTTCTTATGGATAGCTTCTTCCTGAAATATGTCATCATCTGAAACAAACCTACTTAAATGAATCAATTGACCTTTGACTAAGCTCTTTTTTGCCAAAGAAGATCTTGGCTTTCAAAATGCAAGTAGGCATTAGAGAAAGTCTGTTCCCTGTAGATACTAGACTCATATTTGCACTTCTTGATATTCTTGTATATGGTGACATCTAAAAGGTTAATAGACTGCTTTTGATAATCATAGGTAAACTGCAGAAAATCAGTTCATTGATTAAGAAACTCGACAAAGCCAATGAGGTCAGTGACACTTCCTCTCCATAAAATAAACATGTCATCCAAATATCTCATATAGCTTTCAACGCTGGAGAAAAAGGGAGACTTGAACACACTTTTGGTATCCCAAGTCCAAAATACCACGTTTGCAAAAATGTGTGCTGAGTCTGCTCCCATAGTAATCCCCTTATGCTGCTTATAGTATTTGCCTTCAAAGTAGATGAAGTTGTTAGTGAGCTCTGTCTCCATACAATGATAGATCAAACTAATATTATCACTGTTCAAATTTGTCCCTTTAACCATAGCTTCTAAAAATCATTCCAGACCTTGGTCATAGGGGATAATGGAAAATAAATCCTTAATATCCATGGTAACTAACAGGCCATCAGGCAGGAATGGAAGACCAGCCATACTTTCCAAGAAGTGCCAAGAGACTTTGAGAAGATGCTTCTTACACGCATAAAATTGCTTAAATTTAAAATCCACAAATTTGTCAAATGGCTCTGTCTTATAGCTCACTAGCAGAATTGAAGAGGAATGTGTTATATGCCTAGTTCTGAAGATGCAAAAATTTGTATAGCTTTAACCATCTTAGCTACAGGAATCGTCCCCTGACTGATGGGTGGGTGATAGATTAACAGTAGTAGTTTATGGTACTGGCAGCTGAGCTGCAGAACCAAAGTAATAATAAAAAAAAAAACTGTCAGACAATGATATGTATATTTGTTTTATTTAAAAAATAGTTGATTTTCTCCATTTGGAAGTCCATGCATGTTATTACACATGAACAATACTGACTGCAATACTAAGGAATTTAGCCAAATGGAGAATAAGGTGATCACACCTTATTATAGGTCTTTCTGCTGTTTTGAGATGGTCAGGAAATGGCTCTTCAGAGGAGCCTGGCTGGCCTGCTGTATGAAGCAGTGAGGAGCCTTTTCCTTTTGGCTCAAGCTGCCTCAGATGATTGGTACTTGAGGCAGCCTGAAGAAGTTGTAGATGGACTTGCAGAGGGAATATCGTGGGAGGTAAAATGTGTGTTTTTATGTATATACCTTTTTATTATTTTTTAATTGTTTTTATTAATTGGTAAGTCTGCAAAAAGCAGATAGCTGCAGTACATGCAGTCAGTAAAGTGTCTGTAATTGGTGGACACATTCATGTGTGTTTTATTTTATTCCAGTTAGTCCCACCCATTCATTTGCTTCCCGCCACCCCCTTGCTTTGAAGTCACTGGCTGCTGCTGAGCATTTGGGACATCACAGCTGTCAACCTCATGAATCATAAACCCCTTCCTTGATATAGTGTTATAAGCCATGGAGGAACATATCTGGTTTCCCAGAACAGTGGAAGATTACGGTAATACTGTGTGCGCCTTTTATGATATAGTTCATTTCTTTGAGGTTTTGGGAACCATAGATTGCATATAATGCTTCCAGGATCACATGTTATCCATAGGGCCTGCAATACATCTGTAGGAAGAGCTTCCACTCCTTGAAATGCCAGAAAGTGTGCAACTATCAAGACATTATTTATGAAGTGCCCATGCACTATCCACGCAGTTCAGGTAATTCACACATTCAGCATGCATATAACTTATACCAAAGGTTTGTGGGACAGTATTTTCCACAAATTTAGCCAGCTGGTAAGTGCTCACACATACTATTTAAATGGGTATATACACACAGGTACCAGGCAAACTGTGATATCCCTGCCCTAGCCCAGTAATCAAGGAGCCTCAATCCTCACCACTGGCACTAGTAGGGAACGTACACACTGGGAGGATGACAAGTACACACACAGTAAAGTGCAATTTCCCTTAAGAAGCACAGTCAATCTGGGGCTGGTGTCTCCCTCAGTTTCCAGATCCCCAATAAGACTCCCCACTGGCACAGCCATAGGGTTGAGATCTTAGCTGAGTGTTCAAACCAAGATCTCCAGTACCCTCTCTGTCCAACCAGTGCTTCGTGTCCCTGCCCAAGTAGCTGACACACACACACACACACACACACACACACACACACACACACACACACACACACACACACACACACACACACACACACACACACACACCCTCTTTGAGATTTGATTTATACACAAACACATACCTGGAAAAGGATGGCACAGGTTTACTAGCTATGCCCTCTTCTGCCCAGACTATAAGGTAGTTATTACTGCCACCAGAACCCCTTATCATCTACTTTAAGGCCCTTAGCAAAAGGTGTCCAATCCTACTGTGTAATGCTATTATTAATCAAAATGGTAGTCTGATCAAGAGCAAGGCTATTTAGGAGTGGCCTATAGAGTGTCAACAAATAGATATACAGGTACTCTGAGAGCTTAAATATATCTAAGGAGACCAGCCACAATTAAAAGGTTTAAATATATTTAATAATAAATAGTAAAAGAACAAGACAATACTCAGTAAATAATCAGTTACACCAGAGTTCAAAATCACAGGAAATATTTAAAACATCTTTGCAGGATAGTTTCAAAATAAATAAAGAAAACATCTAAGCTACACTTTGCTATATTCCTATCTGAATTTAAAAGAGTTATTGTGCCTTAATAACTTACTTACAGCAAGGCAAGTGCAGAGGTGAGTGGATGTTTCCTGGTCAAAGACAAAATACAAATTGCACAGTCTCTCTCTGAGAGAGTTCTTAAATTAATATCAAATATTACTGCTGGGTTAGCTTGGATGACATCACCTTTTGTCACCTGACTTTAGTTCCCAAGCTAATTCCCCATTGTCGGGACTAACAAAAATTAGCATCTCCCTGTGAAAAATACATATCTCTCAGATGTTTGCAGATCCTGGAAGTCATAAAACAATAAAAGACTTCTACATCTTAAACATAGCAACTAATTCTCTTTCAAGACAATACAAAAAACTTCTAGTTCTAGTCATTGTGTCTGCTACTGCACTGAAACTGGGAGATAACATACTCTGTTTATGGCCCAGCAATTATAGAAAAAAACAATTTAATTTCAACTATTTTCTTGAAGTTTTGCAAGTTAACCTTCTATGTTCTAGTTCCTACTGTTAAAACATATACATTTACACAATTACAACAGTTTATATACATTTCTGTTCTCTTCCAGCAGGGCATGCTGTGGTTATATCCTTTAAGCTCAGTACTTTACACACACTTCTGTGGTAGCAGCAGTTTGATACATAAATAACATACTGTTCTAATATAGTGATAGCACAAGCAATTGCATGAAGCATGTTGGCATTCATAAGTGACACATAACCGCTTACAAAATTCCAAATAGCTGGGCTGGTGGGGAGTCTTATTGAGAATCTGGAGATAGAGGGAGAAACCAGCCCCAGACTGACTGTGATCTCTGTGTGCTCTTAAGGGAAATTGCACTTTACTGCGTATGTAGTTGTCATCCTCCCAGTGTGCATGTTTCCCACCATTACCAGTGGTGAGGATTGAGGCTCCTTGATTACTGGGCCAGTGTAGGGGCATCACACAAGCAGAGAGCAGGCTATATATAATATGGTGTGTGTTGTGTGATGCAGGCAATTATGGATATGCCTTAATGGCCTGGTTGATAACCCTAATTCTCAACCAACTGACCATGTAGAAATTAGCCTGTAACACAGCCTATGTGGAAACCCAAAATAATGAGTTTGGACTACTGATGGGATGCATCTGACCTCTATGCACACCATTAGGTATGCTGCAATATGACACAGCAGTTAGTCTAGAAGATTAAGGCTCTGTGTTGTTGATCTGCTTCCTGTAGTCAAGGATATGGGGTTTGATTCCTTCCACCTTCATTTGCTTACTGTGTGGCTTTGAGCAAGTCACTTGAGCAGACAGTGCTCTCATGTCACCTCTGAAAAGAGACATGGGTCCAGTAGACTTACCCCTTTTAACAAAAGTATACAATTAAAACAAATCCAGACATATTCAGCAAGATCCTTGCTGAATGTGCCATTTTGCAGCTCATGGTGCTGTACAAACAAATGAAGCAGCAGGTTAGCTTAACATTGTGAAAGCTGCCAGCCCAGCTAGCTAGAATTTTGTAAATAATCCTATGTCATTTGTAAATATAAATATGATCCATAGGCTTGTCTTACAAATGTAAAAAAACTGTATGTTCTGTAATGCTTCAAGAATGTAAACACAGTGAACCCTACTGGGAAAGAACAGAAATGGATGTAAACTATATGCCTGTGCAAATGTATATTTTAATAGTAGTAGCTGGAACATACAGAGTTAACTTGCAAACCTTCAAGAAAACAAGCTGAAATTGTTTACAATTGTGTTATCTCTCAATTTCGGCAAGAAGACAGAATGTCTACAGCTAGAGTTTCTTTCTATTGTCTTAAGACAGAAATAATTACTAGGTTTAACATGTAAAAGTGTTAATTGTTTTACGACTTCCAGTTCTAGCTAAACATCTGAGAGATAAGTAATTTTCACAGAGAAATGTAAATTCTGTTGGGATCTGTTTAGCCTGGAACTAGAGGCAGGTGTCAAATAGTGATGTCATCTAGCTAACCCAGCAGTAATCTGTATTATTAATTTAAGAACTATTTCAGAGAGAAAGTCAGTGCATTATGTATCTTGTTTTGGATTTGACAACATCCTCTCACCAGCACTTGTCTTTGCTCTGTAAGTAAGACTTAGATTGCAGTGATTTCTCTTAGAGATAGATAGGAATATAGTAAGATTAGCTTAGATGTTTTCTGTATTTATGTGAGACTGTCCTGCAATGTTGTTTTAAAATATTTCCTGTGATTCTGAATGCTGCTGTCAATGTGCTGATTTACTAAGTATTGTCTTGTGCTTTTATTATTTATTATTAGATATATTTAAACTTTTTTAATTGTGGCTGGTTTGTTAGAGATATTTAAGTTCTTAGAGTACTTGCATATGTATTTGGTGATACTGTATAGGCCACTCCTAAATAGCCTTAAAAGTTCTAGTCACACTTACCATTTGGATTGCAGTAACATCACACAGGAAAATTGGTCACCCTTTGGTAAGGGTCTTATAGTAGCTGATAAGTAAGTAGTAGTTGGTGGCAGTGATTTCTACCTAATAGTCTGGGCAGAAGTGGGCATAGCTAGTGAACCTGTGCCAACCTTCCCCATGTGTGTCTGTGTGTTTGTATATAAATCAAATCTCAAAGTGTGTGTGTGTGTGTGTGTGTGTGTGTGTGTGTGTGTGTGTGTGTGTGTGTGTGTGTGTGTGTGTGTGTGTGTGTGTGTGTATGAGCTTCTTGGGTGGGGACATGAAACATTGGTTGGATAGAGAGGGCGCTGGAGGTTTTGGCTTGACCACTCAGCTGAGATCTTAACCCTATAGTTGTGCCAGTGGGGGGTCTTTATTGGGGATCTGGAGAGAGAGGGAGAAACCAGCCCCAGACTGACTGTGATCTCTGTGTGCTCTTAAGGGCAATTGTACTTTACTGTGTGTGTCATCCTCCCAATGTCCATGTCCCTCACTGCTGTTATTGGTGAGGATTGAGGCACCTTGATTACTGGGCCAGTGCAGGGGTGTCACAGACATCATGATGTACCATACTAGCCACTGCAGCAGAAAGGCAAGGTGGAGAATTAGGGGAGAATTGTGCAGCAGCAGCAACACAGCTGAGGCAGTAGCAGGAGCAATACATTACAGCACTATTAACGAGGTGATATCAGGTCCACAACTATGTGCCTTAATGCATACAACTCAGAATAATATATATATATATTTTAATTTTCACTGTGAACACACACACTCCCAACTGACTGTTGGCTACTTTGCTTCCATTCTTATTGTTTTTAATTTTCATACTCCTTTCTAGTCCTCCAGGTGTGGTCATCTGGATGGAATGGAAGAGAAGTGGGAACGTGGGTGGTTGGTGTGCATCCTGGCTGAGGCTGTCACAGGTGGGGAGGGAAGGCGAAGCAAGAAGTGGTGTGGGAAGTGGAGCATAACAACATTTATATATGCTGTCATGCATGCCAGGGCATTTTCACTATGCCCTATCCATGCTGTCTGCTGACAGCCTACCTTAGAAATTGGGTGGACAATGAATCATAGCTTCTGAGAATATGCCCAGGGCCCTAGGTGGCACCACCTTCCTAGCTAACATAGACTGCAGCATGGCAGTCATTTCAACACCAGTCCCTGACAGGGCTTAATAAATGGTCTGCTGCATCTAAATATCTCCTTCTCCTCCAGTGGGAGGAAAGGCCATTCTTCTTGCCCAGTACTGTTATGCACCCAGGCCACTAACTGAACTGAAGTTGTAAGGGCCAGAGTGAGGGTTTTATCTCATTTTGTCACCAGTCTGCTTCACAAAGCAGAATAAAATGATGCATGTGTTATCATACCCAGAAAATGCAGGGTAGTGCATGGACTGGCCATGCTGTGCATAAAACTTCAGCAAATCTACACAGGTTGGGGGTGGGCAGGGAACAAATATCATCATTTGCACAGGTGGGGAAATCAGTGACAGGTGACTGCATCATTGTAATATGAGATAGGGTCATGGAAGAAGAATCTGGTAGCCAAGTACTCCGGGAGGTTGTGGGGAGTCAAGGATCACGTTCTCCAGTGATGGGGTCAAGCTGCCATGATGTGAACATTGGTCATGTCCACTGTGGTGACTTATGGTTTTCATGCTAGATGATGTCTATGGAAGGGAAAGAGTAAAAGTATGATACTGTGAACATGCACCCTGGTGGGGCATTTCATGTGTTAATACTGATGACCACCATTGCCTACAATCTGGAAGATACCCACAACCAGGAGAGTGGCAGGTTCTGTGCTCATAGGTGACGGTGAAGGCGGGAGAACTATGGACAGTGCAAGTACAATCTAATGAAGTGTTTCAAGTGTTGAAATGGGAAATTGCCATTGTGCACAACCTGGAAAATGCCCATGACTAAAGGGTTGCAGGCTTTGCCCACAGCTGACCGTGATGTATTCTCAACAACAATCTTGTGCCATCTGACTGGTGATGGTCTGTGGCTAACATTTTCTCATTCTGACCCTCCCAGTACCATGGACTGCTTGGCCTGAAGAGGCAGAACAGACGGAAGTTGCAAGGTGTCTCATGCAGGTAGCAATGGAGACAACATTTGCCACTGACCTAAGCAATATTGTGTGCTCCCTGTCTCTATACTCCATGACACTGTGCAGTTGGTGCGCATTATCCCACTAACCTTGAAGCACATTCACTATCTCCACAATGCTGTGAGTAGCATCTGTTTGTGCCTGGATGACTAACTTGCACATCTTCTGGTTGATGCTGAGTGTCATAACCATATTAGGGACAATGTTGAATATATGACATTGTCATAGAGCCTCTGTATCTTTCCTCTATGGCATTTAAGATATTGTTTTGGCTGGGGACACAGGCAGATCCCCTGAAGGACTGTCATGTACAGGATGTCTGTCATGCACTGATGGGTCTGTGTGCTGAACCTATATTCCTACAAGAGCCTCTGTAATTGTTTATGTGGGTGAGCACTCCCCCTTTAGTTGTGCAGACATTGCCTAAAGGTCATTGGACCATACCACTTGCATGTCACCATCATTGTCAACCACAAGCATCCTGCAGATGCCAGCCATATGTTGTGTAGGATCTTTAGCCTAAAATAGTGCTAACACTTTTTATCACTACTAAATACCAGTTAACATTACAGTTATATTAATGAAACCAGATAGTGTCAGTGTCTGTGACATACTCACTGTTGGTGTGCAATGGTACTGTTCATACATGGCAGTACTTGCCATGCAGGTCACTGTGAATATGAAACATGAGATCTCTATGGACATGGATATGGCATGTGCATGCCCATATCATCCTGGTGCAGCACTATGGTCACGTAATGGCACTGGATTGCAGCCTTGCAGTTATGTTTTAATGTCACAGTTCAGCACTATGTTGTGCAAAATGTCATTCACAAAATGTATCCATGCACAAGATGACACTAGTTTCCTCCTGGAGTGGACTTGACTGAATGACCCTGCCTACTTCATACAGTGGGGAATGCAGAACTCCAGCTTCATGTGTCACAGAGATCAGGATTTTACTATTTTTCCTGCACAGGAACTTCAGAGCATGCTTGCTGGACCATTATGACAGCCTGTTGTGTAAAGTGAATGCCTGAATTGAACTAGATGGAATACTAAGTGATGACACCTGCTCTAGTGAGCAGAGGTATCAGAGGCACTGTAATCTGAAACAACACCATCCTATCTGCTTTGCTAGAGGGAGACAGAGGCTTAGGAGAGGGAGCTTGAAATGCACTGTAAACATTTTTTCAGTACAGTTGTAATTATCTACCTTAAATATTTTATATGTGTGCTTAGGAGTACACACCTTGTTTTTCTTTGGCAGAGGAGCAAAAGGTGAATAAAGTTAGGTGTTGAAGAAGTGCCGCCCTGTTAATAGGTTGTGTATGATGTGTTTGTTTTTCACCTGTGTGTGCTTGATAATTTCTTTCCTATAGTATTATCCTTTTGCAGGACCTTTTGTGGAAGAAGATGACATGAAAGCTGCAGTTGCTTTAGTAGAACACTGCTTTTGGCCAAGTATGCCAATGTTTTCCAGGTCTGCCCTACAGCAGGGGAGTTGCCCCCCTTATGGAGGTGAACTGTAGGGTCATTGGCACCCATGTGTCTTCTTCCTAAAGGAGGGTAAAGGCTACTCTCCTGAAAGTGGCCCAGAGTATTCTCCAGTGGTTTCTTAGTGTCAGCTGCAGAGCCTGGTTGCTGTTGATGTGCAACTGTTACTGGATTTTTACCTAAACAACATGGAGTATTTTTTGGTATAACTGGTGGAGTCATGTAACCTGCAGTCCTCGACCATCAGGTTAGTAGAGAAGCAACTGACCCATAACATCTGTCATTCATGTGAGTGATGCCTGGGTTCATTGCCCTCTAAGCTGGCATGGCATCTGACTATAGCAGGGCCTCAGTCTCTCCTCAGCCTGGTGTTTTCCCTCTCTTATGTGTCTTACTTCATTCCTTGTTCATTGTCCAAACTTCCCCATTATTACCTTTTTACGTTTTGTATGTATGTTTCCATCCATTGTCCTATCGACATTTTGTAGTTGTAGTTCCCCATTAGTCTACCTAGCCAGTAATACCTACCATTGCATCTACCACTTACCTCCATTTCAATTATATAAATGCATCCTCAAAAAAAAATCTTGTTCCTATTAATATTCACAGCCCCGTACCACCAAATGTCTTTCCAGTCGTCAAACAAAACAAACTAAAACTACTCCATCCTTCACCTCCTCTTACCCTATCTCTCCTTAGAGGAAAAAAAATGCTACACTCCTTGCATCATAGTTTTAAATTTTACTATAAAGCTAATCAATATCCTAATATAAACTTTCACAGAAAAACAAACCAGGTCACCCAGGACCATCTATCCCTACCTTATTTAACAAACAAACAAAGTAGCTTAACTGAATGAAAAAAGCATTAGAAATAAGCTGGAACAATTTGACTCCTTTCTAATTACCCACAGTCTAGACATAGGCATCACAGAATCATGGAGAAAACCTGACACCCCAACCTTAACCACACTTTTTTACTACTTATTTAACAATAGGTCGGTGTCAGCCGCAGGAGTAGGAACCCTGATGGAGTCCTCCTAGTTCAAATTAATCTATTTTATTTTATTTTGTTTTTGTTTACTGGGTTTGTCTGACTGGGTTTAATAAAAAAAAAAAATTCAGTGGATGCCTGGAGAGAAAAGCTCCAACATATTACAAACATTTTTAAAACAAATATTCAGTAATATACCTGAACAGGCATTAAGCAATGTACATTAACAATTACACATTTGCTAAAGATGCATTCGTATGAAATAAAGACAACTATTACATTACCAAAGATACTTGCGCATTAGTAGATGTTGACCCTTGAGCATTTAAAGACGTGCATTAGTGGGTTTGCCAAATAGATAATAGATCATGTGTTAGTTCTTAGAAATTCAAAGAAATAGAGGTGAGGAAAGGAACTAGATAGGGCAGAAAATGTTAATATTGTAGTCAATAGGCATGGTATAAAGCAGGTTCAGAGACAATTAAATAAATGGCTATGATAATGCTTTTTTTTAGATGTTAATTGGTGGGATGAGCAGTGTCACAAAATCATGTATATGACTGAGAGATGCTAGTAACACTATTCAGGTACTGGTGAAGACTGGTTGGGGGTACACGTTTCTAAATGAAGAGAAAAGGTTTGATGATATGGCAAGCTGAAGATACCAGTGACATTTATCCTGGAGATATACAGGAGCTCATCCATTTATCTGCTAGGAGGAGTTCTATTATGTTTTAAATGAGTTTGCAGTCTGAATTGATTTCAGTGGTAGTGGGATCATCATCATCATCATCATCATCAACAACCCTCCTTTTTTTCACATTTTCTAAATGGGGTGAGGGTGTCATGTCAACTGTTGCCAACTCTCTCAATTCACAGTAACTCTACTACCTTCATTGACAGTCATGCCTGACTGTCACAGGTCTTCTCCCACACAATCCATCCCTTTGCTGGATGCCCTCATTTCCTCTTGCTTTCTTCCTGTTGTTCCTAAATATATTTTACCAGATTGTCTTCTGCTTTCCTGCACATGTGCCTGAACCACTGTAATCTGTTCTCTCTGACCTTCTCTGCAATTGGAGCAACTTTGGCTTCTGCTCTGATGTCTTCATTTCTTCATGTGTCTTACAATGTGCATCCTACCACCCATCTCAGGTGCTTAATCTCCATCACCTCTAGCTTTCTCAACTGCTCAGCCTTTACTGTCCAGGTTTATGCACCATACAGTAGTACTTGTCACATCATTCTTTTGTACACCTTACTTTTTAGGTTCTTTGGTGCTCTTCTGTCCTAACCTATCCGTGAAACTCTGTGCCAGTTGGCTGTACACCCTCTAATTCTAACTCTGAATGCCTCATTCAGACTTCCCTTCTCCTCAACCCCCCTCCCCAGATACTTGAAGCTGTTAACCTGTTCCACTGTTTTCCCTGCTATCTCAAACTTCAGCTTCTTCTGATTTCCACCATTTGCTGCCCTTATAGCTGTCTTATCTGCATTTAGTTTCATCCTATGCACGTTTAGTTTTGCATTCCATTATCCTATCCTTTGCTGAAGCTCTTGCTTAGAATCTTCCTGTAATGCCACATCATCTGCATACAGCAATGTTGTTGATCTGTTCACTCCAACCTGTTTTCTGATGTAGACCATCACCAATATGAACAGCACTGGGCTCAGAGATGAACCTTGATGCACACCCGCTGCCAGAGGGAACCCTTCTGTGAGACTGAACACTGTTCGTACTTGAGTCACTGGGTCCTTGTACATAGCATGCACTAGTTCTACCAGTGTTTCTGGAGCTTCAAACCACAGCATGTACTGTCCAAATTAGCTTTCTTCGAACCTTGTTATATGCTTTCTCCAAGTCCGGGAATGCCCAGCTGGACTCTTTCCTCATCTTTAATTTCTTTTCAACTATCTATTTGACTGCAAACATTGGATCAGATGTGCTGCATATTAATCTGAATCAGAACTGCTCATCTCCCATCTTACTTTCTGTTACTCTGCTTATTCATTTATCAAGCACCCTCTTCAGAACTTTCATGCAGTGTCACAGGAGTCTAATACCTCTGTATTGCCAACAATTGTGTATGCCCCCCCCCATTCTTGAACACTCGCACTAGTATGCTTATTCTTCTGTCACCTGGGATACACTTTTCTTTCCATACTGCTATGAGTACCCTCAGGAGCCATTTCTCCACTATCTCACCTAAGATCTTGATCATATCTTATGTGACCTCATTTAAGCCTGCTGCTATCCTTGACTTAATTTTCTTTAGTGCTGTTGTTACTTCTTCTAAGGGGGGCTCCTCTTCTTCTTTCATCATAGGCTGTGTCTGGTGCACTACAGCTTCTGTGGGGGGTTTTCTTCATTCAGATTTGATTTCAGTGATTAGTGTTTTTCTCTAGAGCATAACATTATACTGGGTGAGTAGGGCTGTATTACGTTATTAAGGGCTGGGAGGTTTTCTGGCTTATAGAAAAGTCTGTGTATTGTAGTTAGGTGAGAGAGATAGGTGTTGTGATAGTTCTAACCAGTTTACTTCTTTGAGGGCTAGGCACTGGTGTCTTCTGTTGTTATAGGTTACTGAAAATTTGGCTATTTTATTATAACATTGCTCAGGTTTGGACAGTTGTGAGGCCTGAAGGTTACTGAAGACTGGTGCAGCACAGAGGCAAGATAGCAGTAAGATAGTAGAGGCTATACATCTTCTGGCTATGCCAGAGAGATATGTAGTTTTTTATTCTGTATAATGTGCCTAGTTTTTGGTGAATTGTTTAAACCATATATGATAACATGATGGTTAAATTCCAACTGGTCATCTGTGATGACACTCAGTCATTTTGTGTGGTTTACTTGTTCTAGCATGGCATTGTAGACAGAGACAATAGTGAATAGTGTTAATTTGCTAGAGATGTGGTTTTGGGAAAAGAGCAGTAAATTATTTATTTTTTTAAGGTTTAGAAGTAGTTGTGAATTGTTTAGCCATGTTTCAGTCGATAAGAAGGATTGTTGTGTAAGATCATGGAGTTTAGACAGAGATTTGGCAGAGCAGATTAAGATAATTTCATCAGTTTATTGAACTAATGTAGCATTTTTGTAGCAGTGTAGAGGTCTTTGATGAATATGTTGAAATGTTTGGGGTCTAGTATAGATCCTGTGGGACAGCAAAACTCACTGGCAAGAAGATGGAGAAATCATGTTTCCATTTCACTGCTTTTGCTCTTTTTGACAGGTAGATATGGGATCACTGCAATGAAGATATAGGAAACCCAGATGATGAGAGTCCTATATAAGAGTTTCTGGTAGGAGACAGTATCAAAAGCTTTTGATAGGTCTAGGAAGATGGTGGAGACTAGGCTTCTGGCATTTCTATTGGTGTTGACAGTATTAACAAAATTCAACAAAGCAGTAGTTTGCTATGATGAAGAAGGAAGCCGCGCTGTGTTGAAGATAGAAACTGGTTATCTTATTAGATAATTAAGAAGTTGCGTATGAATACATTTTTATTATTTTTGACAGGGGAGACAAAATGGCGATTGGCCTAAAGTTTGAAAGATCTATTTTGGTTCCACCTTTGTGCAGCGGAATAATAAATATTTTTTTCTATAGTGAGGGGACTTTATTGTCTGATATGGATATATCAGAACTGAAATTGGATATAAAATAGTCAAGCTGCTATTTTAAAGTATTCATCAAGCAGATTGTTAAGGGCAGTTAATTTTTTTTAGGTATTTTTTGAATGGTATCCTTTTGGTATGACTAATGGAGTCATGCAACCTGCAGGGTCTGACCATCAGGCCACTTGAGGAGCAACTAACCCATAACATCAGCCACTCATGTGAGTGATGACTGGGTCATTGCCCTCTGAGCTGACATGACATCCAACCAAAATGCCAGGGCATTGGAGTAATGTGAGAGAAACCAGTGTGCAGTAGGGAGATATACCATGGAGTACCATGGAGTCCTTTTGTCTGGCACTTCATTTCATCTTAGGCAAGCCATATTAATTGCAGTCAGACATCTGAGGTGCAAGTAGTCAATAAAGTGGATAGAATGTGTGGGTACTTTGGCAGTCTACAGAGAAAAACTACTGACCCCAGTTGTTGTTTGATGAGAGAAAAATGGTCATTGGCCTACCATACTATAGCCCCATCCCATTTAATTTTGCTCATAGATGACCATGACCATAAATGGCAAATCTTAAAACTACAGGTTAACAAAAATAATAGTCTGATGCTTGTATTAACCTACCTCCCTTCCCCTATCTGATAGCACTAAATTTGAACAACTTGTTACTGAAATGTTATAGTACATGTTTATTAAAAAAGGCATTAGTGACTTTAACTTGAGACTGTTCATCCCTTCCTATCAGTGTAGAAACAATAGATTTCCTTATGGATCAAACCTTTACTCAAGTAAAGAATGCACCATACGTAACATTAGAAAACACTGTCTTCTTGATCTAGTCTTCACAAATATGCCACACAAATATTTAATGTGTATCCTACATCCCTTCTTGAGTGATCACTGTCCCTTGACATTCAATCAACAATGAGCAGCAAGAAACCTAGAGGTGGTTGGTGACTTCAGAGCAGCAGGAGTCTGCAAAAAGCAACTGAATGAGTGAAGCTAATTGAAATAGCCAAACTAAAGTCCCATTACTTCTCTCTCTCTCTCTCTCTCTCCTCAATTACCATAAAGCACTGTTCAAACATGTCAGTGCAGAAACTATTCATTTTTTGCTTCTATAATGATCATACAGATTTGGATTTAATTTAAAACTGTTATTTAAAATGTTACAGCAAAAACATTGACAGCCATTTGCTAAACAAAGCAAAATAGTCTCACATTAAAGAGACTTATCAAGAGCAACACTAAACAATGCTTCCCTTGAAAATTGCATTTTTTAAAAAAATACATCCGGCAATCCATTAAATTACAAGTTGTGCTAAGACTCACAGTCAAACAAAATATAGTGAAGCATTAATTAGCTTCTGTGTAAAGGGTGCAGGAATGCAAAAGACAAATTTGCAATGCATTAGCTAACAGCTTGGGACTTTCTGGTTGAAGTGCCTTGGCCAGCATTATACTGTAAACAGATGAATCCCAAGGGAATCAAGCTCTGCACTACAGAAACAGCTCACAGCCTTATTTATCTGCACTAAGTATTGGACAGATTTTTGTAGCCCATTACAGTGCATTTCACAACCATGTGCCTGCAACCAAGCAACATTCATTAGAAATGTATTCACAGTTAAATATTAACAATAAACTCATAGACTTCCAGCAGTCTAGTTCATTCACAGATAATAAACACACTGTCAAAATTCCCCAAAAATAATGAAACCAAGTATCATGCTCAAAGAACATGGCTCATATGATGAGCCTTTTTACTACAATCATTTCCTTTTTTTACACCATAACTAAAGTGGGTTACAGGAACCAAGTATTTATACACACACAACCATCCGTTACAGCCACTTGCATGACTGTACACCTCAGACATCCACTTCAGAAGAAGTGAATGAATACATTCATAAATTATGGACTAGAAATGTATCTCAGCACCATACAGTGGAACCCACTGCAACTCCCTTTGCCCTCCCAACTTCTTGGCTCATATCAGAGACAAAGATCCTCCAAAAATCAGGTAAAGATTTTAAATGTTTCTCTTATATACTAGAGAGTTGCTAGAATAAAAAAGCTTTGCATTAGCAAGCATTTTCTGAAGGTTACAAAGTCTGAAATCCCTGCAGTTCATAAGAATTTGCTAGAAAGCCACAGTTTCTTTTACAAGGACTAGTCAAAAATAACTGTCAACTTCTTTGCTCATGAATTATGGACAAAGCCAGATTTTAAATACCATTTTATTTTATTTACTTGCTAATCAGGTAAACTCGCTGTACAAGGTATCCCTTTTTAAGGATGAACCAAGAGCACTGTCTGACTTGCTAAAATATAGACAGTAGGTAAATTGAGGTAGAAGGATTCAAACCATTACTTTTGGCTACAGGAAACATTTTACTAATAGCTGATAGCCTGAAGTGCCAGACAAATGTAATCAACTTGAAATGCATTTTATGAACTACAGCTATAAAACTCTAATGACTAGCTTTATTTATTGACTGTCATCCTCAGTGATTTATCAGAAAATGATGATTTTAAGGAAGGTATGGCAGTTAGCCATTAAGGTGGATTAAGGTGCTAAGTTCTTAATAAGTGTTTCTTGTATTTAAGGGCATAGAGTTTGATTCTTTCAAGATCTATTTGCCTCTGTGTGACTTTGAGTAAGTTACTTAACCAAACAGTGAATAAACTATGCATTTTTTGATAAGAATATCTATGACACTCTACTGACTAAACAGTAAATTCTATTGATTTACCTTAATTGGATATTCTGCATGTCTGTAAATCATCTTGGTGGGCATATGTAAATCATTCTGGAAGGCAGTTTGCTTCCTGGGGACTGGAACTGGGGAACACATACACACACACATACAAACAAACACACGCATCTTTATGTAAAACCCATCTGTTCACATTGCTGTGTACTCATTCACACTGTAAAAACAAAATCTGCTCTGGGAACAAATTCAAAATCCAGTGGTCCTGATTCAGTTAAAGGTCCTCAAACAAACCTCCTGTACATTCTTCTGGTCTTTCTCTGAAAGGCTGATGGTACTGGTGTTGCTTCTGGTCTGACTCTACTGGAACAAATCTATTGTTTGTGCTTCTGGGCTGATGCTGGAAGGTTGCATTTTTTGTTTCTTTTTTTAATGCTATATCAAGCCTCCTAGTCATCAGTGAGCCCTAGGCAGCTGGCTTGATATTATGAACATCTGACCAATAAATGTTTGATAGTTTGCATGTTTGAACAATTAAATGACTTCTGTATATTAAACAGATGTCTGGAAGGTGTGCAAGACTGCACAATTCTTGGGGTTGGGAAATATGTCCTTTCCCTGACACTTTGCGATCTTGGAGTTAGTATATATAATTAGCACTCCTCTAAATCCCCTGCAAAGAAAAAAAAATGGTTTCACTTAATTCTTTAACTTTTATTTTGGCATGTGCCATGGTTGCTACTCGACACAAGCATAGTAAGTGTTTTCATGTTTGCAGTGTCAACATTTTCTGGAAGACATTATGAATGTCGACATTTGGGTGTTTTGATCAAAGTCAGCACACACACACACACACACACACACACACACACACATATATATATATATATATATATATATATATATATATATATATATATATATATATACATAGACACACACACACACACACACACACACATATATATATATATATATATATATATATATATATATATATATATATACATAGACACACACACACACACACACACACACACACACACACACACACACACACACACACACACACACACACACACACACACACACACCTCCCATGTGGGGGGCTATGCCCTCCACGCTCCCTCTAATTATATATACTGAATCCAAAATCTCACATTTCCCATGGAAAGGGAATATTCCCTCACTTGGGGTTTGTCAGTCTAGCATAACTGTTGACCTTTTTATGTCACCCTTCTGGGTGGTTAACTTTGTTTATGGTGGCTTAGACATATGTACACATGAACAAATATGATTGTTAAGGTAGTGGCATTTTAGTGCAGATTTAAATGTTTTTATAGAGTCCAACTGAGTTACTGAGGAAGGCAAAACATTCCAATGTTTGGCAATGGTATAGGAATAAAGGCATTGTCCAGCTTGTTTGTTGGGTTTGGTTATGCTTAAGAGTTGTTTATTACTAGACCAAAGATATCTGGGTGGGGAATATGTTTGTCCAATAATCTGAAGTGAAGGGCACTTGTCAGTATTATTGATCAGCTTGTGGGCAAGAGTTAGTTGGGTGTAGATTAGGTAATGGGGGAATTCAAACCAGCTCAGTTCTTTAATGGCCAGGCAGTGCTGCATGTGATTTGGCATTCTAGAGGCAAACTTTGCTATTTTATAGTAGCAGGATTTTAATTTAGTTATGAGTGATGTGTGAACATTGGTGAAGATGGGGCTTCCATAGAGGAGGGAAGGAAGTAGGAGACTGTCAGTTTTATTCTGGTGGGCTTATCCAAATATAGTTTATGTCTCTAGAGTTTGCTGAGCTTAAAGTGATTTTTTTATTGTACTGTGAATATGAAGGAGAGTTTGTCATCAATTGTAATGCCTGGTAGTTTTGCTGATTTCACTATTTTGATTTCAGTATTGTTTTGTGAGTATATTTTAAAGTCATGAGTTGGTGTTTTTGATGAGAATAACAAGAATTTTAATTTTTGGGATTAAGTAGAAGTTGTGCTTTATTTAGCCAGGTTTCAATAGATGAAAAGGTATTTTGAGTTATCTTTAGGAGATCAGATAAGTTGTTGGAAGAGAATATGATGGTAGAATCGTCAGTATATTGGATGACTGTACTTTGTTGGGATGCAATATGGAGATTATTAATGAAAACATTAAAAATAAGTGGTCCCAGAATAGACCCTTGGGAAACTCCTGTACTATTGACCAGATATTTGGTCTGCATGTTTTGCCATTTGACAGATTGTTGTCTATGGTATAAGTAAACTGGAAAATCATTTTAGAGTATACTGGGAGCAATTTAATGTTTTGAGTTGTAATAGTTTTGGGTGTGATACTGTGTCAAAAGCTTTGGATAGGTCTAATAGGATGATTGTAGTTGATAGACCAGCATCCAGAGCTTTGTTCACAGTGTTTGTAAATTAGAGTAAGGTTGTAGTGGTGCTATGAGTGGGGCGAAAGCCATGGTGGGTGGGAGCAAGGAGATTATTGTCAGAAAGGTGCTTTAGCAGTTGAGTGTGTATACAGTTTTCTAGGATTTTGGATAAAGGTGAGAGTATAGAGATGGGGCGGTAGTTAAAAAGATCATTGGTGTTACCACCTTTGTGCAAGAGAGTTATGATGGATTTTTTCCAGAGCTGTAGGATTCAGAGATAGATTGGTTAATAAGGATGCTAATGGGATATGCTATGGCATCAGCTACTAATTTTAAGTATTCTGATGAAAGGTTATCGGCAGAAGGGAAGCAGGGTCTTAATTTAGATAGGATTTTAAGCACAAGGCAGGTGGGTAATGGTTATATAGTGAAAGTTGGGGCTGACGGAAAATTATTAGTGCTGTCATTGGTGGGGGGATGAGAGCTCAGGCTATGTTGAGTGAAATTTGGGGTAGTTTCTAGACTATTTGTGTTTCCATTAGTTTCTGGGGAGGATTATTTGATAAGTTTTTCAATGGTGTCAATAAAGTGGGAGTTAAACATTTGGGCGAGCTCTTGTGGGTCTTTGTATGGAGATGTTGCAGGATTATGCAGGGTTTCCAGATTAAGAAATGAGGAAACAGATTTTGGGGTTGTTTTTTTTGGGTGGATAATTGTTTTGAAAAGTAATTTTTTGTCATTTATTACTAGCTTTTTAGCAGTATTACAAAGCTGTTTGTAGTTAAGTTCATTTTGAGGGGTTCTATTTTTGTGGCATTCTTTACAGGCTCGGTCTATAGATAGAAGTAATTGTTTAGTGCGTTTTGTTAGCCAGGGGAATTGTTGTGCTTTTTTCTTTTGGTGTGAATGGGGGCTAAACTATTGAGTGCATCAAGAAAGACATTGTTGAAATAGATTACAGCAACCTCTAGAGGTAGTGTTTTACAGGGGTCCAATTATGAGCTTTAAAATATTTAAGAGTAGGTTTTGGGTGAAGTGGGATAGGTTTTTAAATGTTCTAAAATGGTGAGTTTTGGGTATATGAGTATGGGTCCTATACGTGAAGGATGGTATATGGTCACTTAAGATGTTTGGGAGGGTTCCAGTGTTAGGATATTTCTGAGGGTTTGAGACTAGGATCCAGTGTAAGGTTGCATTGGTTTGGTTGTTGAAAGTATGTGTAGGGCCTGTGATAAGTTGTTTATACCTGTGCAAGTTTATACTATTTGCTGGGAAGTTGAAGATGAGATTTTGCCAGTTTATATTAATATCACCAATGATGATTGTTTAATTGGAAACATGGTTTGTCCAGGATAGGAAGTCTTCCAAAACAGGGATGTTTTGGCCTGGGGGAATATATAGTGCAGCTATGCATAGTTGTTTACTGCAATTTATGTGTAATAATGCTAATAAAAGTTCTATGTTGCCAAAGGATGGTACAGGCTTGGGAAAGGATGTAATAGTAAGGATTCCCAGCAAATTAATGCTACACCCCCACCTTTTTTATGGAGTCATCATTACAAAGGATATTGTATCCTAGTGAGATAATTTCTGTGTTTAATATATGTGGTTTTAGCCATGTTTTTGTGACTGCTACAATGTCAGGGTTATTATGAGAGACCCAGGTTTGGAATTCTGTGATCTTATCACAGATACTGTTTACATTTATTATTATAAACAGGTTTTGAGTGGTGGAAGGTTGGTTAGGGGATGAGGAGTTCTCGGGACTGGGATTGGGGTGAATATCCCCACACTGAGAGAGAACCAGGACATGATGGATCAGGATACTTTGATGTAAAGTTTGTGATAGAGATCTATAAAGGACATAAGGAGATAATTTCAGTTTGGTATTAAAGGGGAAAGTTTTAATTTTGTTTGGTTAAAGTAGTGACAGTTGAATAAGGAAGATGAGACATCAGAGAAACTTTTAATAGTAGTTTGAGGTACAATGGACAGGGTGGGAGAGTGTGGAGAAGGTCTGTATAACAGGCTATGGAAGGAGGTAGCATGGAATCATATCAGAAGAGAAAAAATAAGGGTAATTAAGAAGAGAATGAGTTGTGTGGTGTGGGTCATATTGCTTAGTGAAGAGATTGTGTTGTGAAGAGATATAGCATTAAGTTGTGAGGGTTAGATAGGTGTATTGTGCATGGTTGGAGGTACTAGTAAAGAGTGAAGAAGAGATTGGAGTCTAGGAGAAGTTAGGGGAGGGAGGTATGGGTTAATAATATGGAGAAGTGTGTAGGTGGAGAAAGATGTAGGGGAGGAGCTATAGTAAGTATAAATGTAATTGAAGAGGGGGTGGGTGGAAATGGGGGCAGTGTAGGGGAGCGAAGTAAGTCCAACAGAGTGGACGGTGAAAGGAGCTAGTTAAACCTTGTTCGCAGCTGATCATTAGTAAAAATCAGTAAGCACTTAAAGTTTCTTCTGAAATTTCTATTACAGCTATTATTAAATGTAGAAAACCACCAAAAAGAGCCAAGCTAAGGAGGTAGGGTCAATAGAACAGAAGGGTAAATTTAAATGGAATCGGAGAGTTAAGCAAAAGAAAAATAAATTCCAAGTGGAAGAGGTTGGGGGGATTGTAGTCAGTCCTGTTAATGTGCTACAGTTAATTATGGGTAGCAGAAAGCTTTAAGTTCAATAAAAAGTATATAGAATAGGAATTGGACGCTAAATGTGTA
This sequence comes from Protopterus annectens, assembly GCF_019279795.1. Classification (NCBI taxonomy): domain Eukaryota; kingdom Metazoa; phylum Chordata; order Ceratodontiformes; family Protopteridae; genus Protopterus; species Protopterus annectens. Next base: position 821,162,058 of record NC_056735.1, on the reverse strand, counting down.
AACATACATAAATTAAATTTCTGTATGTAAATAGATGCTGAGTCCCATTGTCCGCATGAACACCGCTGGTGTGCTGGATTTAGTTTCAGGTTCCAAGACCAAGAAGATGATTGGCAGGTAGGGAAAACGGGCTTAACACCTAGGAATGAAAAGGGGAGAGCAGGAGGGTAGGTAGAGTAAATACATAAGCAAATGTCTATGTCAGAACAATGTTAAGAGCAGTGAGGAAGAAAAGTGTGAGGCTGAGTCAGAAAAACAGAGTTCAGTTTGGATAGAGAGACTGCGAGCAGATAGCAACAGAAGAGAAGAACAGAGTCGCAGAATATGAGGAGTTACAGCAGTAGTAAATAAGCAAGAATGCAGTTAGATATCAGCGCAGAAAAGAATACTGAGAATAGGGAGAGAAGGTAGTTAACAGTTAAAGTTAGTAAGGATGCAATTACAATTATCACAATCTTAGCAGCAATTGTAACAACAACAATATCCACATACAGTTAGGGACCCTTTGCTTGCCGAAATAATAAGTTGCAGTTAAAAATCAGGGAAAAGGAAATGCTACAAACAGATTCCAGCTCCCATAGCGTTTCTGAGATTATATGCTACCGCAATTGAGGACGCATACACCCTGTAAGGCTAACTACTTATTACAACACAGGTGTGTTTTGTAAAGCAAACAACTTAAAACTAAGCAGTGTTTTCACCATTTCAATGCAATATACCTCTATGCCGCTAGTACGATACAATTCAGGTATACGTCTGTAGATACAACTGAATAATACACTATGTATGTAAAGAAATTACCTGATTTTACAGCAGATATTATGTTCAAAGAACAAATACAGTTCAAATCAGTAGGGCAAAACTAACCTGTCTCATGATGGTCTACATTTGTTAAAAACATTTAAACAAATGTATAGGATGCTGATACATAAAAAGACATAAATATGATAACAGCAACATAATAAACATATTATGTATCAAAAAAAATAAAACATCTAGAAATACTGTTCTACCTAAATCTATTTACAAAATCTATCACTTAAAGGTGATACTTAACATAAATATAAGAGCAAGTAGCATGTCTTGTAACTATTTATTTATTTATTTATTTAACATTTGTTTACTAGGTTCATCCGACTGGACAGCTGGTGTCCATTTTCAGTGGAGGCCCAGGGAGAAAAACTCCATACAGTAAAAAGAACTTACACAGTAAATAAGAAAAACTTACAGCGGTAATCAGAAGATAGCATTCACTTAATTATAACAGTAATAACATTAAAAATAGCAATTGAAAAAAAGTAATCAGCAGTTGGAAAAACATCATCAAAAAAGTAAGCATAGGAGTCAAAGTGGCTTATACTGAATCAACAGTTGATGTCACAGTATTGGTCCTTAGAGCTATTCGAAAAAAGAATGATAAATGGGGACTCTTTTCTAAATCTTGAATATGACAAAAAATATTATTATAGAAAAGAAACAAGAATATACATACATACATCTATATATATATATATATATATATATATATATATATATATATATATATATATATATATATATATGTGTGTGTGTGTGTGTGTGTGTGTCTGTGTGGTATAGATGTAATTGGAATGTCAAACATGTCCACAAGAGGGCACCAGACTCCATAATAATGCTTCTGTGCATACTTTTTAATGTTTTGATTACGGTACATTCATAAGGTGTAAAAGGAAACAAACTACAATAAAAAAAAACTTGTAGCAGTGCGCTAATCATATCTGTTTATTAAATCGATAACCATGTAAAAGAGTATTGATGACTTCCTGAAGGGAGACAGCTAATACCACTGAGGATTTTAAACACTAGCATACATGAATCTATGAAATCTTGAAAGGGTTTGTGTTACAGCTTTAGATTGATTTATATTAGCAGAAAATATTTTAAAATTCTCTTCTTAGCTTGCTTTACATACTTGGTGTATTTGTACTACAATACTAATATGTTTACACTTACCCATTTATTTTCTGTGTCTCTGTATTCTGTGAATAACAACAGAACAATCATTATAACTACTAACAAATATGCATAGTATTTCAGTCCTACTGTTTATGTTCATCACGTATAAGCTGACTGTTTTTTATTGTTCTGTGCAATTATGATTTTCTATTCCACTAACAGATAGAGACACAGGGAACTAATCTAAGGGGGCGGCGAAAGCCAACACATTCTGGCTAGGCTTATAAATGCTTTCGGGCAGATAGCCTAGTACTTAACCTATGAACCTATGAACTATGTGTCTCTGTTTGCAAGTTGTAATTTGTGCAGTATTTACTGTTGCTGAGCTTGGGTTTTGAGTAATTTCTCCCTGGGCCTCTGCTGACATCAGGAAATGACCAGCAGGGACAACCTAGTTAACAAGATAGAAAGAAAGAAAGAAAGAAAGAAAGAAAGAAAGATAGATAGATAGATAGATAGATAGATAGATAGATAGATAGATAGATGATAGACAGATAGATAGATAAGCAACCTAGATCTATAATTACATATATAATATAAAAGTAAGAAAAATGTTTAATACTCTGAAATGAAAGCTTTTTGCGCATTTACCATATAAAAATTCCAAGAGGTCATTGTAGAGTTGAAGCTTTTATGATTTTCTTTATAGATAATAAAGTAGAGGGACTTGCATGTTCGCCAAGGAAAAATAAAAAGATATATGATTTAATCCTGTATGAACTACAGAGCTCTTAAACTGATAATAAAATAGTAACTTTCAAGTCTGTTGAATGTGTGTTTGTCATTTGACATTAACCACCATCCTGGGAAATTCTGAGCTGAAAGGATGAAGCTCTTAAGGAAAATCTTAACAGCTATCTGTGCAGAGGTTCTTGGTGGTGCAGCTGCAGTGATGCCAGCGCTGAATGTGGGAAGTTTTGGGTTCTACTCCCAAATAACAACTAATATTATCCTTTCAGTTCTATGATTCTAATAGTACCTAAACAGATGGCTTTGTTTGTATTTATTTGTTTGTTATTTGGCCTTAATCACCATGCTGGAGAATTCCTAGCTGAAAAGATAAAGGTCTTAAGGGAAAATATTCAACATCTATCTGTCAAGAGGCTCATGTTGGCTCAATGGCAGTGATGCCAGCATGGTATGCTAGTGGTCTTGGGTTCAAGTCCCATATGAGAACTAATAGTTTCCTTTCACTTCTGTCATTCTAACAGTGCATAGGGAGAGAGGTTTCCTTATATTTTTGTGTGTGTTTCTAATTTCACAGTCTGCTGTGATGCTCCCAAATAAGGTAACTGTAAATAAAGTGCCCTGCCTTAATGATGACAATGAAACCCTGCTGAAATGTGACTTTCTTAGTATTACAGTCTATGTCAGTCATAACTGTCTGAAAATGGATGCTGAAAGCAGAAGTTGCTAGGAAATGTTCTATACAACATACTGCTATGGTAACCAGAAGGGCTCTGACATAACAAGTTTTGTGTAAATATACATTTTATGTAGCTCTAGACCATTGTTTGTCAGGTGCTCTCAATGAAATGTGAAATTGCACAGATGTTGGCAAATCATGACCTGTATATATTGAGTTAGGTAAACTGCCATTCCAGAGCAAGTTTTATAAAGTGAAACAAAGAAAAATATCAGTTTGTAGCACAGGAAAATGTTTTGCACAAACTAAGCTAGAGAACCCATGCTGCACTGGAGACAATATTTTCTGTTCGGGTGGTCCAGACGTTTCTACCCAAAACTGATTATTGCCTGTTTAAACCAAATCTAAACTCTGCAAAATGTATAAATAGCAAACAAAGTATTCTGATTTATCACACTCACTTCTTCAACAGAACATCGCTGTAAAACCCAGAAGGAAGCTAAATGGCTTCCCTTAACAGCAAGGGTGTCACTCCTTTGGAACTGCCTGACTTTCAAACTACTACACTATAGATATTGTCCACATGTAGTGAATACTCTCCAAAATAAATTAATAGATTATCTTTTTTACTTAACTACAGAGAATACAATTATTGTAATCAGACTGGATCAACTTATCCACACCCCCACCAGGGGCAACAATATCCTAGATCTAGTCATTACCAATATGAGTGACTAGTGTTCCACACCTGAAGTCAATGCCTCATTGGTCCGATCTGACCATAAGCTAATTACCCTAGATATACACATCCTGCCTCCACCCCCCATTAAGGAAACCATGGTAAAAAATTTCTCCAAAGCCAACTTCATGCTTCTTAAGACAGAAGTGGTGAACTTCATTACACCCATGCAGATGGACAATACAGTTATGACTACTGAATCCTACACAACTGCACTTTTCAAGCACTTACATGAGTGCATGGATCGTGCTATCCCAAACAGAACCAAGACGCTATCCTCAAAAAAAGGAAGCCAATCTGGTGGTCCCCTGCCATAAACAAACTGTACAACAGAAGGAAAAAACTCTTGCAAAAGAGAGTAAAATCCCATGAGTGGAGGAGCTCCCTGGTCAGCTTCAGTAAGTAGCTGTAATCCCTGATAAAATCCTCCAAAGCTAGTTACGAAGACAAAATCGCCACTGATTCTAAAGACAACCACAAAGCATTCTATAGCTATGTCAAGAATCTCAATGGCAACACTCAGATCTGCTCTGAGTTACAGCACAATGGCACTAAATATACAGACCCAACTGATATTGCCAACATTCTGGCAGATAGGTTCAGTGCTAACTTTACCCCCTTCTCACCCCCTAAAGAGCCCATCTCTATACCGGAAGAATGCAAAGTTCCTGTAATCACGGCTGCACAGGTACAAAACACACTCTCCAAAGCCAAGAACACAGCATCCATGGGACCAGACAACATTCCAGGCTGCATTCTACATGAACTACAGAATGAACTGGCACCCCACCTAAGTACATGTTTAGTCATAGCCTCACCTCAGGCTTTGTGCCTGCTGAATGGTGCACAGCAATGGTTATCCCACTCCACAAGGGGGGAGCCACCATGGACCCCGGGAACTACCGCCCCATTAGCCTGACGAGCCTGATCTGCAAGGCCATGGAACGTATCATCATGGAACTTATAAACAAAGACATTGGCAATCTCCAAACTCTTGATCCCACCCAGTTCAGGTTTGTAAAAGGCAGATCATGTCTCCTAAACCTGATAGACTTCTTTGAAGCAGTCAGCAAAGCCGTAGATAAGGGTAAGATGGTTCACACAGCCTATCTAGATCTTGCCAAGGCTTTCGACACCATCCCCCACTCTAATTATAGATAAACTCACTAAACTAGGTATAAATCCCTATGTCACAAGATGGGTTGCCAACCAGCTCACTGACAGAACCCACACTGTGAAAGTAGTAGACTCCAAATCCGACTTCAGACCAGTGACAAGTGGAGTACCACAGGGTTCAGTCCTGGGTCCTCTCCTGTTTGGTATCTACTTCTCTGAAGTACAGGCTAACACAGAAGGTCTTTGGCTAATGAAGTTCACAGATGACTGCAAACTAGGAGCCATAATTGAAACTCCTAATGATGTGGACATCCTACAAAAGGGCCTCACTGAGACAGATGCCTGCTGTCAAAGCCATGGCCTCAAGCTCAATGCCAAAAAGTGCATTGTCATCCCCTTTGGTAAAAACTCTGTACCTATGAACTACAACATAGGCGGTAGTATACTTAACACCGAAAGTGTGATAAGAGACCTTGGGACACAGGTGGACAGTAGTCTCTCCTTTGATAATCACATCGCCACAGTAGTCAGGAAATCCTTCTACATGGCACACCTCATCACAAAAGGTTTCTCATCCAGAAAAAAAGAGGTCATTGTTCCCCTCTACTCATCACTCATTAGACCCATTATAGAGTCCAACGCCCCTTTTGGTATGTGTCTCACAAGACATCTACAACAACTGGAAAGGCCGCAGAAATACCTCACAGAGAGGATTACTGGCCTCAAACAGATGCCCTACACAGACCATCTCAAAAAACTCCAGCTTTACTCTGTCGCATATCACCTACTCAGAGGTGATCTCTGCCTAACATACAAAGCTATGTCAAACCCAGAGCTGTTGGACATGCTCCACTTAAAGAAATCCCAATCCCTCCGAGCTACACACTCTAGGGACCTAAACCATGTCACCACAATAAACAGAACATGCTGGAGGGATAGATCCCTGTGTCAGCGACTTCCCATACTCTGGAATAAACTACCTATCTATATCAAACAAAGCTCCTCATTAGCACTCTTCAAGAAAAATCTTGATGATTGGATGGGAAATAGGAAATTCACCCTGGGGATCACCTCTGTGGCTCTGCTCGACAGTGGCACAGGAAAATAATTTTCTTGGGTGGCAAAAGCCAGGGTACCTTTTTGGCTGGGCTTGTATAGGCCCCAGGGCTGATAGCCTAGTACCTACCTATGAACCTATGAACCACCATTTGTAAAAATTTAGGGTGAAAAGGCAGTCTACAGGATAGCCAAGTATTCCTAATAGAATACTCTGTATGGAATATATGCTCCGAGGCAACTGTTTCTTTCCTATCACACATTTGCCATCTCTCCGAGGAAAAATTGTTTGGAATCTGATTAGGGTATAAAAGTACCTATGCAAATATTTTTAGGCAAAAATCCTAAATCCTCTAGATTGTATTGCATATTTGGCAGCCATACATATGTTCTCCTACTGTTTCTTTGTGAATTGCTTATCTAATCTTTCATCCTAATCTTTATGACCTCCTCTCATTGATTCCTATATTTATTGTGCAATATTGTATATGCCCTACTAATTATCCCTCTTTTAACAGCAGTTTCTTTCCTAGATTTAACTTAAAACTCAACCAGTGCAGGTCTTTCATTTTGGATTCCCCCTATCTCTTTCTCTTTGCCTATACTCTGAAAGGCAATCTCTAGCCTGCAGTCCAAATGTCTTCTTGGTCTCTTCCCATTCTGTTACGTTCCATCTCTGTTATTTGTTCCCAATACCTTGGCTCCTTTGCCAGCTTCCACCAGTAAATTCCAACTCTCCCTTGCCTATTCTCTGTACTCCTAACTGCAGTAATCCCTGCTAACAGAATTTCCTTTCTCCATTTCCATATCAGCTTAGTTCTTAGTATACTTTTTCTACTTTATGAATATAATATTCTGTATAACTGCTGTTATTCTCCTTAAGTAAATGCATCCAAAATTCCACTCTTTCCTTATTTCTTAAATTTTCCCATTTCATCATCATCCCATTCCACTTTGAATTGTAGATTTCTGCTTGTATTATGCAAATTGCCTTAACTGCATAGCTGTAAATTATCCCTTCAAATCAGGTAATCCTAAACCTCCTTGTTCTATTGGAAGGATCAACTTATCCTACTTGAGTCTTGCCCTCTTCCCCTCCCAGAAAAATCCTTCAACTCTTTATTAATTACTATCCACAACTTCTCTGGTTGATAAAAATATGCCTGACTTGTGTACAAATCTAAACGGACTAAAAGCATTTTACTGCTTGTATCCTGCTATCCATATCCATAAACAAGAGCTTCCAGTTCTTCAGTTTTTGTATTATCCTTTGTTTAGTCTCTTCTCACACATACTTAGACACCATAACAGGATCCTTTTTAACCTATACTCCTAAGTACTTCATTGTATCATGTCCCCATAAATGTAGGAGTTGCTGAACCAATTCATATGTGGGTACATAGTTTACAGCTATAGCCTTTGTTTTACCTTCATTAATCTTATATTCCAAAAATCTCTGGAAGTGTCTCAGAATGTTCCACAACACAGAGATATCATTTTCTAGTACTATCAGGTATAAGATAATACCATCTGCAAATAAAGCCAACTTTCCTTGAATACCATACCAATTATATTCTTGAATTTATGAGTCCCTTATTTTCTTTGCCAATGGTTCTAAATATAATGCAAATAAGAAAGGGGAAAGAGGACACCCCTGCCTGGATTATCTTTCACACAGAACTTATAAGAGGAGAAGCTTCCCACTGTCATTTTTAACTCCAATCCCTCACATATCATCCTAATTAACATCATTATTGTATCAGGAAATGCAATTGCTTCCATTCCCCTACTCATAAAATCCCAGCTTACTCTGTCTAATGCTTTCTCTGCATCAAGATCCATCACCACCAACAGTATTTTCTTACATTCTGCTTCTGTCTGAATCATCATTGTTCTTTTAATGCTGTCAAATGTTTGCCTCCCCTACACAAAATCACACTGATCCATATCTATCGATTTTGGCAATATCTTTTTCATTTTTTAGCCATTATAGAAATAGACACTTTATAATCATGGTTTAAAAGTGACATGGGTCTTTTGAAGCTATATCTGATGGGTCTTTATCATCTTTAAATATTACAACCACCACAGCTTTTTTCCATGATGTTGGTGCTTCTCCCTCCTTTTAAAACACTGTTAAATGAAACTTTCTCAAGATCTTTATAACTTTCTTATGTCCTAGTTTCCAAAGTTCCACTGGAATACCATCTATTACTGGAGATTTTCCTGCAGACTGGTTATACATCACTATTTTTATCTCATCTCCTCCTGTCTTAACTGTTAATGTTTGAGCCTCATCTATTTCTAACCTTGACATTTTTAAGTTTTCCATAAATATTTCCATTTGTGATTTTTCTTGATTTCCCCATTTCCCTACTTTATACATATTTTCATAACATTTCTGAAATATCTCATATCTTTAGGATCTCTGGTTATTTTTCTTGTTATACACTCTCTAAATTGGGCAACAACCCTTTCTACTTTCTGTTGCCTAAGTTGCTGTGCCAAAAGTTGCTGTGCTTTGGAGTTATTATCAAAAAATAGTTGCTTAATAGCAAGCCTTCTAAACTCATGCATATTACCCAGGTACTCCATTATTTTCTCTTTAGTGCTCAGCAATTGTGCCTCTTCTTGTGTGAGATTCGTCTTATTCTGTAATACTTTAACCTTTGTCAGCCCCTCTAAATAATTCTTGTCACTTCTTAACCATATCTATTTTTCTTTTATTTCTACCCTATTTTTAAACCCAACTTTCATTTATTCCACTCACTAGCTGTAACTTCTGGAGTACTTTCTATCTTCCCTAACAACTCCCGAATAATTTCCACTACCCATTCCTTAAATTCCTCTCTTATTAATAGGTACAGTAGGTGGGGAAGTGGCAGAGTCTTATTTTTACTTCAATACTAAGCATTTTTATTTTAGTAATTGTTGGCGCATGATCTGAAATAATTATTGGATGTGTGTTAAAGTTCACAATTAAATGCATACTCTCCTGTGAAATATAACTTCTGCCTAGTCTATCCCGGTTATTGTACCTTGGTGAATAAAATGTAAATTCTTTCTAAGTTTCTGCTACTAAATTAACATCTTCCATACCAAATATTTTCCTAAATTTCTTCAGAAATCAACCCACTTTTCTTATATTTTCCCTTCTAGGCCCCACAAAACATCATCAGTCAATATATTTCAATGTGTTAAACTCACACACTAGCCCTTCCAAGAAAATCAATGGATGTTTGACTGAGATCAGATAATAGCAGGAGTTAGTCATTCTTCTGTTGTATCTATACCCTCCAAATGTAATGACTTTATTGACTTTGTACATCTCAGATATCTGACTGTGATCAGATACAAATAATGACAATAGTTGCAACAATGTATTTCAACTTGTTACTATGAGATACACACAGTGCTATCCCCTGCTTGCACACAGACACAGTCACACAGATACATATTGCATGCATGCAGGCTTTCATATTTAATTGCAATCAAATTACAGTAGAAACAGTGACTTTCATCCTCAGACTGCCTCTATTTCCATCATAAATAGCCATGTTTTGGCTATGCAAACCAAAGTCATGGCTGAAAGGTCAGAAGTGGTCCATTTTTCCTAACTTTGCCTCTCAATACCTTTCTTCAAGAATTTAGACAAAGCCCAAAATAATGGTGGGATAAAGGCCCCAAATCAGGAACAACTTTTAACTATTATTCTGATTCACTTTAAAAAGTAAATAGAACAAAAGGTTTTGCATCAACATGCATTTTCTGAACAATTTAAAAACACAAAGGTGAGCAATATCCAAGACTGATATAAAACAAACAAAAAAAGTACAAAAATCAGTTCACAGTTCACTTAACCACAGGAATTTATTCTAAATATAGTGCTTTCATCACCCAATATACAAGACTTCATCAAAATACTCTTCAATTGAAAATAGCATTTTCAAAATACAAATGTAAGTAACCTGCCAAATGTCCATGCAATTACAGAAGTAGATAAATTAACTATATAATATTCAATGAAGAAACAAATAAAATATAATGAAATTAAAATCCTATAATGCATATATTTTAATATAATTAATTCACCTAATCTATTTTTTTAATCTTTTTCCTTTTAACCAATGCTTTATTCAGAATAAGTGCAAAACTATCACTTATTTTACCATATATCTCATTAATAACATTATTTATTAAAAAATTAATGGTAACCCCTACACAAGAACAAAGGCTTTTAAAATGAAACTTCATTACTAAAAACACTATCATCTGACACCAGCCAGGATAATTTAATAAACAATTTCTTGACAATATTATGTTTAATCATGTATATATGATTGCTATTGAATGCACATAAGAGTCAGAGAAAGTTGATTTCCTAAAAATATTGGAACTAACTTTAATAGTATTCGAATCCACCTTAATCATATCATCCAACAAATTAATTTCTTTCAACTAACATAAGAAAATTTTAGTAAGTTAGTGGCAGTTTCCAAAAGCTCAGAGAATTCCCTGAATCTGTTCTCACCACTTTTCCAGAGGAAAAAAAATATATCATCTAAAATGTAAGAACACAGTGATGTCCTGAAAAACTATACTCGTGAACACATATTCCTTCTCTCATTTACATAAAACCAAATTCACAAATATTGGAGCAGCAGCATAGCCCACAGCCACTTCTGATCTCTGTTAAAAAATTCCCTTTCAAAGTTAAAAAGGTATTAGATAAAACAAATTCCATTAAGTCACATACTAAATTCACATCTTTCAAACAAACTCAGTTGGTTTATGTTATGATCTCTCTGAGCGAATCTAGACACAAACTCTTTGGAATTAAAGTACGTAAATCTTAGATAGCCACAGTAACCAGTAAAAAACCTTGTGGAAAAGATAAAGGAATGAGATTAGCTGAATTATATATATATATATATATATATATATATATATATATATATATATATATATATATATATATATATTTATATAGGATTTTATTTGTTTTTTATTGAGTACTATATGACTAATTTATGTACTTCTGTGACTGGGTGGAGATTTGTGGCCAGATTGCGAAAGAGTTGCTCTCAGTATAAGTTTGCCCTGGTTCCAAAAGACATGCCCCCGGATTTACTATTCCTCCGTGCAGGACTAGCTTAGTCCTGCATAGAGGCGGCCGTTTAGAAACAGGACAGCAGCGCACCATGCACAATAATGAGGTGCACTGCCTGAGCTCCTAGGCTTACATGGAGCATGTAAGAGTGCAGGCGGCATGTCTGAGGGCAGAGCTCTCAGAATAAACATGCCCCCACAATGAAGAATGAAGAGAAAGGGGTATGAAATGAGCGAGACTGCTCACAGGTGACAGCATATCCCCACCAACAGTCCCCCTTGTGTACAACAGCAACAGTATACATAAATAAAATGAAAAAAAAACTTAATTTTTTTTTTTAATCCGATTAAAGCTAACCATAGGTGCCCAAGTGTGCCCATTGCTTAGCTACGGTTAATACAGCTTAAGGGCTGAAGAGGATAACAAGGAAGATATATGCAAATGAAGCAGCATAGCAATAGTGTAGTTGGAAAAGCATTCACCTTACGAGCAGGCATTCTCAGTTTGAGTCCCACTGCAGCACATTCCATTTTCCATGGCAAAGCAGGTTATGAGTAATATTTATGTTGCCTAACCCACTAAATAACATATTTTCATGAATGGAGTACTGCAGTAAATGCACATGTGAGGTGTCAGTGTCATAATGAATAAGGTACTAGTAAGCAGGTTTAAGCACAAATAACCAGTAGTAAGCATATTTAAGCACTAGTAGATGGGCTTAAGCCCGTTTACATGGCGGCAAGCAATGCCTAAACTGGTTAAGCAATTTTAAAGCTAACTCTCTGTAAGCAGATGTAATGGCAGGTTAGCAGTGCTTACCATCACGCAAACCCACTTACAAGTGCTCAGAAGTGCCTTAATCACTCTGTATCCAACGGCCCTTGTTCTGGCCATCAACAAAATAAACAACCATGCAGGTCTTGAACCCAGGACCATCTACACCATAATCACAGTAGTTAACCACCAAGCAATCACAGAAGTACAGAAGAATGAGGTATCAGCAAACAAGTCCTCACCATAGTAAAACCAAGCTGAACCTGTGACAGGAATCAGTATACAGTCATGTTCCATAACCCACTAGATAACATACATATGTGATCTGGAGTACAGCAGTAAGCCCAGAAGTGAGGTGTAATTGTAATAGAGTGTTGAAGTCCCCAATAAAACACAAGGACCCCATAGAGTGTACATACACATTAATCACGGATACCAGGCAGATATATAAGATGTAATGAATAAGAAATCAATGCTAAAAAAAAAAAATAATGCAAAGTCTAATGTAAGCAATGCTAAGCATTGCACAGGCCAGCTTAGGAGGTGTAAGCAATATGTCGGCCAGCTAACTCAATGTGCCCAGTGTTATACCCCTTTAAACAATGCCAACCTTCATTAAACAGATTTGCCCATAGCTTAGCCTCTTCAAAACAGGCCAATCATAGAAAAGTGTGGGAAATTGGCCCTACTTAAACCCAAGAGGCAGGAATACATCTCATAACTGGTTGTAGCTTCCCCTTGCAGGCAGTATGGCAGTAAAGGGAGAAGGTGTGTGCTTCCGGGTGCAGCGCTGGTGAATCCAGGAGTCCATGTTCATGGCAGGACTCCTAGTTAAAGACCATGCTCAGAGACTGCTGCAGGGCCAGTACCAGGGCTCCCAGTATAAGGCGGAGGCCTGGGACCATCTCACCATGACCTCACCAGTTCCACTGGCATACCCCGAACTGGTGAGCAGGTCAGGCACCACTATGCTGATCTGAAGTGGCATAAGGGGGACCTCTTGGAGGAGTGGCTCCAGGAGGCTACAGCGGCAGGGGATGTTTCAGTTGTGTGTAAGTATCACCCCAGTATGTGTGTAATAATTGCCAGCTCAGGTATATCATGGATAGGTATGGCTAAATATTCCTCTTATGTCCCACCACAGCTGCAATGGTGTGGGCTGTGAGCCAGGAGGCCCACATCAGTCGCCTGGCGAGGTTGTGATGTGAGGCAGGTCAGTAATACTCATGCATTTACTGTCATAGGAAATTAAAATAAAAGTAGTAGTAAATTAATTGCTTGTATAAAACCTGTATTGTTAAGGCAAGTACTGCATACACTAGAGAATATAGCAGGAAGAGTCTCATATTGTTTGTAAGTCAATAAAAGTGTAACAGCCTGACAAAACAGGTCTAACTGCTGGACTGCATGTGTATATCTTGGTATCATACGGTAATGCAGATATGCAATCATGTAATAGTACCGTAGTATTAAGCACTGTTACCCACACTGTGCACCATAAATTGAATGTGTATGAATGCCTGTATATGACAGGTGTAATCCCCAGAGGCCATTTAGTACAACTGAGAGACACATAGACAGTAAACAGGGAAAATGCAGACAACAAAAAACAAATAGCACATGCAACTGAGATGTGAACTGTTGTTTTTTTAGCACACACAGCCATGATTCGAATCCTGCCAGTGGTAGTAGTCTGCATACAGAATCATCCCCCATAACTGTACAGATATGTCCAGAATGTCTAGTAAAGTGGCCCATATCTGTTGCCTATCAACCTGTTCCCTTGGGAAATTAGTGGTATGATCCGAGACGCATAGGCAGCAAACAGGAAATACAACTGATTGACACACAGCTATGAGAACAAAGCTGGCACACTAGCAACTCCCCAATACCTTATGTGACTAAGAAGCCATGTATGTCCCATTTACACCCCAACTTGTCAAACTGTGGTCAGAGTGTGTACAGTAACAGAGTGAGATGTATGTGCATAATAGTAATGTGGAATCTGTTACTGTGTGTGGGAACATTCAGGTAGTGCTAATAAACATTGCTCCCACAGGTCTGTCAGATACCAACGCTGTGCCCAGTAATACAAGAATGATATGCAGTTGCTCTGAATAATGAGGTATCACACATCACTGTTGCCCACACTGTCCAACAACATATAACTGTCTAGGAAATCTGTATATGAGTGCTGAAATACAAGGTCAGAATGCAAAAGCACAAGGGATTAATAAGACAGAAAGCAGATAGGAGATATACAGCAATATCTATATAACAGACACAACTATGATGGACAGTGTTTAAGTTGCAGCAGACACAGCAATGGTCTGAATCCTGGGAGTGGAATTAGGCTGCATACAGACTCATACCCCACAACTGTACAGATTAGGCCAGAATGTCCAGTATATGTGCCCATATCTGCTGCCTGTCCCCCTAGTAAGTCTATGGGATGATCCCAGATGTTTAGCCAGCGACCAGGGAATACAAGTAATTGTAAAACATCATGAGAACACACCTGTCACTGCAGCAACCCCCAAAACTGTTAGGAGAGTAACATTTCAAGTATGTCCTATCTACACTCCCATGTTGTCAAGCTGTGACCAGAGTGTGTACAGTAACAGAGTGAGTGGTATGTGCATAATACTAATGTGTAATCTGGAACTTTGTGTGACAACAGTCAGGTAGTGCTAACAAACATTGCTCCCACGTTGGATACGAACACTGTGCTGAGAAATATAGACCATTATAACCTGTACTGGTACTGTTCACTCTGGTATTGTAGGGAATTGTGAGTGTTGAAGTTTCTCTGAATAATAAAGTATCACTGGTCACTGTCACCCACACTGTGCTACATAATATAACTGTGTAGGAAAGCATGTATATGTGTGTGTCAGAAAAACAACAAGAGCCAGCAAAACCAGGCCCAATAATGAAAATTACTATTTTATTTTAGTAATCACAAGGACAGCAAAAATGCACAGACCGGTTTCGGCTGGTAATCTATACACAGCCTTCTTCAGAGTGAAATAAGCACAATCAAAGCTGTCAATTAAATAGACTGCAAACAAATGTGATTGGTTAAAACTAAAACTTGTCATTCAACCCAGGTGGGAAAAGACCACCCAACTTCACAATCCATTTTTTCTCTTTTGAATTTAATAATGAGTGCCAACCAGTTTTGTTAGATTATTTACCACGAATCATATCAATAATAGTAAACATAAAGGAAGCTGAAGGATGTGATTGTTGATGTTTAAATAAAGCATTATTGATTCTGCCTTTTTTAATATTGCTGATGTGCTCCGAGATTCTCAATCTAAGTGGCCTTGAAGTTTGTCCTACATAGAAGGCCCCACATGAACATGTAGCTAAGTAAATGAGCCAATCGGAACTACAATTGGCAAAGAACTTGATGTCATATACAATAGAAGAATTCCTACTGGTAAATTCTTTGGTTTTTGATATTTTGTTACAATTAATACAATGTCCGTAGGGATGACATCCCATAAGAATGGATCCAGTCAAAGTAGTTTGGATTGGTTCTGGATTACTTGTGTCATGTCCGTGTTTATAATGGCTAAAGGTGCTGCCAAGATTCCTACCTTTCCGAAATGAAAAAAGGCATCGATTGGGAACAATAGTGGATAAATCAGTATCATATAATAACAAATTCATTTTATTACATCAAGTTCAACTTTGGTGACTGTGATTCAACATTTGGATTGTGCCCATTTTTGAATAGGGCTTGTGTCGATGCTTTTGTGAACTATTTACAGCCAGCGTTTTACACAGTTGGCGCCATTTTGTATCTGGGTGTGATATCAAGTTCCTTGATATTATTTCTAGGACAGACTTTATTCACAGCATGAACTACCATTTTGGATCGCACTTTCCACACCAAAGAGATGGACACTTTCGCATTTTGTGTATGAATGTTTAACCATTGTACTTTTTATTGCGAAGTGGTTATTATGCTTATTTTAGGCATTTGATCATTGTCCATTATACTTTACTAGCTTATGTACGTACTATCTTTTAGATTGGTTTACATTTGACTGTTGAGTCATCTATCAAGCGATCAATTTACATGCTACCTATTATTCTTTATTACTTCTTATTTCCAACTATATTTATCAGTCTGTTCAGTTTATATTAGTTATATATTGACTCGAATACTTTTGACATACATTTATATTTCTGCACCATAGATCATATTGTCTACATGAATATAGGACACAATTATTAGAGTTCTTTGGACCTTCTTGTGGGTCTCATTGTTCAGTAGGCATTCATCTATTCCAGCTCGAGGTATATACATATTATTTACGAGATATTATTGTTGTTACTATAGATCAAGCAACTTTTTAGTCCCTTTTGATGATTTGACATATATTTCTATTGTCTATCAAGATATCATCATATATGCTATGTTTTATGTTTGTTAATATTGGGGAGTGTGTTATAAACCAATCTATATTTTTTGATCTGCACATTACCATATAGGTTTATACATTTACCTCTCATTGATAGGTTTTCTTTGTCTCCATTTATAGCCAGTGGTAATTATAGCACCCCCCCCCCATTTTTTGTATGGATTATCTCATTTTTTACATTTAGGGCCAGTTTACATCGGATACTATCCATTGTTTTGATTGATTGGGTTTCTTTTCCTTTCCTTTTATTTTTGTGGGTCTGAAGTACTTGTTGTCCCTGATATTTCGCCATACCTCTAGTAATGATATAGGCTTTTGCCTATTTCATTTGTCTATTCCATGAGTGTGTCTCCCAGTCTTTTTGTCTTTGACCAAGCCATTCATTTGTTTGGGTTTATAGTTACCAGAGACGTAGTCCAGTTTTGGGTCTACAATAGTCTTTGGTGTTAGACGTAGCCTTGCAGCTATTATTGTCTACTTTAAGTTTGCTTTTTATCCATTGCTATGGATCTATTGAGTCTTGTCTCTGGATTATCCTCCGACAGAGAGGATCTGAGTGTTTTCGGTTTGGGTCCCAGCCCTGATGAGGCTAACATAGGGGAACCTATGGGGTCTGAAACTACCTGCAATTTGGTATTTGATAAACTCCACAAACATTTGAGACTATTGCGATCCAATGTTTGGCATACTAAATTGTTTAAAGCATATATTGCCAAAAACATTACCCCACGTGGCCTAAGGGTAAGAATTCAACCCTTAGTTGCTGAAATTGATGAGGATTTATCGTCGGAATGGGCTGAGATACAACACCAAGCCAGTATGTCATTTGTCAAGGCATTAAATAATTATTATGAGCGTACAATTGACAAGGAAGTTAGCATAGTTTTGGGCCTTGCCAATGATGTTAAACCCTTTGAAAAGGAGCCTTTCTTTGCCAAACATCTTAATAGGGTGGCTTCTGACTTAAACAATTTGGAGACCCAACTCAAGACAAAGAAAATTCAGAAATTTAATAGGGATATGGTGGATTATCAGGGCAATAATCCTTTCAGCTCTAACAAACAGGTTAAATTTAATATTCCACATAGCCATCCCACTAAAAGGAAAAGACCCAAATCAATTTTAAAAAATAATTTTGTTTCTGATACTGGCTCCTCTACTGAAGAATTTACTTCTGGCACCGAGAGTGAATTGCAGATTGCATCTGGATCACCCACCCCCAAGCGATCACTTACAGGGGCCCCTTTAGGATTGGGTACAAAAGAGGGGGGAGGAAACACAAAGGCCGTTACCGACATACAAGGACTACTCCAACTTGTGATGACGAAATAAATTCATCTATGTACAACAATGTTTTAAACCTCTCTAGTTATAATTTATCACCTACTGAAGTTAATATTCTTAATAAAGGACTGACATTTGTTCCCGTTTTTTTTGTTACTGAAGATCTATTTGCACAAGATGTGTTATCATTCTGTAGATTGCTTAATTTAAGATTATTCTTTGGTTGTACTAATGGTTTTGATGTTTCAGAGAAATTCACATATCACAAATCTCAATTCAACCCACCTATGCATCCCGTTGTCTCCCAGTTTCAAAACAATGTTCTCAAGGATCTTCATTATGTGCATTCAGTATCTGATATTCGATGGAATAATATCACAATCATAGAACAACAAGCTATTAGGAACTTACAAAACAATCATGACGTAGTTATCTCAGCAGATAAAGGGGGTGCTGTTGTGGTCTTGGATTAGCATTATTATAATCAAGAGGCTCTCAGGCAATTATCTGATGAAAAATATTACGCCAAAATGATTATAAATCCTACATCCAGATTTCAAAAAGAAATTGCAGAATTTCTTTCCCATGCCAAAGATGCTTCTATTATTGATGTCAATCTTATGCATCAATTGCTAGTTCACGATTCATCTAATCAGTACATATACTTTTTGCCCAAAATACATAAAGACCCCACACACCCCCCAGGGAGACCAATTGTATCAGGTAGGGGGTACTTTACGGAACCTCTTTCACTGTTTTTGACTGATAAATTGAAACCTCTATTACCATTTATTCGTTCACTCCTAAAGGACACAACCGACTTTCTACAGATTATCTCCGATACACAACTGGAGCCTGACTGGCGTATGTGCACTTTAGATGTAAGTGCCCTATATACCAATATTCCTCATTCCTGTGGATTAGAAGCCTTATCATATTGGTTGGATATTTCTGGATTATACTCAAGTGAATTTAATGAATTTTTATTGGATATGGCCTCCTACGTCCTGACGAACAATGTTTTTTTCTATCAAGACGTTTGCTACTGGCAAACCAAAGGTACCGCCATGGGCTCTTCCTTCGCGCCTATCTATGCAGATCTTTTTATGGCCTATTTGGAGAAGGATTTGATCTATAACAGCAATAACAATATATACTTGGAACACCTCGATATTTGGCAACGATACCTTGATGATTGTTGGGCAGTATGGAAGGGTGATCTTGAAGGGCTGTTTGAATTCTTGGCATATCTCAATAATAATCGATGGGACATTCATTTCACTTTACATTATGATTATAATAATATCATTTTTTAGATGTATCCATCAACAGATTACCTGATCATACCCTAGGGACAAAAGTTTTCAGGAAACATCCAGAATACAATACTATACTACATGCCTCGAGTTTTCATCCCCCACATATCTGCAAAAACATTCCCAAATCTCAATTTATCAGATTAAAACGTATTTGCTCCGATAATACATCCTACAGGGACCAAAGT
This sequence comes from Protopterus annectens, assembly GCF_019279795.1. NCBI lineage: Eukaryota > Metazoa > Chordata > Ceratodontiformes > Protopteridae > Protopterus > Protopterus annectens. Next base: position 821,142,678 of record NC_056735.1, on the reverse strand, counting down.
AATGACCTCATTAATCGTTTCAGGACCAGGGGTTACAAGATGGGCCATGTTTTTGATGCCATACACCAAGTGGGTCATATGGATAGGGAAGATTTACTAACTTATAAGACTGATTACAGTCCTTCTATCCAACCCCTTAGGTTTACCACTACATATGGCAGAAATTCAGATAACCTGATCCAGAGTATTCATAGACACTGGAATTTGTTATTATATGATACTGATTTATCCACTATTGTTCCCAATCGATGCCTTTTTTCATTTTGGAAAGGTAGGAATCTTGGCAGCACCTTTAGCCATTATAAACACGGACATGACACAGGTAATCCAGAACCAATCCAAACTACTTTGACTGGATCCATTCTTATGGGATGTCATCCCTGCGGACATTGTATTAATTGTAACAAAATATCAAAAACCAAAGAATTTACTAGTAGGAATTCTTCTATTGTATATGACATCAAGTTCTTTGCCAATTGTAGTTCCGATTGGCTCATTTACTTAGCTACATGTTCATGTGGGGCCTTCTATGTAGGACAAACTTCAAGGCCACTTAGATTGAGAATCTCAGCAATATTAAAAAAGGCAGAATCAATAATGCTTTATTTAAACATCAACAATCACATCCTTCAGCTTCCTTTATGTTTACTATTATTGATATGATTCGTGGTAAAAAATCTAACAAAACTGGTTGGCACTCATTATTAAATTCAAAAGAGAAAAAATGGATTGTGAAGTTGGGTGGTCTTTTCCCACCTGGGTTGAATGACAAGTTTTAGTTTTAACCAATCACATTTGTTTGCAGTCTATTTAATTGACAGCTTTGATTGTGCTTATTTCACACTGAAGAAGGCTGTGTATAGATTACCAGCCGAAACCGGTCTGTGCATTTTTGCTGTCCTTGTGATTACTAAAATAAAATAGTAATTTTCATTATTGGGCCTGGTTTTGCTGGCTCTTGTTGTTTTTTTGATTTGTTGTTCCTCTGAGCCG